>NC_088331.1:27469375-27785000 GCF_036884655.1 Musa acuminata AAA Group | reverse complement strand
AAGTTGATGCTTTAGAGAAAATTCTGAAAGTTAAAGATTTTTTTAAAAATCACCCATTATTTTTTTACTTTTTTTTTTCTGGTCTCTCTCCTCTTTATATTGCGGTTTATGTTATTATGATATGCGATGCCAAGCTACGTAAGCGGAGGCAAGGCAAGTCCCGCACTTGCATGCACACATATCGACATGCGCGAACTGCTGGTCCCGCGCCCGCCCTCCCGTCATCCCCATGCCCGCTTTAAATATCTCTCTCTACAATGGGGTTCCCGTGATGCTGCTGGGACTGATCACTGACTGCTGCTTGCGTTATAAAGTCTCGACGCAGCTAATATATGGGATATGGTATCGATGCATTCACGAGAGATTCTTGTAGCCGCGTTAATAATGTGTGCAGGTGTCTGACAGGCTACAATGCATGCTTTTGAATAGCAGCAGAATGGAGGAAGAAGAACACGTAATAGAAGCCGAGCAGGGCAGCGTAGTAACATTACGTGCATGGGAAGTGTCCAGTTTCCCACGTACCTTCTGAAAGGTGGCGCCCATGTCAAAGCAAAAAAAAAAAAAAAACCAATTTTAATGAGATTTCAATAATATTAAAATCTAAAATTGGCTTCGAATTGCAGTACTGATGCAGAATCAATCATATTTATCTTTTATTTAAATAAATTTAATTAATTTAGAGATTATTTTACATATCATAAGTTATACTATCTAGTTTTAGTTTAATCAAAAAAAGCAAAGAATTTAAAAGAAATCAAGATTGTGATTTAAGATTTTAAATTTTGATAAAAGATTTTATGAAGATTTATCTCTATGATAATAGAAACATATCAATAAAAATATTTTTAAATAAAAAATCAAACAATATATTTGATTTGATTTAATTATAAATTTTTTATTTTTATTTTTATTTTCTTTGATTGTACTTAGCCTATAAAAATGAGTGAATCAATCAGAAATAAGTTTCCTACTTGAGTGTGAGTAGTACGAGACTACATTTGGTACAATTCTATTATTCACGTGTGAGCCTTTATAATGTGTTCTCTTTAAGCTAGAGCGAGTATAGTACTTATCTAATTATTTTTCTACTATCTTTCAATTACTATCTTTTATTTCTCTCTTTTATGTTTCTATATTATCAAAAAATTCTCATCCTACATCAAATTGATATTAGAGCTCTTGGTTCAATCAAGATGTTTTATCATCAAGGATAATCCGTATTTTTATTATATAAACTTGTGGTGAGTTTCTACACACGGAAAAAATAAAAACTCATCTATCTCTTATTTAAATAAATTTGATTAGTTTAGTGATTACTTTATGATAGGGGTAAGAAAAATTGATTTGACGTAACATCCCAAATTTGACGTAATACACCCCCACGTCGGATACCCTGGGCGGCACACTGCCCTAGAACGAGCATTAACAACGACACGACACGCACCCACACCCATCGTACCCGAACAACCTCCTCGGCTGACCCCTCGGGGCCGGTCGAGGCAGGCGAAGGCGCTGACTGACACCCCCATGCCCTACGGCGACTCGGCCTCCCACGCAACGTCCATGACGACGATAGACGCCGTCAGAGGTATGACCCTGCCCCGACAGGATGGCACATCAGGTAACATCAAACCCATTTATAAATACCCCTTGGCTCCCCACGGGCAAGGGGGGACTAAAAAAAAACTCCTCTCCCCCATCACTAACTTGGTCGTCGAAGGGGTCGGGCCGAGCAACCGACCCGACCTGTGTGCAGGTACTCGATCGCTGCTGAATCCATTTGGCGCCGCAGAACTTTCCAGCCAGGTCCCCTGTGTTAGCCACCACAACACCCCGAGGGAAGCCACGTCTGATCCCAGCCATTCGGAGCCCGGAACCAGCCGCGTCGACCCCGAGGTCACGGCTAAAAAAGTTACGAATCCGTAACAGATTGGCGCTAGAAGGAGGGCCTTCCAAATGTCAGGCGATCAACGAATCCACCTCGGCGGATCCTCAGCTGCTGAGCTCCCCGCCTTGGGGGAGCATCCCCCACATGATGAAACCCACGACGAACGCCCCGCGGCGGTATCAGAACGCTACTGGCGACTGTTCAATGACCCAGGCTTGTCGCCCCCGGCACGCGACTCCTCCGCACGCGACTCGGCTCTCACCACTTCCTGAGCCCCCCATCTCACTTCAAAACCCCGCAGCTCGGCCCGGGAGCCGAGAAGCAAAAGAAACGATGAGCCGTCCCGAGCCCGAGGCTCCGACCGCCGATTCGACAAATGCCCTACGGACTCAACTGCGCCTCGTCAGTCAAAGGCTTGACGAGGTACAACAGGAGGTTCGCAAGTCAAGGGGAGAGCTCGGGACGGACGGGCACCAAGGATCTTCGTTCACCCCCGAGATACAAGATCAGGCGATCCCGCCGCACTTCCGCCTCCCCTCGCTGGACGCGTATGACGGCACCGCCGACCCAGCGAACCACGTAGCCACTTTTCGCGCCCAGATGGCACTGTTCGGGACTTCAGACGCCCTGATGTGCAGGGCGTTCCCAACGACTCTGCGGGGACCGGCCCGCACGTGGTACAGCGGCCTGAAGCCGGGGACCATCGCCTCCTTCGATCAGCTCGCCAAGGATTTCGAGCTTAACTTCCTGGCATACGCCCGACCAAAGCCGTCCATGGCGTTGCTCCTGGGGCTCAACCAGAAGGAGGATGAGCCCCTCTCCCATTTTGTGAACCGATTTATGACACAAATCCATGGATTGTCGGATGCTCACCCCTCTCTCTTGATGCAGGCCTTCATGACTGGCCTGCGCCCCTCCAGGTTCTTCTGGTCGCTCGTAGAGCGGCCCCCGGCCGCGGTTCCCGAGATGCTCCAACGCGCCAGTCAGTTTATCGCCGCGGAAACCTGGATGGCTGGAAAGCAGGAGGAGCACAAAAAGGTCAAGTCAGAGCCGCCTCGACAGCAACAACCCGCCACCTCTCGGCGAAAGTTAGACAGACCTGACCTGAGGCCCCCTCTTCCCGCCTTGAATTCCTCCCGGACTGAAATATTCCTGCACGAGAGGGGAAAGGGGCTCCTCAGGGACCCTCACCCGATGAAGAACCCGCGGGAGCTCGCAGACCGTTCGAAGTATTGCCGATTCCATCGATAGCACGGGCACGACACTGAGCAGTGCTACGAGTTGAAGAGACAAATCGAGGAGCTCATCCTCAGGGGTCATCTCGGCCAGTACCTCCGGCCGAACAAAGAGCAGTCGCCTCGCCCAGAGGGCCCCGTCGAGCGACACATTGATGTGATAGCCGGGGGCCCCGCATCCGGGGGAGGTTCCATGTCGGGCCGAAAGGCGTATGCCCGAGCCGCTCCAGACGAAGCCTCGGAACATGAGCCCGAGCCCGAGATCACCTTCCCCACCGGAGCTGCCGAGCGACCTGACCACGATGATGCCTTGGTGATATCGGCTAGGGCAGCCAACACGCAAATAAGGAGGATCATGGTCGACACGGGGAGCTCGGCCAACATACTCTACTTCGATGCCTTCCAGAAGCTGGGCCTGGCCAGGGAAAATCTAAGCCCGATGTGCTCAGCGCTCACCGGTTTCACGGGAGATTCAATATCGCCCCTGGGGGCTATTACTTTGCCCTTGACCCTGGGGACCCCACCAAGGTCGAAGACGGTGATGACCACTTTCTTGGTGGTCAACCTCCCCACTGCTTACAATGCCATACTTGGTCGTCCGACCCTCAATAAGGTCAGAGCCGTCGTCTCGACCTACTACCAGACCATCAAGTTCCCAACCCGTGCGGGAGTTGGGTAAGTCACAGGAAGCCCCCGAGAGTCCAGACGGTGCTACCTCACCTCCGTTACATTGGGCAAGAGAGCCAGGACCGAGGCGTCCCTGGAAGACCCGCGGGAAGCAAAAAAACTGACTCCCCACCCCGAGCCGAGGGGATCCACTGTTGACATTCCTCTGCGAGAAGCTCGTCCGGACCAGACAGTCAAGGTCGGATCTGAGCTACCCGAGCGGGAACGGGAGCAGCTCATCGGTCTCCTACGGGAAAATGCCGACGTCTTCGCCTGGTCCCCGTCAGACATGACGTGTGTCGATCCAGAGGTCGCGGAGCATCACCTCAACATCCCGCCTGACGCTCGCCCAGTGAAACAAAAGCCTCGGCGCCAGGCCCCTGACCGACAACGTGCAATACAAGAGGAGGTGGACAGGCTCTTAGCCGCGGGCTTCATAGAAGAAGCCAAATATCCTCGATGGTTGTCCAATGTAGTCCTCGTGAAAAAACACAATGGAAGTTGGAGGATGTGCGTTGATTATACCAGCCTCAACAATGCATGCCCTAAAGACTGCTACCCCCTCCCAAAGATCGACCAGCTGGTCGATGCGATGGCCGGCCACGCGCGACTCTCTTTTATGGACACCTACTCAGGGTATAACCAGATCAGGATGGCGCCCGAAGACAGAGAGCACACGGCCTTCCTTACCGGTCAAGGGGTGTACTTCTACAAGGTCATGCCGTTCGGGCTAAAGAATGCTGGAGCCACATACTAGAGGACAGTAAACAAGATGTTCGCCCATCAGATCGGGAGGAACATGGAAGTCTACGTGGACGACATGATTGTGAAAAGCCGAGAGGCCGGAACACACCTTGTAGACCTGGCCGAGGCCTTCGCCACGCTGCACAAGTTCGGCATGCGGCTCAACCCCACAAAGTGCGCTTTCGGCGTCACCTCTGGGAAGTTCCTCGGGTTCGTTATACACCAGAGAGGAATCGACGCCAACCCGGAGAAGGTTCAGGCAATAATCAATATGCAGTCCCCCCGGACGGTTAAAGACCTGCAGCGACTTAACGGCCGACTGGTCGCTCTGTCTCGCTTTCTCGCCCGATCGGGCGATCGTTGCCTCTCATTCTTCAAGCCCGAAGAACTTCCAGTGGACATCGGAATGCGAGGAGGCTTTCAAACAGATGAAACAGCACCAGGCCAGCCTTCCCCGGCTCGCCTCCGTCTCCCCCGGCGAGAGGCTGGGCCTCTACTTGGCGGCCTCCCCGCATGCAGTCAGTTCTGTCCTGGTCAAGGAAAGCTCCGGACAACAGCTCCCGATCTACTACGTCAGCCACGTCCTGAGTGGACCTGAGGAACGTTACCCGCCGATAGAGAAACTCGCGCTTGCCCTGGTGCTCTCGGTTCGGAAGTTGCGCCCCTACTTCCAGGCACACCCGGTGGAAGTCGTCACCGACCAACCTCTCCGGCAGGTCTTAACAAAATTTGATGTGGCAGGACGGCTCCTCAAATGGGCGGTGGAGCTCGGCGAACACGACATAAGATACCTGCCCAGGACCGCCATTAAGGCCTAGGCGGTAGCCGACTTCATCGCGGAGCTGACTCGAATGGAAGATATAAATCTCGAGCAGGCTCCCAAGGCTTGGACCCTACACGTCGACGGCTCGGCCAACTCAAAGGGTGCCGGCGCAGGGTTGGTACTCCTCGCCCCCGACGGACGCTCGTTTGAGCGCTCCCTCCGCTTCGGGTTTAAAGCTACCAACAACGAGGCGGAGTACGAGGCGCTCTTAGCAGGACTGAGGCTGGCCCTCGAGATGCAGGTGGCCGCGATACACGTCCACACCGACTCGCAACTGGTGGCCGAGCAGCTCAACGGCGGGTACGAAGCTAGGGACACAACCATGGCGAAATACCTAGCCCGGGTAAGGGACCTAACCGCCAAGTTCCATTACTTTACGCTGTCTAATGTTCCGAGGGAAGAAAATGAGCGAGTCGATGCGCTGGCCAAGCTGGCGTCGAGACCAACCCCTGAAGTAGGGACGGAGATTGAGGAACTCCCTGCCCGCACCATCGAAATAGCAACGACGGCCCCAAGCAGCGCGCCGATCACGTGGGTGCAAGAGCTACTACGCTTCAAAAGGGATGGAACCCTTCCCCTCGACGAAGGCGCGGCTCGGCGCCTGCGTCGCACGCACGCGTGGTACACCGAGGAGTGTGACTGCCTCTACAAACGGTCCTTCACCTATCCCCTCCTACGATGCTTGGAGCCTGACGAAGCCCGGACGGTCCTAGCCGAAACCCACGAGGGGGTCTGCGGCGAGCACATCGGCAGGAGAACCTTAGCGCACAAAATACTCCGCCAAGGCTACTACTGGCTGACCATGTGCCGGAACGCGAAAGCTTACGTACAGCGGTGCCGGTCGAGCCAGCAACATGCCCGCGCACCTCGACAGCTCGCGGTCCCTCTCAGCCCCATCGACTGCGCATGGCCATTCGTGCAGTGGGGGCTGGACCTCCTCGGCCCCTTCCCGCCGGCTTCTGGATAGCAGAAGTACATAATTGTAGGAGTAGACTACTTCACAAAGTGGGTCAAGGCCGAGCCACTGGCGACGATCACGGAACAGCAAATAGAGAAAATCGTGTGGAAGAACCTGGTAACTCGGTTCGGGTTGCCAAAGGCCATCATCACTGACAACGGACCTCAGTTCGCCGACACAAGGTTCCGGGAATTCTACGCTGGTCATGGCATTCAACTGAGGTTCAGTTCGGTGGCCCACCCTCGAGAAACGGGTTGGCCGAGGTAACCAACCGATCCATCTTGGATGGCCTCAAACGAAGAGTGTCTGCGGCCCGATCGACCTGGACGGACGAGCTCCCCAGTGTGCTGTGGTCGCTGCGCACCACTCCCAAGACGACGACCGGAGAATCCCCGTACAGCCTGACGTTCGGAACCGAGGCCGTCCTACCACCCGAAATGGCTGTCGCCACGCTTCGGACAAGGAGCTACGACGAGGAAGCCTCGAACCAGGGACTTCGCGCCAGCCTCGACGTGCTCGAGGAGCGACGCACCGACGCGCACCTAAAGGCACTCTCTCACCAGAGAGCCGTTGTAAGGATCTACAACAGAAAGGTGCAACCCCGACCGATCAGGTTAGGCGATCTAGTCCTACGAAGGGCTGAGGTCAGTGACCCGACCCGAACGAGGGGGAAGTTGGCCCCCAAGTGGGAGGGACCTTATCGGGTCACCAAGGTGGTCCGACCGGGCACCATCGGCTCACCGCGATGGACGGTTCTCCCTTACCGAGAACATGGAACGTCCAGAACCTCAAAAAATTCTTTCTCTGAGGTCGATACCCATGGTTTCTCTTCCAAGTCGAAGCTTTGCAATTTTTGAAGCTTAAAGACATGCTGGGAAAAGACCTCTCTATTTCTGAAGCATGGAATTACAAGACTCAACTGCGACAGAACTCGAAGATTACAAAAGAAGGTTACAGGACTCGATAACAGCTCAGCCAAGCCGACCTCGACACAATCCTAATCGTCGGAACCCCCGACGCCATCATCGAAAGGAACTTCCTCTGGCATATCCACATCCAAGTCCTCGGGGTGCGAGACAAACGGATCCGCCTCGACCTCCAGCCCGGGATGGCGCGTCTGAAACCGGCCCAGGGCAATCCGGTACCCGTACTCGTAGGTGACCTGCCCCGACTGAATCAGCCCGAGCTGGAAGCCTGAGGACCGCTTATAAGCTTCAATTATTTCCTTCTCCTTCTCTGGCCAGGGCTCCCTCCAGCCGCTGGGTCAGGATGGCCACCTCGCCTCGGGCTAGGCAAGCCTCGGACTGCGCCCCCCCCAGGATCCCTCGGAGGTTGTCTCTCTCCTCCTCAGCCGCCTTCGCCTCGGACTTCAAGTGAAGGACTTCGGCCTCCAGCGCCGACGAGCGTTGGTCGGCCGCCCCCGCTTCAACCCGGAGGCGCGTCACCTCCGCCTCGAGCTCCAAGGAGCGCTGTTCGGCTGCCGCGACCACCTCCGGTGCCGCCCCTGAGCGAACCTCCTCGAGCTGCCTGCGTAGTTCGGTATTCCGGTCGCACAGGATGCCCAGCGCCCGACCTGCATCGCGTACGCGATCCGCCAACGCCATGGCATAGTGCTGGCCCTGCGAAAGGAAAGTCAGAACAATCCTCGGACAAACCACAGGCCGGAAATCAACGACTGGACGCTTACCCACAGCAATGACTTCACGGATTTACTGAGCAGTACGTCCGAGGGCATGGTATACATCTCCCGAGCCATGTCGGGATGCAGCCCTCCTCGGATGAACGCGGCCGCGGTCTCCCCGTCGGCCCACACCCGGGTCCTGCGGGTCAGTCCACCCCAGCGTGCTACCAGCCGGTCGGAAGGCTGGCCCTCTGTAAGCTCACCCATCAGGCGCGCCTGATAGGAGTCGTTCGGCGGCCCCGCGGGCAGACGACACAAGTCCCGGATCGAAGGCTCCCTAGGCGCCTTCCCCGCCACTTCATTGCTCGGGCCGGCCTCGCCCCGACCTCGTCCTTGCCTGTCCGCGAGCCCGACTCCGCTGCCCCCACGCTCTCCTGAGCCCTTGGGGGAGTCGGTTTCTTCGAAGCAACGACCTTGGCCTTCTTTCGAGGACGGACGACCTCGAGCTCCACCGGTGCCTCTCTGGTGCCGATGCCCAGGCCGACCTGGCGCCGCGGAGATGCGACACACGGGACGCATCCTCCATGCACCACAGCGAGGTTCACCATCTTTGCACAAGCATATCGACCCCGGTTAGTATCCCAAAGGAGAAAAATAAAACGGGAAGGCCCACCGCCACCTTCTCAAGGCATACCTCGAGGTACCGGGCTCAAGCCCGCCTCAACCAACCACGCCTCGGTCATCTTTCGGATGACTCTAGAGGATGGTAGGATCTCCTTCAATCTTCGAAGGGCTCGGAGCTCCCCCTCATCCAAGGCCGGGGCAGTATTATCGACTGCGTGCGCCGCCCACCGGAGCCCGAAGTTCCAACTCTCCGGATGACAGACATAGAAGAAGCGCTCCTTCCACCCCTTGTTGTTGGAAGGAGCCCCGCTGACCCGGAAACCCGGTCGGGCGGACAAGTAATAGCCCCCCGACCCCTTGGACAGACGAAAACAGGAGAGGAAAAGAGACCGGCTCGGGGTGACCTTGGCATAGTAGCATTCCCCGAGGAACACCACCAGATAGTGCCAAGAATTCGGCGCCATCTGATAAGGAGAGATGCGCCACCACGCGACGCAGGAAGTTATGATGGGGTGGAATGGAAGGTGTAGCCCGGCCTCGAAGGCATCCACGGTTAGGGCAAAGCCCTTAGGTATGGGATCATACGCCCGCTGCCCCGGCTCAGGGGCAACAAGCGTGAACTCCGCCGGGATACCGTAACGATCCCGAAGGAGGCCAAGCGATGACTCGCTCACGGTGGAGTCGAGATCGTGTGGCCACATCAGCGATTCAAGGGCTTTGGTGGCCCTTTCCTCGGACGACGAGCGGGAGCTCGCCAATGCCACCTCCTCGTCGACGGCCCCAGAAAGAGGAGGCGAAGGAGAGAACGAAGGAGGGGAAGCCATCCTTACCGAGCTCTTGGGAGGTGGGGCGTGCTAGGCTAAATCACCCAAAGAGGGGGTCGAAGCGGATGCAGGTACCAAGAAGTGGAAGAGACCAATGGAGCGCTACTTGTAGCCGGTTTCCCGCCGAAACGACGACATTTCCTCTCCTGAAGTGCGCTGCGAAGACGCAAACGTCGCATCGCCATAACTACAGCGGGCGCGGCGTTTAAATCACAGCACGGTGCAAAGTACGGGGTCCCTAATCATGTCAACCTCGAAAACCGGCGACGCCCAGGAGGGGTGGCCCTTTGATCTACCCCAGGGAAAAAGCAACCTGGCCGCCCACACCCGCGCGACGGTCAAACGGCCAAACGCTGATCAAGAACCAAAGTACTACCTCGGTCGTATTGCGCCCGAGGCCCCCACCTCGGCGCAGCCTACCTACACCGAGCACCTCGGCCGATCTCTGCCGAGACCCCCCTCGGTGCGGCCCGACCACCTGCCGTGTTCCTCGGCCGAGTGGTGCTCGAGGTCGCGTCCTCGCGTCCTGCCCGCCTGATCGTGCTACTCGGTCGCATGGCCCCCGCGACCACACCTGCGCGATCACCCCGCCTGTTGTGCTCCTCGGCCCTCGGCTTTACGCCTCCCGAGATCACACCTGCGCGGTCACCCCGCCTGTTGTGCTCCTCGGCCCTCGGCTTTACGCCTCCCGAGATCACACCTGCGCGGCCACCCCGCCTGTTGTGCTCCTCGGCCCTCGGCTTCACGCCTCTCGAGATCACACCTGCGTGGTCACCCCGCCTGTTGTGCTCCTCGGCCCTCGGCTTTATGCCTCCCGAGATCACACCTGCGTGGTCACCCCGCTTGTTGTGCTCCTCGGCCCTCGGCTTTACGCCTCCCGAGATCACACCTGCGCGGTCACCCCGCCTGTTGTGCTCCTTGGCCCTCAGCTTTACGCCTCCCGAGATCACACCGACGCGGTCACCCCGCCTGCGTCGTGCCCCTCGGCCCTCAACCCCGCGCCATCCCAGGACCACACCCGCGCGGTCACCCCGCCCGCGGTGTGCTCCTCGGTCCCCATCGGTTCCTTTGCCCCCGAGGCCAATCCTACTCGCCCCCCCGACTAAATCGCGCGCCTCGTCCTTGTGCTGCTCTAGGAAGCCACGCCTCGGACTCCCCACACGCAAAGCCGACGCATGGCTCCTTTCGGGTGGGGCATATGATAGGGGTAAGAAAAATTGATTTGACGTAACACCCCGGATTTGACGTAATACACCCCCACGTCGGACACCCTAGGCGGCACACTGCCCTAGATCGAGCATTAACAATGACACGACATGCACCCACACCCACCGTACCCGTACAACCTCCTCGGCTGACCCCTCGGGGCCGGTCGAGGCAGGCGAAGGCGCTGACTGACACCCCCATGCCCTGCGATGGCTCGGCCTCCCACGCAACGTCCATGACGACGATAGACGTCGTCAGAGGTACGACCTTGCCCCGACAGGATGGCACATCAGGTAACATCAAACCCATTTATAAATACCCCCTGGCTCCCCACGGGCAAGGGGGGACTAAAAAAAAACTCCTCTCCCCCATCACTAACTTGGTCGTCGGAGGGGTCGGGCCGAGCAACCAACCCGACCTGTATGCAGGTACTCGATCGCTGCTGAATCCACTTGGCGCCGTAGAACTTTCCAGCCAGGTCCCCTGTGTCAGCCACCACAACACCCCAAGGGAAGCCACGTCTAATCCCAGCCATTCGGAGCCCGGAACCAGCCGCGTGGACCCCGAGGTCACGGCTAAAAAAGTTACGAATCCGTAACACTTTACATATCATAAGTTGTTAAATTACAACATGCTGAATAATTCTGATCTAGTTTCTTAGTTTCCTAAAGAAAGAAGAAAATATGAAAAAAAAATTATGATTATGATTGAAGATTTTATAAAAATTGATCTCTCTGAGAAGATCAAATCATATATCTTCTTTTGAAGTTTTCAATTAAAAATTTTATGTAAAAGTTTTCACTTTGAAATTTTTTTATGGAAACATATAAATCAAAAGTATTATCTTCTGTTGAAAGGAAGATCAAATCATATATTTGATTTAATCCAATTATAATTTTTTTTACTTATATATATATTTTTTTATTTTCTTATACTCAACCTATTGTAATGTAAGTCAATCAGAAATGATAAATGAAATGTTAGGATTGAAATCGATACTAAGAGGGGGGGGGGGGAGGAGGGGGGGGGGGGGGGGGGGTTAATTAGTACTTATGATAAAAACGATGGTTTAAAAATTCTCATTCGATGAAAACTGATATCGAAAAAGAGTTTAACTTGAAAGCGCATTTGTAAGCGTAGTGAGAGTAGTAAGTAAGTAAATCAGTTTACAATATGAGAATGAAAAGCATAACAGAAATACAAACTGAGTACACTAGGTTTATAGTGGTTCGATCGTCGTGACCTACGTTCATTTCAAATTCCTCCTTAGTTGAGGCCACCGACATCCACAAACGGTCTTCCTTCAATGGGCGAAGACCAACTACCCTCTTATAACTCTTTTCTTCTTTTCGTAGGTTTAGGAGATAACTTTTACAATCCACTCACCACTCTCTTAAACTGAAATAAACACTTATAGCTAGAGGAGGGGAATTCTCGCAAGATTACAATAGTGTTTTCCTCAATTTTTGTTTTCAGTTTTTGTGTTCACTAAGCAAGGATGAGTGGGGTTTTTATAGGCCCCAAATGGATTTAAATTTGGAACAAAAACGATCTCATCCTGGGTTTTTGGGGTACTAGTAGTACCATCGCCAATACTGGGTGATACCACCTCTAGACAAACTAACAATTGGCGGTACCACTGCTTGTCAGTCTAACATTGGGCGGTACCACCACTTAGTCTCATATTGACACTAGATAGTACCACTGCCCAATCTAGTGATATCACCACTTGACACGGTTGTGAAAATTGTGTTTGGGCGGTACCACCGCCTAAATAACTTAGGAGGCTGACTCCCAGGCAATGCCACCGACAACCCTGGTGGTGCCATCACTTGGGCTTGTTGAGGGATGCTGCAAGGGTCTCACTTGGCCCAAAACAGCCCTAACTCAGGCCCAATAGGTCCCTAATTGAGTTGGCATTGTTTTATCCCAATATCGACTCAATTAGACCTAAACTAACTCGATCTAAATAAATTATTACAAAGCATGAATTATATATTTTCTGGTATATCATTGGTTCTTCTGATGCTTCGTTGAATCCTTCGGTGCATCGTCCTCTCCTTCGGCATATTGCCCAATCGGCATGTTGACTCCCGCAACTTCCAATCTTCTTGATGCAATGTCCAATCCTTTGGCTCGATGCTCGAACTCATGACATGAAGTCCTGTCAACATGTCGATCGATCCTCTAACCCAACGTCGAATCTCCTAACATGTTTAACTCTAGCCCAATATTCGATTCCTCCTGCTTCAATCAATTTGCCTCTCCTTGATCGAAGGTAGTCTTGCATCACTCAAAATGCAGACTATATTACAAACTCATCAATTGATTTCATCATCAAAATTTGAGATTTAATAATCTCCCCCTTTCTGATGATGATAATCAATTGATGATGGAGTTTAAACTAAACTCCCCCTATCAATATGCTATATTAATTGAAACTTTGAATTTAGAAAATCATGATAATTTCATCGTTGCATGCATAATGAATATTGAAAGAACCAATTAATCATATCATTGCATGCATCTTAAAATCATAAGTATTTTATGACATGTTTAAAGTACACCATCTATGATGATCATCGTAGCTTCTTCCCCTTTGTCAACAACAAAAAGGAGAAGTGCAACTAACAAGTTTTCAAGCTAGCAATTTAGCAAGATTTACATCACATTAGAATATGCAAGCTAATAAATTGGCAAGTGTTTCTTTTCTTTGAAGTAAGAAGATACAGAAACCTGCTATCTTGCATATGTTTTGCTTTTTTTGAGATGAGTAAACTAGCATATTTCTCTTGAGATATGCCGTTGAATCTCAGATTTTAATGATAAAACTAATTGATAATATTATGATCTAATCTGCATTTTGAGTGACGTAGGACTAGCTTAAATCAGGAGAGGCAAATTGATTAAAGTAGGAAGAATAAGAAGTTGGGCTGGAATTGAATATGTCAGAATATTAGACGTCAAACCGGAGGAATGGTCGATGTGTTGGTAGAAGGCTTTGTGCTACGAGTTCAGGCATCGGGCAAAGAAGATTGGACACTACTTCAAAGAGATCAAATGCTGCGAGAAGGCAACATGTCGATTGAGCAATACGCCGAAGGAGAGGATGGTACGCAGAAGGGTCGGACGAAGTGCTAGATGAACTAATAACATGTCGGATAACTTAGTATTCTTGCTTGTAATAATTTATCTAGATCAAAGTAATTTTAGTTGTAATTGGGTTGGTTTAGAATGTAATTAAGCCACCTTAATTAGGGGCCAATTGGGCTCAAATTAGGACTGTTTTAGGCTAAGAGAAAGGCCCATTCAGTGACCTAAAAGTTGGGTCAGGCGGTGGCATCGCTAGTGGCTCAGTCTCTGAGATATAGTCTCCAAGATTATATCAAGTGGTAGTACCACCAAACTAGGCAGTGGTACTGCCCCAATGTCAAGCAGTGGTACTGCCCCAATGTCAAGCAGTGGTACCGTCAGTCTAGGCGGTGGTACCGCCCAAACATAGTCTCCTAAACTGTGTCAGGCGGTGGTACCACCCGATTAGATGGTGGTACCACCCAATGTCAGTGTTGCAGGCGGTGGTATCACCCAACACAGGTGGTGGTATCGCTAGGACTCGAGAAACCCGAGAAGAGACATTTTTTTCTCCAATTTTGAAGCCATTTGGGGTCAATAAATACCTCAACTATTCTTACATGACATAACAAGAATTTGAGCAGAAAGGGGTTATTATTCTGAGTTGAAAAAATGCTAAGTGTACTCCTCCTCTTTAAGTTTCGGGCATAGTCTAAGAGAGGTATGAGGCTTGTAAGGGTTGTCTCCTAAACCCGTGAAAAGGAGAAAGGGTTGTAAGAGGGTGGTTGGTCTTCGCCCATTGAAGGAAGACCGGTAATGGAAGCCGATAGCCTCCAGTGAAGAGGAATCGAGAGTGAATGTACGTCATGATGACCGAACCACTATAAAAATCTGGTTTGCATTTACTTTAAGCTTTTTATTTTAATTATAAACTGATTTCTTACTTTCAATATGCTTATGAATGTATTTCAAGTTAACATCTTTCTGATATTGGTTTTCATTGAATATACGAAGTTTTAAAACTGACGTTTTTATCGTAAGCTGTCACGCCCCTCAAAATATCGATAATATTAAAATAATTTCAACACAAATCCATCTACGATCCAAACACACCTTTGAGGACACTGAAAATCATTCTATCAAATTCACATTTATAAAACCTGTGTAATTTATAATTATATATCATATCACTCGATAATTCACATTTATGGCAACCCAAACCAACTTAACAAACATGAAACAACATTTATAATTCACAAGCTAAGTAATTTATACAATCAGAACTCCAACCATTTACCACAAGTTCATATTATCGTAAACTAGACTTAACATTCCGAAGTTCCAAATAAGAGAGATCGTCTAACCCTTTTACAAGGTATATCCATTTCGGTTCATCGACAACATTTCATTACATACAAAATATGCTTATACAATAATAACATAATAACCAACAAAGATCTGCCCAAAATCTTTTAGCTTTCCACTGCCTCAGCCCAATCTTAACATTTAAGCAAGCGACAAGCTATCCTGAAAAATTTATACAACAATAGGGTAAGCATATAAAGCTCAGCAAGTGACTAACATATCCATGGCAAAAGAGGGCAATTTCTAAACAAATAAGGTTTCAAAATGCAAGGCAGAATATAAGAATTCATAGACGTAATCTCATTAGGTGCAGAATCACATATGTCATTTCAATCAAACATATTTGGTTCATAATAGATGGAGCATTGAGTAATTGAAGCATATCAATAGTGTATGAAATGTTTCGGAGCATATCAACGACGTATGGAACATTTCGAAGCATCCCAATAACAGATTAAACATTTCGGAGCATATCAATGACATATGGAACATTTCGGAGCATATCAATGACATATGGAACATTTCGGAGCATAACAATAGCAAATGAAACATTTCGGAACATATCAAAGGCGTATGAAATGTTTCTAGGCATATCAATGATAAATGAAACATTTCGAAGCTTATCAATGGCGTATGAAATGTTTCGAAGCATATCAATGACAAATGGGACATTTCAGAACATATCAATGGCATATGGACTATTTCAAAGCTTATCAATAACGAATACGAAACAGAAGCTCAAACGTCGAATTTGACGTTGCATTCATATCATTCTTATCCAAAGCATGTATAGTAACACATAACTAAAGCTCTGGATATCATATCAAACATACAGAAGGTGAAGTGGGACCATAACATAATATGATACATCCATTTCTGAATGACCACCAAACATAAGTCTCCAACGTTTGGGAGCTCTCCCATGTCTGGGAGCTCCATCCACCCATGTCTGAGTGAAGTCATAAGGGCCGACAGAGCATCACAAGCTCTATGCATAACTCCCTTCACCATTTCTGGCAAAGGTTCACAATATTCCACAATACCAGAGTACAAAAGGATAGTATGAACAATAAATAGCACATATCAGAAGCACACGCGGAACAACAAAACGTACATGTGCCTTTACGAGTCAATACGAAGTAAGTAATAATCTTTCACAATTGTAGTCAGATTTGAAAGGAAATGAAAGCAAGATCATTCAAGGATTCCAAGCAATCACATATAACTCAATTCAAATAAGAAGGTTAGATGAATTCAATGTCCAAAGGAATGAAACTGGAATAGGCACATATCGAAAGCAAATGCAGAACAATGGGATATACATGTGCCTATATGAGTCAATACGATATAGCATAAACGTTACACAATAGTTTTCAAGAATACAAATAATTTTAAGGACAAGAGCATACAAGAATTCAAAGCAGTAATATAAAGCTCAATTGAATAAGAAAGCTAAAGGATATCAATTTCCAAAGGAATGAAACCAGAATATACGAAATCGACCAAAGCTCGATTTCTGACAGAATTCAAGAGGCACATTGAATAAATGATTCAAACAATCAATCATGCTCCAATTTACTCAAAAATATATCATTAGAAATATATTTTAATATACTTTCAGATAAAATAAACTTCATATGAATTGAACTGTCCAACAGAGAGTTACAAATAATTTGGTAAACAAGGGTCGGAGAACAAAATCTCTATTTGACAGAATTCATAAGGTCAGATTCAATAGATAACTGGGTAGGTGTTTGGACTTCAAATCTTTCAATACATCAAAAGAAAGATCTATGAGTCTAGTTTCTAATGAAATTAGTTTTGAATAAATTGGAGTTTCCAATATCGACTTATAGGCAGTTCGGTATCAAAAGGTCAGAAATTATGATCTCTGTTTTGCAGCTTCTATAGGCTCATTTGAAACAGACGTTTGAGTAAGTATTCGGTGTCCAAAATTTTTAAAATCAGTGTCAAAAGAAAGATATAAGAGTCTAATTTCAAATGAATTAGGTCTTGACTAAGTCCACATTTAGTGCTAAAAATTATAGCTGAAATAGTGTATAGGGGTCAGTTTACTAAAAAATTCCAGATCCATGGTTTTATGTCCAAAAAGAGAAATATCAGGTTCTAAGCAGAAATCTTTCAGATTATTCAGAATTAATATAAGAACAGGGACTAATATTACTATAGGATAAGGTTAGAATACTTGCCTTTGAGAATTATGTCCCCAATTGAGAAGATTTGAGCAAGAAACCTCAAAGCCCCCAAATTTCTCTTCTTCTTCTTCCCCCTAATTTTTCTTCTTCTTTCTCTCTTTCTCTCTTCTTCTCCCATGCAGCTGCCTTCTCAGGTTTCTTGAGAACGAAGGCAGAGAGGTTTAAGCGGTGGATTTTGTAATTTTATATATTTTACAATTTAGTCCTTGTATTATTATGTTTACGATTAGGTCCTCAGGGTTTACATATAGGTCCTCAGATTTTTCTTTTTCTTTTTGAACAGATCCCAAATCTTATGAATAAGTTCTCAGATTTATACTTTGGCTCTTTTATCAAATTTAAAATAGATACTTACATTATAACTAGAAACTTATATGAAAATTTAGAAATGAGGGATGTTACACTCTCCCCCCCCTTAAATTTAGTCCTCTAAATTTATCATACCTCTATCGATGAAAAGAAGAGTATATACTTTTTTCATTTCCTCCTCTAGCTCCCAGGTTGTTTCCTCTCCAGAATGATGACCTGATTCCTTAGGATCTTTTCCTTCTTATCAACAATCTGGTGGCAAGGCAATCCTGTAAGTGATAGAACCAACCCTCTCAAGAACCTCAAATGGTCCAATAAATCTTAGGCTTAACTTTCCTTTCTTCCCAAACCTTATAATGCCTTTGGAAGGGGAGACCTTTAAGAACACAATCTCTGATTTCAAACTCAATATCTTGATAACTCTGAGCAGTTTTTAACCTTTTCCTTATAACTTGAATTTTCTCGGTAGTTTCTTGTACTTTGTCTGGTGCTAACAACTTTCTGTCACCAACTTCTTCCCAACATATAGGTGTTATGAACTTTCGCCCATATAAAGCTTCATAAGGAGCCATCTGAATACTTGAATGATAATTATTATTATAAGTGAACTCAATAAGTGAAATATCTTTATCCCATTCACCTTTCCAATCCATATCATAGGCTCTAAGCAAACCCTCAAGTGTTTGAATTGTTCTTTCTGACTGCCCATCAGTCTAAGGATAATATGCAATACTAAACTTGACTTTAGTGCCCATAGATTCCTGTAATATGCTCCAGAATCTAGAGAGAAATCTGGAGTCTCTATCAGAGATGATCTCTTTTGGAATACCATGAAGTCTTACTATTTCATTGACATATAAATCTACAAGTATATCAAGCGAATAAGTCATATTAATCGGTAGGAAATGTACAGATTTTGTTAACCTATTAATGATAACCCAAATAGCATCATGCTTTCTAGAGGTTCTGGGTAGTCCTGAAATAAAATCCATGGTAATACATTCCCATTTCCATTCAGGAATATCTAAAGGTTGCAACAACCCTCCAGATCTTTGGTGTTCTACTTTGATTTGCTGACAAGTCAAACATTTTGAAACATACATTGCAATTTCCTTCTTCATGCCTTCCCACCAATAATGACTTTGGAGATCTCTATACATCTTAGTACTCCCAAGATGCATGGTGTACTTTGAAGTATGACTTTCCTTTAGGATTTGGTTCTTGATATCTGGTTCATTTGGTACACATACTCTATCCCCAAATCTCAATAGGCCATCCTTTGAAACTTGAAATTTTGGCTTCAATTCATTTTCTACTTCTTTCCTCAAGTAGATTAAACATAGATCTCGTAATCGTCCTTCCTTAATTTGTTGAATAAGATCAGATTGCACTTGAATGGAGGCCATCAATATCATCGAGTCTTGCTCTTTCCTCATAGCTTTCAAATCAAAATTTTCTTCTAATAACTTCCATTGCTTCACAACCAGACTAGCCATAAAACTTGTAGATTTTCTACTAAGTGCATCAGCTACAACATTGGCTTTGCCCGGGTGATAATGGATGACACAATCATAATCCTTTAGAAGTTCTATCCATCTTCGCTGCCTCATGTTTAATTCTTTCTGAGTGAAAATATATTTTAAACTCTTGTGATCAATAAAGATTTCAAATTGTCGACCATACAAATAATGTCTCCAAATCTTTAGAGCAAAAACAATTGCTGCCAATTCCAAATCATGAGTTAGATAATTCAATTTATAACCTTTTAGTTGCCTAGAAGCATAAGCAATCACTCTCCCTTCCTGTATCAAAACATATCCAAGGCCCTTTCTTGAAGCATCAGTATAAACTATAAATCCCTCACTACCACTTGGAATAGTGATAATAGGGGCACTAGTCAATCTTCTTTTTAACTCTTGAAAACTTTGCTCATAATCATCACCCTATATAAATTTCACATTCTTTTTAGTGAGTTTGGTGAGAGGTTGAGCGATTCGAGAAAATCCCTCCACAAATCTCCTGTAATAACCTGCCATGCCCAAGAAGCTTCTAACTTCTGTTACATTTGTTGGTAAATCCCATTTAACTACAGTTTCTACTTTCTTTGGATCAATAGATATACCCTTCCTTTAAATCATATGGCCTAAGAAAGCAACTTCATTCAACCAAAATTCACATTTGCTGAACTTTGCATACAACTTCTTTTCTCTTAGTATGGACAATACATTTCTCAGGTGTTCCTTATGCTCCTGATTACTCATTGAATACACCAATATGTCATCAATGAATACAATTACACAGTCATCCAAGAGCGGTTGAAATATCCTATTCATTAGTTTCATAATAGCTGTAGGGGCATTAGTCAAACCAAAAGGCATCACCAAAAATTCATAGTGACCATATCGAGTTCTAAAAGCTATTTTTGGAATATCCTCCTCCTTGATCTTCAACTGATAGTAACTTGACCATAGGCCAATCTTAGAGAATACTTGTGCACCCTGCAGTGATCAAACAAATCATTAATTCTGGGTATGAGATACTTATTTTTGATGGTCACCTGATTCAACTGTCTATAATCAATACAAAGCCTCAATGTTTCATCCTTCTTCTTCACTAATAAAATCGGAGCACCCCACGGTGAAACGTTGGGTAGTATGAAACCCTTATCTAATAATTCTTGTAGTTGCTTCTTTAATTCCTCTAGCTCGAGTGGTGCCATTCTGTAGGGAGAATTAGATATTGGAGTTGTATTGGGGACCAGATCAATAACAAATTCACCCTCTCTATCTAGAGATAAACCAGGCAAGTCATCCTGGGATACATTAGGCAAGGAGATAAATCATATCCAATACTCTCAAAATAAAAGATGAGCTGATCTAATATGCAAAAAGTGATCATTTGTTATATAACAATCCATAATGGTATGATAAGAAGATAGCCAATCCATACCAAGTATAATATCAAAACTCCAAATCTCTAGGAGGACTAAATCAGCAAAAAGTTCAAGTTCTCCAATAAAAATTAGACAAGAGGACCAAATTCAAGTTCGTTATCAAAGAATCTCCAATGATTGTATTTATATATAGCACATAATGTAGTGGTCTAGGTCGAATACTCAAGTGATAAGCAAAATATTATGAATCAAATCGTAGACGGGACCCATGGTCAAACAAATATTTGCATTCTTTCATAAACATGCATAATACCTTCGACTACTAATTCAGAAGTTTTAGAATCATATTCAGTGATAGCATACACTTTGACATGGGCTGATGATTTAGGAGGTAGTGACTCTTTCTTCTTGCTCAAAGGGCAGTCTTTTATTTTATGATCCAACTTTCCACAAGCAAAATAGACTCCAGTCACCCGAAAACATAAATTTGTTTCATAATTTAACTTGCAATTCACACATGATTGAGTCTTTTGTGGTGACTTCCCATTTCAAATCCAAATGTCTTGACCCTCTTGTTATCACTTTCTGATTAATTTCCAATCATATTCTTATTGGTAAACTTGTCCTAGCTATTCTTGTCCTTGATCTCCAAAAATTCTTTTCATTGTTCCCATTAATAATAAGCCTCTACTTCCAATATAAGGTGGTAAAAGAAATCTTTTGATCATCAGAACAATTTTGTACATCGTATATCTTGTCCGTTTGCATCATCCATTTTTCTACCACCAATGAAATTAGGTCCACCATGCTTTCATTGCGCTATTCTGATTTAGTATTCTCGATCAACCCTTTGATCCCCCTTAATTAATCAGAAACAAATGAAATAGGAGGACCAAATGTCCTCATCACCCCAGATTCCTAAAATGCATCAAAAAAAAATTTCCACCAACAACTATAGTTCATTAGGCCTCAATATATTTTGCACGTCAATATATCAAATATTTCAGTAATCCTCAAACCATACCCTGATACCACCTCTATCACGCCCCTCAAAATATCGATAATATTAAAACAATTTCAACACAAATCCATCCAAGATCCAAACATACATTTGAGGATACTGAAAAGCATTCTATCAAATTCACATCTATAAAACCTGTGCAATATATAATCATATATCACATCACTCGATAATTCACATTTATGGCAACCCCAAGCCAACTTAATAAACATGAAACAACATTTATAAATCCATAAGCTAAGTAATTTATACAATCAGAACTCCAACCATTTACCACAAGTTCATATCATCGTAAACTAGACTTAACATTCCGAAATTCCAAATAAGAGTGATCGTCTAACCCTTTTACAAGGTATATTCATTTCGGTTCATCGACAACATTTCATTACATACAAAATATGCTTATACAACAATAATATAATAGCCAACAAAGATCTGCCCAAAATCTTTTAGCTTTCCACTGCCTTAGCCCAATCTGAACATTTAAGCAAGCGACAAGCTATCTTGAAAAATTTATACAGCAACGAGGTGAGCATATGAAGCTTAGCAAGTGACTAACATATTCATAACAAAAGAGGGCAATTTCCAAACAAATAAGGTTTCAAAATGCAATCTCATTAAGTGCAGAATCACAAATGTCATTTCAATTAAACATATTTGGTTCATAACAGATGGAGCATAGAGTAATTGGAGCGTATCAATAGCTTATGAAATGTTCCGAAGCATATCAACGACGTATTGTCACGGACAAACTTCGAAACAGGATGTTTGATGTAATGCTTATGTATGTCCGTGTCTTTCGGTATGTTCTTGCTTTGTACAACATGTAGAGGGACGGTGAAGGATTAATAGTCTCATTTTAGTTGGGTTGGTGGTCGCTTTAGGCTTGTAAATAAATGTTGTGTCATGTGGACACGTGCGAGAGATTTTCGATCTATAATGGACCATTTTACCCTTTATTGTGCAACTGTTCAAAGCTTGTAAAGTCTGTTTGTAATTTGCATTGTCTATGAAGTGTTTTTGGAAATGTTTGCTTGTGGATCCTAAATGAGGCATTTTCTCTAACCCGTTCTCTCTTTTGTGAGTCCTAAGGGACATGGGAGGCTTCGGGGAGGCTGACCTTTGTGGACGGACACGTAAAGGTGCCGCACGACTTAGGCAAAACCAGCTAAGTCCGTGACAGATGGTATTAGAGCAGGACAAGCACTCATAGAAACACTTATCATGCAAACGTGGGGGACCTAGCGGGGCTGCGTTGAGGGCAGTCAGCACACGCGCGACCGTTTAGGGGAAACCGAGCATCTGAGATTGGCATTCAGAGGAATGACCAACCCTTCGCGTAAGAGACACCACGAGAATAGACAAGCTTGGAAGAATGCGGAGCGTACAAAGGTTGGGATGGCTAAGTTTGAGCTATGGCTCAACGTTGACAACTATGCTATTGGGAAATCTTGGGGGCGACATCACATGTGCAGCGGAAGAACAAGAAACAAAATCCCCAATTCCCAAAGAGATGTTCGTCGTCGTGCGAAGATTGGTGCGTAAAATCCGCGAAACTTAAAACTACATATAGAGTAGATTGTGTTACCTAGGGAGATCGTATATCCCTATTTCCTTGTAGATCTTAAGGAGAGGGTGAAGGAGGTCAAGCGTCCTCCTCTCTAGTGGTGATCCACAAAGTAGGGCTACAACGATGCACCTCAAAACTCCAGGCCTGCTCTGAGGTGGAGAGGGGAAGGAGAATGGGAGAGGCAAGCAAAGGCTCTAGCCTATGAGGCTCTGAATCCCTCCTATTTATAGAGGTCCCTTGTCAAACCCTAATGGATCCTCCCTTAGTGGGTATTGGATCTGCATCCAATAACCCAAGCCTTTTAGATTAGTGGATCTCTATCTAATAATCTCTCAAGGGCTCTTATTGGATCTCGTCCATGGGATCCAATAATTCAGGGGCTTATTGGATATCTAATAAGACAAGGGCTCCGTTGGATATCTCATATCCGAACCTCTACTCATCGCAATGCCTACCATATGTGTGTGACCCTCTAGGCCCAATATCGAGCTAGCCATGAGTCATACCTGTCAGAACTCCTTCTAACTCAGTGAATATCTTTGTAATAATTCACTCGACTCATCGACTACGGACATACTAGGCCACTACGCCATAGTCCCCAAACGATATAGGGGAATCCAATCCATTGGACTTGTCTGTCCTCAGTTACCGTGTACCTATAGTCCCTCATCCATCTAATATCCCAAAGACCGTATATCGAGCATGGTGCTGTCAGACCCATATGATTTCTACTCGAGTCTCGCTCTAATCGGATTCTCCCGGAGAACTCTTTTCTCTCAACCCGAATGACCCTAGCTAGGGATTTATCTGAGCAAGAACACATGGGATATTCCTTTCATGACGCCGAGAGTGGATGATCCTCTATCGACACTCAATAGCCCTTGTAAGGTCGACTACCACTCCCAATGACCAGCTATACTAGATCTGGGACAACCAAACCTATAAGTCTGGTATCAAAGAGTAGAGCACTCATACAGGACATCCTTGGTATCTCAAGTCTAAGGACCAGATACACCACTAGGACTACGGAATCGCTGTCTGACAATAAGGCATCATCAACCATCCAACATTCCATAAGCGGATCAATTAGTGAACTCATTCTCCAATGAGCACCTATACTGTATCCTTAGTATCCCCACACGAGCAGCTATGAGACTAGCTGCATCCATCATATGGACGGGTATACAGCATACCAGTCTGTCCGGTTATCACGATGTCCCTCTCGAGTAACCTATGACCAGGATTATTTAGGATTTGTGTTTAAAGGT
Organism: Musa acuminata AAA Group; assembly: GCF_036884655.1. Taxonomy (NCBI): domain Eukaryota; kingdom Viridiplantae; phylum Streptophyta; class Magnoliopsida; order Zingiberales; family Musaceae; genus Musa; species Musa acuminata. The sequence goes on along the minus strand of NC_088331.1, from coordinate 27,760,697 downwards.
GAATCGATCTCATTATCGTGATCTCATCATGATCTGATTCCCACTGCACAAATCCAAAGACATCACAATATATATATATATATATATATATATATATATATATATATATATATATATATATATATATATATATATATATATATATATATATATATATGCATATATGCAATAGTTATAAAGTGATATATGCCAAAATATAATAAGCAAAAATATTCTGTATCAAGTCACACGTGCAATCACTTACGTGATTGGCTTACTGGGCACCTATGACTAGCAATCTCCTACTTGACCTAAAGTCAATCACTTATGTATATGATTCCCATCAGACCCCTGTGTGACGCTCAAAGACAATCTGAGGCAACAGCTTTGTCAGTGGATCTGCAATGTTATCTTCGGATGGAACTCTTTCCACTGCTACATCTCCTCGGGTTACGATCTCTCTAATAAGGTGGAACCTCCTCAGAACATGCTTAGATTTCTGATGAGAGCTGGGTTCTTTTGCTTAAGCAATCGCCCCATTGTTGTCACAATATAAGGAGATCAGCTCCTCGCTACCCGGCACGACTCCCAATTCTGTGATGAACTTCTTCACCTAGACTCCCTCCTTTGCTGCATCTGATGCAGCAATGTACTCCGCCTCTGTGGTCAAGTCAGCGGTAGTATCTTGCTTGGAACTCTTCCAGCACACTGCTCCTCCATTCAAGGTGTACACATACCCTGAATTTGACTTACTATCATCGATATCAGACTAAAAACTTGAGTCTGTGTAGCCTTCAACCTTAAGGCTATTACCTCCATATACTAGTAAAAGATCCTTAGTTCTTCTCAAGTACTTAAGGATACACTTTACTACTTTCCAATGCTCCAAGCCTGGATCCGCCTGATACTTGCTCGTGACACTCAGAGCATGCGCTATATCAGGCCTAGTACATAGCATGACATACATGATAGACCCTATTGCTGAGGCATAAGGTATCATATCCATGTTCGCCCTTTCTTCTGGAGTCTTTGGGGACATACTCGTAGAAAGCGATATCCCATGTCTCATCGGTATGACACCTCTCCTGGAATTTTTCATGCCAAACCATTTGACAATGGTTTCTATGTACCTGGACTGGGACAAGCCAAGCATCCTCTTGGATCTATCTCTATAGATTCAAATCCCCAAGATATAGGATGCTTCCCCTAAGTCCTTCATGGAGAAGTGTCTAGATAACCAAGTCTTTACTGTGGATAGCATTCCTACGTCATTCTCAATGATCGGGATGTCATCCACATATAACACCAAAACGGTGATAGCGCTCCCACTTACCTTCCTGTATACATAAGGCTCATCTTTGTTCTTAACGAAGTCATAAGATCTGATTGCCTCATCAAATCTTATGTTCCAACTTCGGGAAGCTTGCTTTAGTCCATAAATGGATCTAAGCAACTTACACACCTTATCTGGACAGTTCTTGGACATGAATCCCTCAGGTTGCATCAAATCATAGTGTGCTGCAATAGCCAATAGAATTATGATGGAATTTAGTATTGCTACGGGTGAGAAGGTTTCATCGTAGTCAACACCTTGTCTTTGACGATACCCCTTAGCCACTAACCTTGCTTTATAGGTATCTACCTTTCCATCTACTCCGATCTTTTTCTTAAAGATCCACTTGCAACTGATGGGTACAATACCTTCGGGCACATCAACTAGGTTTCAAACCTTGTTGGAGTATATAGAATCTATCTCAGAATTCATGGCTTTTTGCCACTTCCTGGAGTCTATACTCATAATAGCCTCCTCGTAGGTCTGAAGATCAATATCCTCAACATCCTCTCCTCTAATATGTCCCACATATCTCTCAGGAGGATGAGATACTCTATCAGACCTATGTAAAGTTGAAACTTGTGTATTGGGTACCTAAACAGACTCGGGCTGTAGAGTGGTGCTTGAGCTTGGTTCTCTAACCTCGCTCAACTCTATCATTCTTCCACTATCTCCGCCAAGAATGTTCCTTCTCAAGGAACACTGCTCTCTTAGCTACAAAGACCTTTTGGTCCTTGAGATGATAGAAATAATACCCACAATTTTCGTTGGGGTATCCCACAAATTTGCATCGCTCTGTCCTTGATTCTAACTTATCGGGGTTGTGTCTTTTAACGTGGGTAGGGTAGCCCCAAATATTAACAACCTTAAGATCAGGCTTCTTCCCTTTCCATATCTCATATGGTGTAGACACTACCGACTTAGTTTAAACTCTATTCAGAAGGTAAGTTGCGGTCTCTAGGGCATATCTCTAGAATAAGATGGGTAGGTCAGCGAAACTCATCATGGACCGTACCATATCTAACAGCGTACGATTCCTCCTTCTAGAGACACCATTGAGCTGAGGTGTATAAGAAGGTGTCCATTGGGATAATATCCATGGTCCTTGAGGAACCGAGTAAACTCTGTACTTAAGTACTCACCTCCTCGATCTGATCGAAGAGTTTTTATACTCTTTCCAGTCTGGTTCTCCACCTCATTCTTATACTCTCTGAATTTCTCAAAAGCCTCAGACTTGTACTTCATTAAGTACACATCCATACCTTGAGAAAAGTAAAGGTAATGAAGTAGGAGTAACCACCAATGTAATATCCCTCGCTTTTAAAAAATTATTAATAAAGATTTATATGTAAATTGGAGGACCTATATGTAAATATAGAAATTACAAGGACTAAACTGCTAAGTTGCAAAAAAAAGAAAAAAAAAAGGGAAAACCGAAAATTCGGTATTATCCCACCGCCTCCCACGCACTCTGTTTCTTTCCAGAAACAGAGAGAGCGGTGGGGCGTGAGGAGAAGAAGGAGAGTGGTAGAAGAAGAGAGGAAGAAGAGGGAGAAGAGAAGAAGAAGAAGAAGAAGAAGAAGAAGAAGAAGAAGAAGAAGAAGAGGGAAAAGAAGAGAGGAGGAAGAAGAGGGAGTAGAGAAGAAGAAGAAGGAGAAGAAGAAGAAGAGGAGGTGGCTGCAGCGAGGGCTGCAGCGAGAAGCTGTGGGGCGTGGGGAGAAGAAGAGAGGAAGAAGAGGGAGAAGAGAAGAAGAAGAAGAAGAAGAAGAGAAGAGGATAGCTGCGGCAAGGCTGCAGCGAGGAGGTGTGTGGGGTTGGGGAGGAAAAAGGGAAGAGGAGAAGAAGAGGGAAAAGAGAGGGAAGAGGGAGAGGAGCGAGAGGTGGCAGCAGCTAGGGCTGCAGCACCTCTGTTTCCTGCAGGTGGAAACAGAGGAGAGGTGTGGGGCGTTCGAAGAGGAGAAGAAGAAGAAGAGGAAGAGAAGAGGAAGAGGAAGCAGGGGAAGAGGTTGTGATACCTCTGTTTCCTGCAGAGGAAACAGAGGAGAGGGTGTGGGTGACGTCGGGGAGAAGAAGGGGAGGAAGGAGAAGAAGAGAAGAAGAAGAAAGGAAGGAAAAGGAAGAGGAGAAGGGAAGAAAGTAGCTGCGGCTGCGGTTGTGGCAGCTGCAGCTGTGGCAGGGAAAGAAGAAGAGAAAGGAAGAAGGGAAGGAGAGGAAGAAGAGAAGGGGCTGCGGCTGCGGCGATGGCAGCTGCAGTTGGAAGAGAAGGAGAGGAAGATGAGCAGGGGAGGAAGAAAAGGCTGTGGCCGTGGCTGAGGCTGCGACTGCAGCATGCAGCTGGGAAAGAAGAGAAGGAAAGGAAGAAGAAGAGAAAGGAAGAAGGGAAGGAGAGGAAGAAGAGAAGGGGCTACGGCTGCGGCGATGGCAGCTGCAGTTGGAAGAGAAGAAGGAGAGGAAGATGAGCAGGGGAGGAAGAAGAGGCTGCGAGTGTGGTGGCTGCGGCCGTGGCTGCGACTCCGGCTGCGGCTGCAACGTTGGCTGCGGTAGCTGCGGCAGCGGTGGTGGCTGCAGTAGCTGCAGTAGCTGCTTTTGGGAAAGAGAAAGAGTAGGAACGAGAGAAGGGAAGAAGGAAATAGTGCAGTGGAAGGGGGCTGCGGTTGTGACCGCAGTTGCGGTCGTGGCTGCGATTGTGGCAGCGACAGCGGCGGCGGCTGTGGCAGCTGCGTTTGGGAAAGAAAAAGAAGGAATGAGAGTAAGAGAGAGCAGGTGACTGTGCCTCGATGTTCGACATGTGATGTAGTTACGAAGAAAGGAAGAAAACGGGAGCACAAAGCGAAACAGAGAGAGGACACGGAGGAAAAGTAGAAAGATTGGATTGGCACCTTCCTTGGATATTCAGATCAAAATATTTGAAAGGCAAGTTTCCCACTTGTTTCGATCCTTTCTATTGCAAGTTCCCTGATCGTTTCTCCTATAATTGCTCTGATATGTCTTATTGCAAGTATCCTGATCTTTCCCCACTGCCATTTTTATCTCTACATTTGCTTTGATTATGAGGAACTTTGAATTGTACTAGCCTTGCATTTGTTATATCTCCTGTTTACATGTAACGATTCGAATCTGTGCAACTTTTGAGATTCTGATCTTTTGATACCGAGCTGCCTATAAGACTTTGTGGAAACTCTGTTTTGTTCAAAACTGATTTCATTGGAAACTAGACTCGTAGACCTTTCTTTGATATATGGATTGAAAGATCTGAAATCCAAACACCTGCCTAGTTATCTGTTGAATCTGACATTATGAATTCTGCCAACAGAGATTTTGTTCTATGACTCTTGCTTACCAAATTATTTGTAACTCTCTCTGTTGGACAGTTCAATTCCTATGAAGCCTGTCTTATCTGAAAGTATTATCCAATGATTATTTCTGAGTAAATTGGAGCACGATTGATAGTTTGAATCATTTGTTCAATGTGCCTCTTGTATTCTGCCAGAAATCGAGCTTTGGTCGATTTCTCATATTCTGGTTTCATTCCTTTGGAAGTTGATATCCTTTAGCTTTCTTATTCAATTGAGCTTTATATTACTGCTTTGAGTTCTTGTATACTCTTGTCCTTAAAATTATTGCATTCTTGAAAACCATTGTGGAACGTTTATGCTATATCGTATCGACCCATATAGGCACATGTATATTCCATTGTTCCGCATTTGCTCCCAATATGTGCCTATTCCAGTTCATTCATTTTGACATTGAATTTATCTAACCTTCTTATTTGAATTGAGCCATATATGATTGTTTGGAATCCTTGAATGCTCTTGCTTTCATTTCGTTTCCAAATCTGAATACATTTGTGAGAGATTTGTTCCTTGCATCATATTTGACTCGTAAAGGCACATGTACGTTTGTTGTTCCGCGTGTGCTTCCGATATATGCTACTTATTGTTGAAACTGCCCTTTTGTACTCTGGTGTGTGGGATTGTCTGGACCTTTGCCAGAAATGGTAAAGGGTATGCGCTGATTTGCCCGCTATGTGGGGTCCCGCTATGTGGGATATTCTGGTATGCGCTTATTTGCCCGCTATGTGGGGTCCCGCTATGTGGGATATTGCTTAGAGCCTGCGATGCTCTGCCGGCCCCCTTTGACTTCACCTAGACGTGGGTGGATGGAGCTCCCAGACGTGGGAGACTTTTGTCAGGTGGTCATTCAGAAATGGATGAATCACATTCTGACTGAGATCCCACTACACCTTTTGTATGTTTGATATGATATCCAGAGCTTTGGTTATGTGTTTCTGTACATGCTTTGGATAAGATTGATATGTTTGCAACGTCAAAGACGACGTTTGAGCTTCTGTACGATATTTGTTTTCGATATGCTCTGAAATGCTTCATTCACTGATGATATGCTTCGAAATGTTCCATATGCCGTTGATATGCTCCGGAACATTTCATATGCCATTGATATGCTCCAATTACTCTGTGCTCCATTTGCTATGAACTGATATGTTCTGAAATGTCCTATCTGCCATTGATATGTTCCAATTACTCTGTGCTCCATTTGCTATGAACAGATATGTTCTGAAATGTCCTATCTGTCATTGATATGTTCCAATTACTCTGTGCTCCATTTGCTATGAACTGATATGTTCTGAAATGTCCTATCTGCCATTGATATGTTCCAATTACTCTATGCCCCATTCGTTATGGATCAAATATGTTTTTGAATGACATGATACGTATGATTTGGTATCTATTGAGATGGTATCCTTGAGAATTCTTGTATTCTGCCTTGCATTATGATACCTTACTCGTTTGAAACCGTTCATTTTGTTCTGAATATGCTTTGTCACTTGCTGAGCCGTTTTTGGCTCACTCCGTTGTTATATAAATCTTTCAGGTCAGCTTGTCACTCTTCGAGATGTTTGATTTGGGCTGAGGCAGTGGATAGCTATTCAGAATAATGGGCAAGTCTGGTTGGTTATTACGATATTGTTGTATAAGTATGTCTTGTATATAATGAAATGTTGTCGATGAACCGAAATAGATATATTGTGTCCAAGTGTTAGGAGATCTCTCTTATTTGGAATTTCAGAATGTTAAGTCTAATTTATGGTGATATGAACTTGTGGTGAATAGTTGGAGTTCTGATTGTATAATTTATTTAGCTTGTGGATTTATAAATGTTGTTCATGTTTGTCAAGTTGGCTTGGGTTGCCATAAATGTGAATTATCGAGTGATGTGATATATGATTATAAACTGCACAGGTTTTATGGATGTGAATATGAATAGAATGTTTTCAGTGTCCTCAAACGTTAGTTTGGATCCTGGATTGTTCTGCGGTGAAGATTTTAAAAATCATGGATATTTTGAGGGGCGTGTCAACCAATGACATGAGTTAACATGTGTCCACATACATCACTATGTATGAGTTCCAACAACTCAGTGGCACAATCTCTCCAGTTCCACTAAATGGAGAGTTAGTCAGTTTTCCATGAAGGCAAGACTCACAAGTTGCATATGACACATAGTCGAATAGATCTAGATATCCATCATTTAGCAACTTTTGGATCATTCCCTCATGGATTTGACCTAGCCTACAATGCCATAGGTATGCACTGTTCACCTCATCTCGTTTCCTCTTAGATACTTACATTCATGATATGTTGAGTAGTGTCTAGCATAAACAAACCTTAATGCAATATTCCTCTCGCCAATCTCCCCTCGGCTTTGCTAGAATTTACAATAAATTGTAGATGTGATAAGCAATACTAGTATCCAACACATATGCACTATCACAAAATTCTGACAATTGGAGATTGATCATGAATGTACTTGAAGCTTCATCAAGCTTTTGTTTCACCTTTTCTGCAAGGTACTCTTTGTAGTTCCTCTTCCAATGCCCATCTTTACCAAAGTGGAAGCACTGGCCTTTGTCCTTTGCTGGGTCTTTCTTAGTAACCTTTGTTTTACCTAGTCTGCCCTTGCCCTTTCCCTTCTTAAGGGACCTTTCTGCTTTCCATTTTTTTCTGGTCTCACCAGTGTAGAGAACTGGCTTCTCTTTCTTAATAGTACTCTCAGCCTCCCTCAACATAATGAGGAGCTCTAGGAGAGTCACCTCAAGTTTGTTCATATTAAAATTTATTATGAACTATGAAAAGGAATCTGATAGGGACTGAAGCACAATGTCCACACACAAGTTATCCTTTAGGGCCATTCCTAGACCTATGAGTTTCTCTATCCACTCAATCATCTTTAGGACATGGTTCTGAACCGGTGTCCCCTTAGTCATCCTAGCGCGGAAGAGGCTCTTGGATATCTCATATCGCTAAGTCCTTCCCTATTCCTTAAATAATTTGCGGACATGTACGAGAATGGATCTGGCATCCATCTTTTTATGTTGTCTCTGTAACTCAGGAGTCATAGAGCCCACCATATAGCACTGAGCAAGAGTGGAGTCATCAATGTACTTCACGTAGCGAGCGATCTCATCGTTGCTTGCCCCTTCTTCGGGTGCAGGCATCATTGTATCAAGGATGTACATGATTTTCTCCATCGTGAGAACAATTCTCAAGTTACGGAGCCAATCCGTATAATTTGGACCAGTGAGGCGGTTGACATCAAGTATGCCACGTTAAGGATTTGAAAGCGACATTTTCTGAAAATAAAGATGCAGCAGAAATGAATAACATGTAGATTTTGTAAGAAATAAACTATCAAGATATGAACTTCTATCTTAATATGCTCCCACTATTTTACTAGCGAGTCACGCGACACCCTCAACATGTGAAACGGAAGTCTCCGGCAGACTTCTAGTGGGGATAAGGATCCAATCAGCGTCTTAGTGTAACCTCGATGGACTCGACCAATCACACTAAGCCTAAAAGGTAGGCAACTCTTGCCGATCACAACTCCTTGTGATTCCCGTCCTGTTCGGGCTCCGAATCACCATGGTCTCGAGGGACTCGATCAACCATGATGTTCGGTTAAGTCAACACCTTCGTTACAGGATGAGTCTGATTTGATGATATACCCTCGAGGGACTCGACCAAGCATACCATGTCCTCAAGTCACCGGTGACATCTCTATGTCATAAGCAAGATAGCAAATCGCGATATAGGTGAGTCTTGAGGGACTCGGCCAACTCAACCTACACCGGGAATCGGTTCCTACTTATAACGATGGAAGGTCACGTAGGTCAATCTAATTGCCTCATGTTTATTGACTTAATATTATCGAGAGAGATGTTTCTATGATTTGGTCTCCTAATATGTCACACATATACATATTTAATATATATCTACATCGCATACAAATATATATACATATCTAGTATGTGTATAAGTAATCACACCAGATGATCATGGACCACAACCTAATGTGATTAGGCCCGAGCCAGTAGGCCTAATCACTCACATCAAGATCTATGTGTGTAACGGTGCATTTCCATGCTCTGTGATCGTCAATCTCGTCATTGTCGGTTCCGTCGACATCTCGATGCATCTTCATGCATCGCGATCGTCCGTCTCGTGGGTCCCGCTATCGCATCCACGCTCTCGCTGTGCCTCCTCATGTGATTACAACTTAATCATAGGTACGTAGGCCCGATAATAAACAAAAAATATAATGGAGGCTCGCAGACCCCAATAAAAATAATCACAAGTACACACATCATACGGTCCATGATCATCCGTCCACACATCATACATCATATGTATAAATAATCATCATCATGTAGGACTACTAGATAATGATAAAAGTAATAATCAACTAAACCTTTTAATTAATTAGTATTTTAGGAAATCAGGGACATATAGAGAATTTTTGAATTCATAGGAGTATTTTCGAAATTTGAACAAAAGATAGAAATTGGAATTTTTTAAATTCACAAGGGCAAAACTATCTTTTTGCCCAAAAATGCCCTAATGCCCTACTCCCCTGCAGCCACTACCGTCGCGAACCTGCTGGCGGTGGCCTATGCGGCGGGGCGAGGGTGCTGCCGTCGCCTGCAGGCGACACGCCCGCTGGCGGCGCTGCCGCTGCGGGTGGGCGCCCCCACGGGCGATTCTGCTGGCGGGGCAGCGCCCGCAGGCGGTGCTGCCACTACGGGCGCCGGCGCCTCCACGGGCGGTTCTGCCAGCGGTGCAACACTCGCAGGCGGCGTTGTCCCCTTAGGCGGTTGCCCCTACGGGGCGGTTTTGCCCGCGGGAGCAATGGCGGCAGGCGCTGCTGCCCTGCGGTGCCTCACCCCGCGGGAGAAGCGGCCACAGGTGCCTCTGTCCGCGGGCTGCCAGCCCCGCCGGACGCAAGCCTACTGCAAGCAGGCCGCCGGTCGACTGTTGCAGACATAGCCCCTATGCTGCCTGCCTGCGGCTGCGCTACATGCACGTAGATCGAGGGAAACAACTATTGCTGCCCTTTCTCGCATTTGCGTCAACAATTTTGACGTCAAAAGTTTCTTCAAAACATAACACACGCAGTTCAGAACCAATCTATCGCACGAACAACCTGGCTCGGATACCACTGTTGGGAAATCTTGGGGGCAACATCATATGCGCAGCGGAAGAACAAGAAAATAAAATCCCCAATTCCCAAAGAGATGTTCGTCGTCGTGCGAAGATTGGTGCGCAAAATCCGTGAAACTTAAAATTGCGTATAGAGTAGATTGTGTTACCTAGTGAGATCGTATATCCCTGTTACCTTACAGATATTTAGGAGAGGGTTAAAGAGGTCAAGCATTTCCTCACAGATCATAGATTGTGTTACCTAGCAAGAACACATGTGATATTCCACTCATGACGCCGAGAGTGGATTATCCTCTATCGACACTCAATAGCCCTCGTAAGGTCGACTACCACTCCTAATGACCTGTTGAATCTTGGATTTTGATGATGAAACTAATTGATTGTGTTTATATGTTTAATTCAATTTTGAGTGATGCAGGTCTACTCGATCAGGATTAGACAGTTAACGCAGGAGGAATTGACGTTGCGCCGAAGGAGATCACGTTAAGATATTAGATGGTAGAAGGCTTCGGACGTCGGGCATCGAGCCAAGAGCGGAATTGTGCCAAGGATATCGGGGTTGCGGAGGTCAATCGCCGATTGGGCAACAAGCCGCAAGAGAGGACGATGCGCTGAAGAATCAGACGAAGCGCCAACCAATGACGTGCCGGGCAACAGAATGTCAATTCGCGTTGTAATAATTGTCTAGATCGGAGTAGAGTTTTGGCTTGTGTGTGCAGGATTAACTACGATAACGATGAAGACATAAAGCGAAACAAAGTGTCGGAGTCAAGCGCGAAGGATTTGTTGCAAGTTCGAGAGTTCGACGGAAGTCCGAAGGTTCGTCGGGAATGTTGCCGGAACTAGCCGAGAATGAGTAGGGAGCTAGCCGAAGGGTTTTTCGGAAGCTCGCCGAAAGGTTCGTTGGAAGTTCGCAGAGCTCGCCGAGAAAGATCGGAGCTTGCCGAAGAAGCTCGTTGGAACTCGCCAAGATCAAATCGTGAAGTCTAGGAGCTTGCCGGGAGTTCGCAGAATGGTTTCCGAGAGTTCGTCGGAAGACCGCCGGAAGTTCGCCGGAAGCTCGCCGGAAAAAGTCTTGACTTGCGAACTTTGCAATAGCTTAGGAAATGTCTTTAAATTCGTAGTTTGCATGTTAATTAGGATTAGGATTAAAAGATAATCCTATATCCTGGTTAGGGGCCAACTGGACCCAAAATTAGACTTGGTTTGGACTAAATTTAAAGCCCAACCAGTGAACCGAAGGGTCTGGCGGTGGCACCGCCCAGCACTCGAGAGCCAGGTGGTGGCACCGCCAGTACACTATTAGTGTCAGACACTAACAGGCGGTGGCACCGCCAGTATCGGGAACCAAAGAGAATTCAAATTTTGGAGCCCAAATTTGAATCCTCTTGAGGCCTATAAATACCCCTCAATTCTCAGCTAAGATTACAACTTTTTGAGTAGCAATAGATTGAGAAAAAGGTCTTAGAAAAGTCTTAGCAATTCTTGTTTTCAATTTGCTAGAGTGTTCACCTCCTTCTTTCTTGCTGAAAATTTGTAATAGTGTGAACCACTTGTAAAAGTTTGTAAGAGGGGTATTTGCCCTTCCCCTTCAAGAGATTTGCTAGTGGAAGGTGGGAGCTTCATCGAAGAGGGCCTCTCAAGTGGATGTAGGTCATTTGACCGAACCACTTTAAAATCGGCGTGATCTCTGGTTTGCATTTTCTTATTGCTAATTTATATTACTGCAAACCTTCTTACATGCTTTATTTCCTCATTACCTTTGCTGCACACCTTTACGAACACATGTTCAAGTTAATCTTTTCAAGTTCGATTTTTATCGTACGAAAGATTTGTCGAAACCAACGTTTTAATCCACTGCACTAATTCACCCCCCCTCTTAGTGCCGCTCCGATCCTAACAGTTGGTATCAGAGCCCGGTATTTCTCATTTCGGATTTACACCCGAGAGAAATAACTCTTCATGGCTTTCAAGACGGCTTATCGGTTTTTCGTCCACCGTTGTTTAACGGATTGGACTACACTTACTGGAAAATTCGAATGAGAGTTTTCTTGATTTCTATGAATTTGGATTTATGAAATATCGTTGAAGACGGTTTTCAACTTCCCTCTAAACCGATGAACGAATGGTCGGATTTAGAGAAGAAATATTTTTCTTTAAACGCAAAGGCTATGAATGCCTTATTTTGCGCTTTGGACAAAAATGAGTTCAATCGGATTTCTACGTGCGAAACGGCTTTTGATATTTGGCGAACACTTGAAATCACGCACGAGGGAACTAGTAGAGTCAAAGACTCGAAAGTTAACATTTTATTGCATGATTTTGAGCTTTTTCGAAAGCGAGACTATAGGCGACATGTACACCCGTTTCACGGATGTCGTCAATAATCTAAGAGTTCTTGATAAATATTTTTTGAATTTTGATCTCGTAAGCAAGATCTTAAGATCCCTTCCAAAAAAGTGGGATCCTGAAATAACCGCAATACATGAAACAAAAGATTTAAATATTTTTCCACTTGAAAAACTAATTGGTTCGTTGATGACATATGAAATGGTGCACAATGCACATGATGAACATGATGAACAAAATCACCTTCCAAAGAACAGGAAGGATTTGGAACTCCGGACAAATGAATACCACTTGAGCGATGACTCAAGTGATGAGGACAATAATAAACTTGAACTTCGAACACTAAATCTTAATAAGTTTATTAAACAAAAATCTAAAATAAACAATGAACTTGAATGGAGGAAGAGGCAAAAAAAGAGGAAGGCAACCAAGGATGAATAAAAAACTTCCAAAGGTGAAACGACGAATTGGGCTTTAACGAGCTTCAACTCTAAGGTAAGTAACTCAACTCTCTTGAATTATTTTGAAATTACTTGAAGTCTTTCATGAGTGCTTAATTTAGAATAGGAAATAAAAAAAATTATTTTTCAAAAATTATTTCATGTTTTCCTTTTTAGCATCTTTGAAAAATTAACAAATTTGATCATGAAAAGTATATTGCTAAGGTTTCATGCATGTTATGTTTTGAAATGTTGAATGATGTATGCAACATTAGGGATGATAATTATATGATATGTGACAGTGCTTAGGATTAATCCATGCATGTGTATCTTGATGATTTTACACTATTACATGCCTTAATAACATGTTAGAAATTATGTGTTTTGGATACAAAAATTTCCTTGATCATGAGCATTTTTAACTTCATGATTGAATTTGTAAATCTATAGCAAAACCATGTCCGAATGCATGAAAGTGTTAAATTTTATTTTTGGATTTTCTTGATCCTAACAATTCATTTTTGAGAATCTATTGATCTTGATGGTTTTATGATGAAATTCATTTTTCGATCCTAAACGTTGATGCATGTTTTTATTTAACATAAATGAAAAAGCATGCTAACATGAAATCAATCACTTAAAATGAAATACTTAAAAAATAAAAAATATATTATCAATGAAATCATGAATCTACTTATGTTACGAATTTTGTGAACCATAAAAATGATTTTTGGTGATTTGAATTTGAATGAGTTTTATCTAAAATCATGATCTTAATTCCGTGATATTTACAAATTAAGATTTATTATGAATCAAGATTTTTTCATTAATCAATCTCCTAAGATTTTCTTTTGATTAATTATGAGTAGGTTTTTCAAAAAGAAATCATGTCTTTTGGTATTCACATGTTCTAATCTTTCATGATATGATTTTTATGCAATTCCTTGTATTCATGAAATGTTTATCACATCACCCAATTACTTTCTTCTTGATATTCCTTATGTGGTGATATAAAATTATGCATGAAATACTCTTGATATTATTTTGATGCATACAAATGAAAAGTTATGATTATGAATGGTAGGATGAAATTTGACAAGTTAATACCATCATGATTTGAAACATTTATGATTTGAAATTATGCATGCAATTGCTTTTTATTGTGATGATATATGTATATAATGTGTATCATGAATACTTTATTATCGTATATGAAAATAGTGATAAATATTTTGAAAATAAATGTTTGTATCATGTTAGATGATTTTACATTTTGTGCATGATGAGTTATAGTGATGATTGAAACAATGATTGAAATGATATGAATGATGATTTGGAATCATGTATATAATGATGAGTTTATATGTTTTGAAAATATATATGATGATTTGGTATTATTCATGCAATAATGATGCATGCAATGATGAAATATTCATGATAAAATTATTATTTTGATATTCATGACTTGAATCTTCCTTTTTTTTTGCCAATGACAAAGGGAGAGAAAGAGTTGCTAATGTGCTATCTTGAATTGATGTAAAGGATCATCTCAAAGAGAAATTAGCTACCTTGCACAAGTCAAGAGAATGCAAAAACTTGCTTACTTTCTTGCACATCTAAAGAAAAGGTACAAATGTAACACTTGCCAAATTGTTTGTTTGCCTCATGTAAAACATGGTCCCTTGCTAGTTTGGTATTTTGCTAAGGAAGCAAAAATGATACTTCTCAAAAGAGAAGAAAGAGCTTGCTTTCTTGAACATCTTTAATTTGCTAGCTAGCATGATGTACAATTTGCTCTCTTGAACATTACAAAGAAATACTATCATGCACGTTGCAAAGAAAAGCAAATATGGCAACTTGCACATCTTTAAATTTGCTAGCTTGTATATAGCAAAACTTGCATATCGTAAAAGTTGTTAGCTTATAGAGAAGCAAAGAATTGCTATCTCGAAAGAAGCAAAAAATGTAAAACTTAGAAAACTTGCAATATAATTGCTCTTGCCATGCTTTGTTGATATCCTTAAAAGCATCGCTTTAAATTTTTTAGTATCGTAATGTATCACATGTATCGCAAATTGAAAGTTTTGAGGCTATTATCATATCATGTTTAACAATTGATGTCTTTCATGACATGATTTCTTTGCATTTTTGTCTTGTATATATCATGTGATGATTGAAATATTGATTGATGCAAATTCATAATTGATGCAAAAGTCTAAATCATTGGTTCCTCTCCTTCTTTATGACATTGACAAAGGGGGAGAAAGTTATTGCTAGCTTGCACACTTGAATGAAGAATTTGCTAGCTCGATCATTGTAATGAAGAAATTTGCTATATCAAACATCATAAATATTGTTACTTGCAAAGAAAAGCAAAGTGCAATCTTGCACAAAAATTCAAGTGTTTGTTGAATCTCGGATTTTGATGATGAAGTCAATTGTCATTTGTTATCTAATCTATGTGTTGAGATAAGTGTGCAGGATTAACTACGATGAGAGTAAGACAAGCAGCAGGTGTTGCGCCGGAGTCAAGATCATGATCACGTTGGGAGTTCGAGAGTTCGACGGAAGTTCGGACGGTCGTCGGAGGTTCAGCGAGAACAGATCCGAGAAGTCCAGAAGCTTGCCAAGCGAAGCTCGTCGGAACTCGCCAAGTGGATCGTCGCAAAGTCCAGGAGTATGCCGGATGTCCGCAGAAGGATCACCGTGTTAGGATCGAGAGCACTAAGAGGGGGGGGGTGAATTAGTGCAGCGGAAATCTTATAATAATTTTAAAACCAAAAGCTGCGTTCGTTCAAAAACTATTATGATGCAAAAGCAAATTCTCAGTTTGTATCTAAGTGCAGTTTGCGTCTAAGCGCAGATTGCGTTTAAGCGCAGTTTTGCGTCTAAGCGCAGTTTTGCGTCTAAACTCAGATTTACGTCTAAATGCAGATTTACGTCTAAACGCAGATTTACGTCTAAACGCAGATTTACGTCTAAACGCAGTTTTACGTCTAAACGCAGATTTACGTCTAAACGCAGTTTTACGTCTAAACGCAGTTTTACGTCTAAACGCAGATTTACGTCTAAACGCAGTTTTACGTCTAGACGCAGATTTACGTCTAAACTTTGAAACTCGTTTGTATACTCGCAGAAGGCAGTATGCAGTTGAAATCAAGACGTAAACGTGAACTGAAATCTGATGATTGAGCGAGGAAAGCCGATTTACGTCTGAATGCAGTTTTACGTCTAAATGTTGAAACTCGTTCGTAAAATCGTAGAGGACAGATTGCAGTTATTAATAGGATTAAAATGTAAGCGTAAATTGCAAAGAAGCTCGTTCGTAAAAGCACGGAAAACAGTTCTGCAGAATCAAACGTAAACGTAAACTGTAATGTATGAAAATATGAATTTACGTCTGAATGCAGATTTGGAAGAACAACACTTAGAACTTGTTCGTGAAAGCGCAGAGAGCAGTAGTGATGAGGGAGGTTTGCAGTAATGATAAAGTGCTCGAAAATAAACGCAAACCAGAGATTTAGAGTGGTTCGGTCAGCCTTGACCTACTCCACTTTTGGCTTCCTCCACCGATGAGGTTGCCGACGTCAACTAGGTGCCTTCCTTCAATGGGCGAAGGCCAAACTTCCCTCTTACAATTTCTCTCCTTTTGACAGGCTCAGGAGACAACCTTTACAGACCTTTCTCTCCTCACTTTACAATTGAAAACTTGAAGAACAGAAGGAGGAGACTTAAAGGCTTTACAACACTTTTGAGCTCTTAGAATCACAGAAAAGATTAAGATTTCGGTATAGGTCTGTATCTTTTCAGTGCTGAATGGGTGGGGTATTTATAGGCCCCAACCCAATTCAAAATTCGAGCTCAAAACGATCAAATCGATCAAATCCCAGAATTCTGGGATCAGGCGGTTGCACCTCTTGACTGGAGAGGTGGCACCGCCTGGCAGAGCTCGAAGACTGAGCTCAGGCGATTGCTCTTCTCTGCCAGAGCTCGAAGACTGAGCTCGATGGTTGCATCACCTGGCAGAGCTCGAAGACTGAGCTTGGTGGTTGCATCACCTGGCAGAGCTCGAAATCTGAGCTCGGTGGTTGCATCACCTGGCAGAGCTCGAAACTGAGCTCAGGCTGATGCACCTCTCTGCCAGAGCTCGAAGACTGAGCTTGGTGAATGCATCACCTGGCAGAGCTCGAGACTGAGCTCAGGCTGATGCACCTCTCTGCCAGAGCTCGAAGACTGAGCTCGGTGGTTGCATCGCCTGGCAGAGCTCGGAACTTGAGCTCTGGCGGTGCAACCTCTTGGCTGGGGCGGTTGCACCTCCCAGCCTCGCACCCCTGGCGGTTCCACCTCCTGGCTGGGGCGGTTGCACCGCCCAACCTCACAGCCCTGGCGGTTGCACCTCCAGGCTGGGGCGGTTGCACCGCCCAACCTCACAGCCCAGGCGGTTGCACCTCCTGGCTGGGGCGGTTGCACCGCCTGGTGCAATCAGGGTCCGAATGGTTCACTCCATTCGGCCCAATTTGAATCTTTTCAGGGGTCCAATTGCCCCAAGATTAAGCTAATGGGTTCACCTCCCATTTTCATGCTTAATCATCATGCTAACTACGATTAACTCTAAGACAACTTCTGCAGCTTTGCTCCGATGCGTCAATCGCTTCTTCCGGCGAGTTTCCGGCCAACTTCCGTCGATCATCCGATAAACCCTCGGTGATCCTTCTGCGGACATCCGGCATACTCCTGGACTTTGCGACGATCCACTTGGCAAGTTCCGACGAGCTTCGCTTGGCAAGCTTCTGGACTTCTCGGATCTGTTCTCTCTGAACCTCCGACGACCGTCCGAACTTCCGTCGAACTCTCGAACTCCCAACGTGATCATGATCTTGACTCCGGCGCAACACCTGCTGCTTGTCTTACTCTCATCGTAGTTAATCCTGCACACTTATCTCAACACATAGATTAGATAACAAATGACAATTGACTTCATCATCAAAATCCGAGATTCAACAATCTCCCCCTTTTTGATGATGACAATCAATTGATAAAGGAGTTGTCCTTAACTCCCCCTATCTATATGCCATAGTTGAGATAAGTCAACCTTGAATTCAAGACCTAAGAATTCAAGTGACGTATTGATAAGTTAGATCAGTTAAACTTATCAATGCTCCCATCATGATGCCCATCATGATGTATCTCTTCAAGAATGATGTCAAGGCATGACATACATCATCAAGTTTGTATGATAGTGTTTGTAACCATTCATCATGTAATCATATAAAGCTACGAAGGACTTTTTACATGATGCTCACATTTGAGATTTTCTAGTAAGTTTGCATTTTCTTCACAATATCAAAGATATGATGCAAACTATAGTACATGTTAACATATCTCTTGGTGATGCAAGGATGGCATAACATTGTTTATAGCATCACTCAAGTATTTGCAACTATAACATAGATATGATTATGGCAGTTCAGCTATGACATAGTGTTTATCAATTCATATGTTTCTCCCCCTTTGTCATCAACAAAAAGCATGATAGCATTATCAAGCATATAAAGGAAGTCATGACACATATATCTCTTTATTGTTTTTGCTTGACGAAGGAAAGTCATTTTCCAAAGAGTTTTCATAAGAGTGTACGGGAACATCCCATTTTTAGCATACAACCCGAAAAATGAACTTCTTACATGCATTTGGTTAAAAATATTTGTCACATAATTTGCAACATGTTATTTGATCAAGCGTTGTCAAGGCATGTAATAGTAATAACATTCGAAAAATAATTTTAAGTATTCGGACACATCAACATTCCTAATTCTCTTCTTATGTAATCAAATTGTTCTTCACATAGGGGTTTTGTGAAGATATCAGCTAGTTGATGTTTGGTATCAATAAACTCTATGGTTACATCATGATTAGTGACATGATCTCGTATAAAGTGATGTCTAATATCAATGTGTTTTGTTCTTGAGTGTTGTATAGGATTTTTAGTTAAGCATATTGCACTCGTGTTATCACATTTAATGGGAATATCTTTAAGATTCACTTTGTAATCTTCTAAAGTGTTTTTCATCCATACAACTTGTGCACAGCATGCACTTGCTGCAATGTATTCAGCTTCGGTTGTTGATAGGGCAACCGAGTTTTGTTTCTTAGATGACCAGGATACAAGGGCATGTCCTAAAAATTGACATGATCCTGATGTGCTTTTTCTGTCTAGTTTACAGCCAGCGAAGTCCGCATCAGCATAGGCTGTTAATTCAAAATTTTCTGATTTTGGGTACCATAATCCTAGATTGGTAGTTCCATTAAGATATCTGAGTATTCTTTTGACTGCTTTGAGATGAGATATCTTAGGGTCTGATTGAAATCTAGCACAAAGTCCTACACTGAACATGATGTCTGGTCTGGTGGCAGTGAGGTAAAGTAAACTTCCTATCATACCCCTATAGGTTTTTTGATCGAAGCTTTCTCCATTCTCATCAATTTCTAACTTAGTGGAGGTGCTCATAGGGGTGTCAATGGCTTTTGAATTATTCATTTTGAACTTCTTTAGCAAACTCACAACATATTTGGTTTGACTAATAAAGATGCCATTGCTTAGTTGTTTGATTTGTAGGCCTAAGAAGAATGTTAACTCTCCCATTAGACTCATTTCGAATTCATGACTCATAGTTTTCGCAAAGGATTCACAAAGAGATTCATTTGTAGAACCAAAGATAATATCATCAACATAAATCTGAACAATGAGAAAATCATTTTCAAAATTCTTGATAAACAATGTAGTATCAACCTTGCCTTTTATGAAATTATTTTCAATGAGAAAAGAGCTAAGTCTCTCATACCAAGCCCTTGGGGCTTGTTTTAAACCATAGAGAGCTTTAGTTAATCTAAACACATAATTAGGGTAGCCATTATTTTCAAATCCAGGAGGTTGTTCAACATAAACTTCTTCGGAAATGAAACCATTTAGAAAAGCGCTTTTAACATCCATTTGAAATAACTTAAAATTATTGCAACTAGCGTAGGCAAGGAGCATCCTTATGGCTTCCAATCGAGCCACAGGTGCGAAGGTTTCTTCGTAATCGATACCTTCTTCTTGGTTGAAACCTTTGGCCACTAATCTAGCCTTGTTTCTAACCACGATACCATTTTCATCTTGCTTGTTTCTAAAGACCCATTTAGTACCAATTACTAAATGGTCATTTGGCCTAGGAACAAGCGTCCACACCTCATTTCTCTCAAATTGATTTAATTCATCTTGCATTGCGATAATCCATGAATCATCTTTCATGGCTTCATCAACACATTTGGGTTCAATTTGGGAGAGAAAAGCGGCGTTGGCACAAAAGTTTTTAAAAGAAGATCGTGTTTGAACCCCCTTTGATGTGTCTCCTAGGATTAGCTCCTTAGGATGAGCATCTATATACTTCCAATCCTTGGGTAAGGATGTTTTGGAAGTGGATGCAACCAAGTTGCTAGTTGGAGACGGGGTTTCGTTTAAATTCAAGGAATCAAAATTAACATCATCATCAAGATCATTTTTCTTAATTTCTGAAATCTCATTGAAAACAACATGGATGGATTCTTCAATAATTAAGGTTCTTTTATTAAAGATGCGAAAAGCTTTAGAAACCGAAGAATAACCAAGAAAGATTCCTTCATCAGATTTAGCATCGAATTTTCCTAAGTTATCCTTTTCATTCAAGATAAAACACTTACACCCAAAGACTTTAAAATATGAGACATTGGGTTTTTTGTTATTCCATAACTCATAAGGAGTTTTGGTGAGTAAGGGTCTTACTAGGACTCTATTTAAAATATAACATGCAGTGTTTACAGCTTCGGCCCAAAAATATTTGGGTAGGCTATGTTCATTCAACATGGTTCTTGCCATTTCTTGCAAATTTCGATTTTTTCTTTCTACTACCCCATTTTGTTGAGGATTTCTTGGAGTAGAGAAGTTACGGTTGTATCCGTTGAGTTCACAGAATTCTTGGAAGTCATGGTTTTGAAATTCTCCACCGTGATCACTTCTAATTGACGAAATCATAGATTCCTTCTCATTTTGAACAAGTTTACAAAACTTGGTAAAATGTCTAAAGCATTCATTTTTTTGTTTTAAGAAGTAGGTCCATGTATATCTGCTGTAGTCATCAATAATGACAAAGGCGTATTTGCTACCTCCTAGACTCGATGTAGAGATTGGTCCGAACAAGTCCATATGGATCAATTGTAAGGGCCTAGAGGTGCTTATTTGATTCTTAGCTTTGAAGCTACCCCTAATTTGCTTACCTAATTGGCAAGCATCACATACATTATCTTTGATGAACTTGATATGAGGAATTCCTCTTACAAGTTCTCTAGATGATACTTGATTGATTAGTTTCATGCTAGCATGACCTAATCTTCTATGCCATAGCCAAGCATCCTCATTCATAACGGCAAAGCACATTTCATCACATAAGTCATTGATGTCAATAGTGTATACGTTGTTTTGTTTTAATGCAATCATAGATATATTTTTGTGTGGTTTTTCAATGATGCAGGCATTAGATTCAAATCTTATAATATATCCTTTATCACATAATTGACTAATGCTCAAGAGGTTATGTTTTAAACCATCAACTAGTAAAACATCTTCAATAGAGAGGTTGGATTTGTTACCTATGGTTCCTTTGCCAATGATTTTACCCTTGTTGTTGTCTCCGAAGGTGACATATCCTTCGTCTATGCTAGAGAGCTTAGAGAATTGAGATGGATCTCTGGTCATATGCCTTGAGCATCCACTATCAAGGTACCATTTCTTGCTCCTAGCTTGCGATTGTTTAGTTTTCTACAAGAAAGGATGATGTTTAGGTACCCATTTGCTTTTGGGTGCCTCATAAATAGATCTACATTTTCTATCATGTTGCATAGAGTTTATCATGGTTCCTTTAGGAACCCAAATTAATTTGTTTGGACTTATTTTCTTGAATGGACAACAATGTGTCTTGTGTCCAGATTTGCAACAAAAGTTGCACTTGGTTTGGTTTTGAACATGTAAGATGGGGCCTTTTACAAAGGTAGTTGGATTTCGGTGAGGACTCCTCACAAATCCAATCCCACTTCTTTTGGGAGCATGACCCTTGTTTGTAAGGATCATGTTTAATGACTTGCTACCAACCTCGAATTTCTTCAAGGTGTCCTTAAGTAGCAAGTTTTCTTTTTGTATAGTTTCTAAATCATGACATTTGATACATGAATTTAAACTATCATGATGTTCGACTTTTAACTTATCAAACTCACAAGTAAGATTATCATGTACCTTTTTTAGCAACTTGTATTTTCTATTTATAACTTTGCATTCATCAAATAAATCATGGAAGGCATTTAATAATTCATCGAAAGATAAATCAGCATCTAATAAATCCGTTACCTCCTCTTCGATGGCCATAAAGGCGTAATGAGCAACTTGCTCGGTGTTGGACTCCTCTTCCTCAGATGCGCTCGAATCATCCCATGTTGCTTGGAGCGCCTTCTTCTTTGTTGTTCTTTTCTTGACTTGGGGACAATCACTTTTGTAGTGTCCCGGCTTTTTACATTCGTAGCAGATTACTTGGTCCTTCTTGGGTTCAAGTTTATTTTTCACATCGTTTTTAAACTTGTTTCTTTTGAAGAATTTCTTAAACTTTCTTGTCAAAAGTGCCAAGTCATCGTCACAATCCTCATCACTTGAGTTTTCTCTCAAGTGGCATTCAGAAGTTTTAAGTGCCATATCCTTCCTGTTCTTTGGAAGGATGTCTTCTTGCTCTTCATGAGCTTTGCAGGTTATTTCGTAGGTCATTAATGATCCGATTAGTTCTTCAAGAGGGAAATTTCGCAGATCTTTTGCCTCTTGAATAGCGGTGACTTTAGGATCCCAACTCTTAGGAAGGGATCTTAGTATCTTATTAACAAGCTCAAAATCCGAAAAGCTCTTTCCGAGTCCTTTTAGACCGTTGACGACATCCGTGAAACGGGTAAACATGTCGCCAATGGTTTCACTCGGTTTCATTCGGAAAAGTTCAAAAGAATGCAGCAACAGATTGATTTTTGACTCTTTCACTCTACTTGTGCCCTCGTGGGTCACTTCAAGTGTGTGCCAAATATCAAAAGCAGTTTCGCAAGTTGAAACACGATTAAACTCGTTTTTATCAAGTGCGCAAAATAAGGCATTCATAGCCTTTGCATTAAGAGCGAAAGCCTTCTTTTCCAACTCATTCCAATCGATCATTGGAAGAGAAGACTTTGAAAATCCGTTTTCAACAAGGTTCCACAGTTCAAAATCCATAGAAATAAGAAAGATCCTCATTCGGGTCTTCCAGTAAGTGTAGTCCGTTCCACTGAACATGGGTGGACGTGTAATCGAATGCCCCTCTTGGTTTCCGGCGTATGCCATCTCTCTTGGGTTTTAATCCTTTAGAGAGTTAACCTTGCTCTGATACCAATTGTTAGGATCGAGAGCACTAAGAGGGGGGGGGTGAATTAGTGCAGCGGAAATCTTATAATAATTTAAAAACCAAAAGCTGCGTTCGTTCAAAAACTATTATGATGCAAAAGCAAATTCTCAGTTTGTATCTAAGTGCAGTTTGCGTCTAAGCGCAGATTGCGTTTAAGCGCAGTTTTGCGTCTAAGCGCAGTTTTGCGTCTAAGCGTAGTTTTGCGTCTAAACTCAGATTTACGTCTAAATGCAGATTTACGTCTAAACGCAGATTTACGTCTAAACGCAGATTTACGTCTAAACGCAGTTTTACGTCTAAACGCAGATTTACGTCTAAACGCAGTTTTACGTCTAAACGCAGTTTTACGTCTAAACGCAGATTTACGTCTAAACCAGTTTTACGTCTAGACGCAGATTTACGTCTAAACTTTGAAACTCGTTTGTATACTCGCAGAAGGCAGTATGCAGTTGAAATCAAGACGTAAACGTGAACTGAAATCTGATGATTGAGCGAGGAAAGCCGATTTACGTCTGAATGCAGTTTTACGTCTAAATGTTGAAACTCGTTCGTAAAATCGTAGAGGACAGATTGCAGTTATTAATAGGATTAAAATGTAAGCGTAAACTGCAAAGAAGCTCGTTCGTAAAAGCACGGAAAACAGTTCTGCAGAATCAAACGTAAACGTAAACTGTAATGTATGAAAATACGAATTTACGTCTGAATGCAGATTTGGAAGAACAGCACTTAGAACTTGTTCGTGAAAGCGCAGAGAGCAGTAGTGATGAGGGAGGTTTGCAGTAATGATAAAGTGCTCGAAAATAAATGCAAACCAGAGATTTAGAGTGGTTCGGTCAGCCTTGACCTACTCCACTTTTGGCTTCCTCCACCGATGAGGTTGCCGACGTCAACTAGGTGCCTTCCTTCAATGGGCGAAGGCCAAACTTCCCTCTTACAATTTCTCTCCTTTTGACAGGCTCAGGAGACAACCTTTACAGACCTTTCTCTCCTCACTTTACAATTGAAAACTTGAAGAACCGAAGGAGGAGACTTAAAGGCTTTACAACACTTTTGAGCTCTTAGAATCACAGAAAAGATCAAGATTTCGGTATAGGTCTGTATCTTTTCAGTGCTGAATGGGTGGGGTATTTATAGGCCCCAACCCAATTCAAAATTCGAGCTCAAAACGATCAAATCGATCAAATCCCAGAATTCTGGGATCAGGCGGTTGCACCTCTTGACTGGAGAGGTGGCACCGCCTGGCAGAGCTCGAAGACTGAGCTCAGGCGATTGCTCTTCTCTGCCAGAGCTCGAAGACTGAGCTCGATGGTTGCATCACCTGGCAGAGCTCGAAGACTGAGCTTGGTGGTTGCATCACCTGGCAGAGCTCGAAATCTGAGCTCAGTGGTTGCATCACCTGGCAGAGCTCGAAACTGAGCTCAGGCTGATGCACCTCTCTGCCAGAGCTCGAAGACTGAGCTTGGTGAATGCATCACCTGGCAGAGCTCGAGACTGAGCTCAGGCTGATGCACCTCTCTGCCAGAGCTCGAAGACTGAGCTCGGTGGTTGCATCGCCTGGCAGAGCTCGGAACTTGAGCTCTGGCGATGCAACCTCTTGGCTGGGGCGGTTGCACCTCCCAGCCTCGCACCCCTGGCGGTTCCACCTCCTGGCTGGGGCGGTTGCACCGCCCAACCTCACAGCCCTGGCGGTTGCACCTCCAGGCTGGGGCGGTTGCACCGCCCAACCTCACAGCCCAGGCGGTTGCACCTCCTGGCTGGGGCGGTTGCACCGCCTGGTGCAATCAGGGTCCGAATGGTTCACTCCATTCGGCCCAATTTGAATCTTTTCAGGGGTCCAATTGCCCCAAGATTAAGCTAATGGGTTCACCTCCCATTTTCATGCTTAATCATCATGCTAACTACGATTAACTCTAAGACAACTTCTGCAGCTTTGCTCCGATGCGTCAATCGCTTCTTCCGGCGAGTTTCCGGCCAACTTCCGTCGATCATCCGATAAACCCTCGGTGATCCTTCTGCGGACATCCGGCATACTCCTGGACTTTGCGACGATCCACTTGGCAAGTTCCGACGAGCTTCGCTTGGCAAGCTTCTGGACTTCTCGGATCTGTTCTCTCTGAACCTCCGACGACCGTCCGAACTTCCGTCGAACTCTCGAACTCCCAACGTGATCATGATCTTGACTCCGGCGCAACACCTGCTGCTTGTCTTACTCTCATCGTAGTTAATCCTGCACACTTATCTCAACACATAGATTAGATAACAAATGACAATTGACTTCATCATCAAAATCCGAGATTCAACACACCGAGGGTTTATCGGATGATCGACGGAAGTTGGCCGGAAACTCGCCGGAAGAAGCGATTGACGCATCGGAGCAAAGCTGCAGAAGTTGTCTTAGAGTTAATCGTAGTTAGCATGATGATTAAGCATGAAAATGGGAGGTGATCCCATTAGCTTAATCTTGGGGCAATTGGGCCCCTGAAAAGATTCAAATTGGGCCGAATGGAGCGAACCATTCGGACCCTTATTGCACCAGGAGGTGCAACCGCCCCAGCCAGGAGGTGCAACCGCCAGGGCTGTGAGGTTGGGCGGTGCAACCGCCCCAGCCAGGAGGTGCAACCGCCAGGGCTGCGAAGCTGGGAGGTGCAACCGCCCCAGCCAAGAGGTGCAACCGCCCAGAGCTCAGTCTTCGAGCTAGACTGGGCGGTGCAACCTCCTCTGTCAAGAGATAGCACCGCCAGAGCTCAAGTTTCGAGCTCTGCCTGGCGATGCAACCACCGAGCTCAGTCTTCGAGCTCTGGCAGAGAGGTGCATCAGCCTGAGCTCAGTCTCGAGCGCTGCCAGGTGATGCAACCACCAAGCTCAGTCTTCGAGCTCTGGCAGAGAGGTTCATCAGCCTGAGCTCAGTTTCGAGCTCTGCCAGGTGATGCAACCACCGAGCTCAGATTTCGAGCTCTGCCAGGTGATGCAACCACCGAGCTCAGTCTTCGAGCTCTGCCAGGTGATGCAACCATCGAGCTCAGTCTTCGAGCTCTGGCAGAGAGGAGCAATCGCCTGAGCTCAGTCTTCGAGCTCTGCCAGGCGGTGCCACCTCTCCAGTCAAGAGGTGCAACCGCCTGATCCCAGAATTCTGGGATTTGATCGATTTGATCGTTTTGAGCTTGAATTTTGAATTGGGTTGGGGCCTATAAATACCCCACCCATTCAGCACTGAAAAGATACAGACCTACACCGAAATCTTGATCTTTTCTGTGATTCTAAGAGCTCAAAAGTGTTGTAAAGCCTTTAAGTCTCCTCCTTCTGTTCTTCAAGTTTTCAGTTGTAAAGTGAGGAGAGAAAGGTCTGTAAAGGTTGTCTCCTGAGCCTGTCAAAAGGAGAGAAATTGTAAAAGGGCAGTTTGGCCTTCGCCTATTGAAGGAAGGCCCCTAGTTGACGTCGGCAACCTCGTCGGTGGAGGAAGCCAAAAGTGGAGTAGGTCAAGGCTGACCGAACCACTCTAAATCTCTGGTTTGCGTTTATTTTCGAGCACTTTATCATTACTGCAAACCTCCTTCATTACTACTGCTCTCTGCGCTTTCACGAACAAGTTCTAAGTGCTGTTCTTCCGAATCTGCATTCAGACGTAAATTCGTATTTTCATACATTACGGTTTACGTTTACGTTTGATTCTGCAGAACTGTCTTCCGTGCTTTTACGAACGAGCTTCTTTGCAGTTTACACTTACATTTTGATCCTATTGATAACTGCAAACTGTCCTCTACAATTTTACGAACGAGTTTCAACATTTAGACGTAAAACTACATTCAAACGTAAATCGGCTTTCCTCGCTCAATCATCAGATCTCAGTTCACGTTTACGTCTTGATTTCAACTGCATACTGCCTTCTGCGAGTATACAAACAAGTTTCAAAGTTTAGACGTAAATCTGCGTCTAGACGTAAAACTGCGTTTAGACGTAAATCTGCGTTTAGACGTAAATCTGAGTTTAAGACGTAAATCTGAGTTTAGACGTAAATCTGCGTTTAGACGTAAAACTGCGTTTAGACGTAAATCTGCGTTTAGATGTAAATCTGCGTTTAGACGTAAATCTGCGTTTAGACGTAAAACTGCGTTTAGACGTAAATCTGAGTTTAGATGTAAACTGCGCTTAGACGCAAAACTGCGCTTAGACGCAATCTGCGCTTAGACGCAAACTGCACTTAGATACAAACTGAGAATTTGCTTTTGCATCATAATAGTTTTTGAACGAACGCAGCTTTTGGTTTTTAATCGTTGTAAGATTTCCGCTGCACTAATTCACCCCCCCCTCTTAGTGCTCTCGATCCTAACAATTGGTATCAGAGCAAGGTTAACTCTCTAAAGGATTAAAACCCAAGAGAGATGGCATACGCCGGAAACCAAGAGGGGCATTCGATTACACGTCCACCCATGTTCAGTGGAACGGACTACACTTACTGGAAGACCCGAATGAGGATCTTTCTTATTTCTATGGATTTTGAACTGTGGAACCTTGTTGAAAACGGATTTTCAAAGTCTTCTCTTCCAATGATCGATTGGAATGAGTTGGAAAAGAAGGCTTTCGCTCTTAATGCAAAGGCTATGAATGCCTTATTTTGCGCACTTGATAAAAACGAGTTTAATCGTGTTTCAACTTGCGAAACTGCTTTTGATATTTGGCACACACTTGAAGTGACCCACGAGGGCACAAGTAGAGTGAAAGAGTCAAAAATCAATCTATTGCTGCATTCTTTTGAACTTTTCCGAATGAAACCGAGTGAAACCATTGGCGACATGTTTACCCGTTTCACGGATGTCGTCAACGGTCTAAAAGGACTCGGAAAAAGTTTTTCGGATTTTGAACTCGTAAATAAAATACTAAGATCCCTTCCTAAAAGTTGGGATCCTAAAGTCACTGTCATTCAAGAGGCAAAGGATCTGCGCAACTTCCCTCTTGAAGAACTAATCGGGTCATTAATGACCTACGAAATGACTTGCAAAGCTCATGAAGAGCAAGAAGACATCCTTCCAAAGAACAGGAAGGATATGGCACTTAAAACTTCTGAATGCCACTTGAGAGAAAACTCAAGTGATGAGGATTGTGATGATGACTTGGCACTTTTGACAAGAAAGTTTAAGAAATTCTTCAAAAGAAACAAGTTTAAAAACGATGTAAAAAATAAACTTGAACCCAAGAAGGACCAAGTGATCTGCTACGAATGTAAAAAGCCGGGACACTACAAGAGTGATTGTCCCCAAGTCAAAAGAAGAACATCAAAGAAGAAGGCTCTTCAAGCAACATGGGATGACGCAAGCGCATCTGAAGAAGAAGAGTCCAACACCGAGCAAGTTGCTCATTATGCCTTTATGGCCATCGAAGAGGAGGTAACGAATTTATTAGATGCTGATTTATCTTTCGATGAATTATTAAATGCCTTCCATGATTTATTTGATGAATGCAAAGTTATAAATAGAAAATACAAGTTGCTAAAAAAGGTACATGATAATCTTACTTGTGAGTTTGATAAGTTAAAAGTCGAACATCATGATAGTTTAAATTCATGTATCAAATGTCATGATTTAGAAACTATACAAAAAGAAAACTTGCTACTTAAGGACACCTTGAAGAAATTCGAGGTTGGTAGCAAGTCATTAAACATGATCCTTACAAACAAGGGTCATGCTCCCAAAAGAAGTGGGATTGGATTTATGAGGAGTCCTCACCAAAATCCAACTACCTTCATAAAAGGCTCCATCTTACATGTTCAACACCAAACCAAGTGCAACTTTTGTTGCAAGTTTGGACACAAGACACATTGTTGTCCCTTCAAGAAAATAAGTCCAAACAAATTAAGTTGGGTTCCTAAAGGAACCATGATAAACTCTATGCAACATGATAGAAAATGTAGATCTATTTATGAGGCACCCAAAAGCAAATGGGTTCCTAAAGATCATCCCTTCCTATAAAAATATTAAAAGTCTAGGCCGGAGCAAGAAATAATATTCTGCTCCTTGACTCTCAATGGTCATAAACCAAGAATCAAAAAGGAACTCGCAACGCTTAAGTAACAAGTGGAAGTTGTGAAATCACAAATACGATACAACCTTATTAGAAACATATGATATCCAAATTCACATACCCCCCTGATCTTCAAAACCCGTTCATCTACGAATTAATTCTTGTAGAAACTAAATATGTCATGATCTTAAAAGGGATACCAAACAAACATACGTATGCACGTTAAAAGATCTATCTTGATCGTACAAAGAGCTTCTTCCTTAAATAAAAACTCATACGAAATCATGTAACAAACATTAATTGCTCTGAAACTCTCCTCAAGGCAAAGGCTCCCTAATCAAATCATCTTGGTGCTCACTGGCTGCAGGCGGTGGCACCTCTCCAGCTGGCGGTGGCACCTCCAACTATCACGGGTTGCCAGAGGTTGCACCGCTCCAGCCAGAGGTGCAACCACCAGCAGCTCTGCCCTTTAAACCCACACTAGGGCCGGCTAAGGAACCGACCCCAACTCACCCCCATTTCCTCCTCTACTCTTCAAAGTCTCCTCCATTCCCATTTCACTCATCTAAGCCTTCCAAATACCTCCCATTTCGGAGCAAAACATCAAGAATCCTTCCTTCTCTTGAAGATTTCACAAAGGTACTCTCTAAGAAGCTCTTAAATTCTGTTTTGTTCTTCATTTACTTTAGCTCATCATCATCCCTCTAAACAGCAGTAGTAATGGGATCTAGAAGATCCTCAAGGGACAAGGGAAAGAGGAGAGTAGTAGAAGAGTTTGATCTCACTCTTTTTGATTCCAAAAACCATGCTGAAAAATTTCTCTCCTTCGAACTAAGAAGCATCAATAAGGGAAAATACGTAGATCTGAATGAACTAAGAGATGTAGAGACTATCCATTGGTTTGCAAACCTAAATCTACTTCCAATTTTACAGATCAACGTGCTAGTCATAGGTGCCCAGCAAGCCAATCACGTGAGTGATGGCACGTGTGACTTGATACAGAATCTTTTTGCTTATTATATTTTGGCATATATCACTTTATAACTATTGCATAAATGCATACATATTGTGATGTCCTTGGATTTGTGCAATGGGAATCGGATCGTGATGAGATCACGATAATGAGATCGATTCACCTTTAAACACATATCCTAAATAATCCCGGTCATAGGTTACTCGAGAGGGACATCGTGATAACCGGATAGACTGGTGTGCTGTATACCCGTTCATATGATGGATGCAGCTAGTCTTATAGCTGCTCGTGTAGGGACACTAGGGATACAGTACAGGTGCTCATTGGAGAATGAGTTCACTGATTGATCCGCTTACGGAATGCTGGATGGTTGATGATGCCTTATTGTCAGACAACGATTCCGTAGTCTTAGTGGTGTATCTGGTTCTTAGACTTGAGACACCAAGGATGTCCTGTATGAGTGCTCCACTCTTTGATACCAGACTTATAGGTTTGGCTGTTCCCAGATCTAGTACAGCTGGTCATTGGGAGTGGTAGTCGACCTTACGAGGGCTATTGAGTGTCGATAGAGGATCATCCACTCTCGGTATAATGAGAGGAATATCCCATGTGTTCTTGCTCAGACAAATCCCTAGCCAGGGTCATTCGGGTTGAGAGAGAAAGAGTTCTCCGGGAGAATCCGATTAGAGCGAGACTCGAGTAGAAACCGTATGGGTCTGACAGCACCATGCTCGATATACGGTCTCTGGGATATTAGATGGATGAGGGACTATAGGTACATGGTAACTGAGGACAGACAGGTCCAATGGATTGGATTCCCCTGTATCGTCTGGGGACTACGGCGTAGTGGCCTAGTACTTCCGTAGTCGATGAGTCGAGTGAATTATTACAGAGATAATAATTCACTGAGTTAGAAGGAGTTCTGACAGGTATGACTCACGACCAGCTCGATATTGGGCCTAGAGGGTCACACACATATGGTAGGCTTTGCTTGCCCTTCCTATTCTCCTCTCCCTCTCCCCTCAGAGTAGGCCTGGAGTTTTGAGGAGCGTCGTCGCAACCCTGCTGTGTGGATCACCGCTAGAGAGGAGGACGCTTGACCTCCTTCACCCTCTCCTAAGGATCTGCAAGGAAACAGGGATATACGATCTCCCTAGGTAACACAATCTCTATACGCAGTTTTTGTGTTTTTTGCGGATTTTGCGCACCAATCTTCGCACGATGATGAACATCTTTTTGGGAAAAGGGGATTTTTGTTTTCTTGTTCTTCCGCTGCGCATATGATGTCGCCCCCTTATGATTTCCCAACAGTGGTATCAGAGCCAGGTTGTTCGTGCGAATGATTGGTTTTTGAACTGCGTGTGTTGTGTTTAGGAAGAATATTGACGTCAAAATCGTTGACGCAAAAGCGAGGAAGGGCAGCAACAGTTGCTGCCCTCGATCTGCATACCTGCAGCCACCTGCAGCGGCAGCCGCAGCCAGGCAGCACAGCGCCGGCGCATGCGCAAGCGCTGTGCCTGCAGCAGCCGGCCGGCGGTCTGCTTGCAGCAGGCTTGCTGCTGGCGGGGCTGGCAACCCACGGGCAGAGGCGCCGCAGGGCAGCGGCGCCTGCCGCCGAAAGGAAGCGGCGCCTGCCGCCGCTGCTCCCGCGGGCGAAACCCCCCACAGGGGCGGCCGCCCGGCGGTACAGCACCGTCTGCGGAGGCAGCGGCGCCCGAAGGGGGCGCCCACCCGCAGCGGCATCGCCGCCAGCGGGCGTGCCGCCTGCAGGCGAGGGCAGTGCCCTCGCCCCGCCGCACAGGCCGCCGCCGGCAGGGTGGCGGCGGCGGCAGCAGCAAAAAGGGCAAAGGGTATTAGGGTTTTCTGGGCAAAAGACAGTTTTGCCCCTCGGAATTTGAGAAATTCCAGTTTCTGTCTTTTGTCCAAATTACGAAAATACCCTTAGGAATTGAGAAATTCCCTATATATCCCTGATTTCAGAAAATATTAATTAATTAAAAGGTTTAGTTGATTATTATTTTTATTATTATCTAGTAGTCCTACATGATGATGATTATTTATACATGTGATGTATGATGAGTGGACGGATGATCATGGACCGTGTGATGTGTGTACTTGTGATTATTATTATTGAGGTCTGCGAACCTCCATTATATTTCTCGTTTATTGTCGGGCCTGCGTGCCTATGATTAAGTTGTAATCACATGAGGAGGCGCAGCGGGAGCGTGGATGCCATAGCGGGACCCACGAGACGGACGATCGTGATGCATGGAGATGCATCAAGATGTCGACGGAACCGACGAGGACGAGATGGATGATCACAAGGCATGGAGATGCACCGTTACACACATAGATCTTGATGTGAGTGATTAGGCCTACTGGCTCGGGCCTAATCATATTAGGTTGTGGTCCATGATCATCTGGTGTGATTGCTTATACACATACTAGATATGTATATATATTTGCATGCGATGTAGATATATATTAAATATGTATATGTGTGACATGTCATATTAGGAGACCAAATCATAGAAACATCTCTCGATAAAATTAAGTCGGTAAACGTGAGGCAATTAGATTGACCCACGTGGCCTTCCATCGTTATGAGTAGGAACCGAATCCCGGTGTAGGTTGAGTTGGTCGAGTCCCTCGAGACTCACCTATATCGCGATTCGCTATCTTGCTTACGACATAGAGATGTCACCGGTGACCTGAGGGCATGATATGCTTGGTCGAGTCCCTCGAGGGTATATCATCAAATCAGACTCATCTTGTAACGAAGGTGTTGACTTAACCGAGCATCATGGTTGGTCGAGTCCCTCGAGGCCATGGTGATTCGGAGGCCGAACAGGACGGGAATCACAAGGAGTTGTGATCGGCAAGAGTTGTCTACCTTTTAGGCTTAGTGTGATTGGTCGAGTCCCTCGAGGTTACACTAAGACGCTGATTGGATCCTGATCCCCACTAGAAGTCTGCCGGAGACTTCCGTTTCACGTGCTGAGGGTGTCGCGTGACTCGTTAGTAAAATAGTGGGAGCATATTAAGATAGAAGTCCATATCTTGATAGTTTATTTCTTGCAAAATCTGCATGTTATTCATTTTTGCTACATCTTTATTTTCAGAAAATGTCGCTTTCAAATCCCTTACGTGGCATACTTGATGTCAACCGCCTCACTGGTCCAAATTATACGGATTGGCTCCGTAACTTGAGAATTGTTCTCACAGCGGAGAAAATCGTGTACGTCCTTGATACAGTGATGCCTACGCCCGAAGAAGGGGCAAGCGAGGATGAGATCGCTCGCTACGTGAAGTACATTGATGACTCCACTCTTGCTCAGTGCTATATGTTGGGCTCTATGACTCCAGAGTTACAGAGACAACATGAAAAGATGGATGCCAGATCCATTCTCCTACATGTCCGTAAATTGTTTGAGGAACAGGGAAGGACTCAACGATATGAGATATCCAAGAGCCTTTTCCGCGCTAGGATGACTGAGGGGACACCGGTTCAGAACCATGTCCTAAAGATGATTGAGTGGATAGAGAAACTCACAGGTCTAGGAATGGTCCTAGAGGATAACTTGTGTGTGGACATTGTGCTTCAGTCCCTACCAGATTCCTTTTCACAGTTCATAATGAATTTTAATATGAACAAGCTTGAGGTGACTCTCCCAGAGCTCCTCAATATGTTGAGGGAGGCAGAGAGTACTATTAAGAAAGAGAAGCCAGTTCTCTACACTGGTGAGACCAGAAAGAAAAGGAAAGCAGAAAGGTCCCTTAAGAAGGGAAAGGGCAAGGGCAAACAAGGTAAAGCAAAGGTTGCTAAGAAAGACCCAACAAAGGACAAAGGCCAGTGCTTCCATTGTGGTAAAGATGGGCACTGGAAGAGAAACTGCAAAGAGTACCTTGCAGAAAGGGCGAAACAAAAGCTTGATGAAGCTTCAGGTACATTCATGATCAGTTTCCATTTGTCAGACTCTTATGATAACACATGGGTATTAGATACCGGTAGTGCTTATCATATATGCAATTCGTTGCAGGTTCTGGCAAGGCCTAGGAGACTAGAGAGAGGCGAGATGGACCTCAAGATGGGTAATGGAGCAAAAGTTGCTGTATTAGCTGTTGGCGAGGTCACCCTACATCTGCCTAGTGGAGCTTTTATTGCATTAGATGCATGTTATTTTGTTCCTTCTATTATCAAAAACATTATCTCCATTTCATGTTTAACAGTTAGTGGATATAAATTTGTTTTTGAGAACAATGGTTGTTCGATATTATTAGATGATAAGATCATCACGAAAGGAACATTGCATAATGGTTTATTTATGTTAGACACCACTCCACATATCATGAATATAAATGTGTCCAAAAGGAAACGAGATGAGTTGAACAGTGTATACCTGTGGCATTGTAGGCTAGGTCACATCCATGAAAGAAGGATTCAAAAGTTGCTAAATGATGGATATCTAGATCCATTCGACTATGTGTCATATGCAACTTGTGAGCCTTGCATTCGTGGAAAACTGACCAACTCTCCATTTAGTGGAACTGGAGAGAGAGCCACTGAGTTGTTGGAACTCATACATAGTGATGTATGTGGACCCATGTCAACTCATGCCATTGGAGGTTACTCCTACTTCATTACATTTACTGATGATTTCTCAAGGTATGGATATGTGTACTTAATGAAGTACAAGTCCGAGGCCTTTGAGAAATTCAGAGAGTATAAGAATGAGGTGGAGAACCAGACTGGAAAGAGTATCAAAACTCTTCGATCAGATCGAGGAGGAGAGTACTTAAGTACAGAGTTTACTCACTTCCTCAAGGACCATGGGATATTATCCCAATGGACACCTCCTTATACACCTCAGCTCAATGGTGTCTCTGAAAGGAGAAATCGTACATTATTAGATATGGTACGGTCCATGATGAGTTTCGCTGACCTACCCGTCTCATTCTGGGGATATGCCCTAGAAACCGCAGCTTACCTTCTGAACAGAGTTCCAACTAAGTCGGTGGTGTCTACACCATATGAGAAATGGAAAGGGAAGAAGCCTGATCTTAAAGTAGTTAAGATTTGGGGCTGCTCTGCCCATGTTAAAAGACACAACCCCGATAAGTTAGAATCAAGGACAGGGCGATGTAAATTTGTGGGATACCCCAAGGAAACTTGTGGGTATTACTTCTATCATCTCGAGGACCAAAAGGTCTTTGTAGCTAAGAGAGCAGTGTTCCTTGAGAAGGAACACATTCTTGACGGAGACAGTGGGAGAATGATAGAATTGAGCGAGGTTGGAGAACCAAGCTCAAGCACCACTCTACAGCCCGAGTCTGTTCAGGTATCTAATACACAAGTTTCAACTTTACGCAGGTCTGATAGAGTATCCCATCCTCCTGAGAGATATGTGGGACATATTAGAGCAGAGGATGCTGAGGATATTGATCCTCAGACCTACGAGGAGGCTATTATGAGTATAGACTCCGGGAAGTGGCAAGAAGCCATGAATTCTGAGATGGATTCTATGTACTCCAATAAGGTTTGGAACCTAGTTGATGCGCCCGAAGGTATTGTACCTATCAATTGCAAGTGGATCTTTAAGAAAAAGATCGGAGTAGATGGAAAGGTAGAGACCTATAAAGCAAGGCTAGTGGCTAAGGGGTATCGTCAAAGGCAAGGTGTTGACTACGACGAAACTTTCTCACCCGTAGCAATGCTAAAATCCATCAGAATTCTATTGACTATTGCAGCACACTATGATTATGAGATCTGGCAGATGGATGTGAAAACCGCATTCCTCAACGGGAACCTGGAGGAGGAGGTGTATATGATGCAACCTGAGGGATTCGTGTCCAAGAACTGCCCAGATAAGGTGTGTAGGTTGCTTAGATCCATTTATGGACTAAAGCAAGCTTCCCGAAGTTGGAACATAAGATTTGATGAGGCAATCAGATCTTATGACTTCGTTAAGAACGAAGATGAGCCTTGTGTATACAGAAAGGTAAGTGGGAGCGCTATTAGCTTTTTTGGTGTTATATGTGGATGACATCCTCATCATTAGGAATGACATAGGAATGCTATCCACAGTAAAGGCTTGGTTATCTAGACACTTCTCCATGAAGGACTTAGGAGAAGCATCTTATATCTTGGGGATTAGAATCTATAGAGATAGATCCAAAAGGATGCTTGGCTTGTCCCAGTCCAGGTACATAGAAACTATTGTCAAAAGGTTTGGCATGGAAAATTCCAAGAGAGGTCTCATACCGATGAGACATGGGATATCGCTTTCTACGAGTATGTCCCCAAAGACTCCAGAAGAAAGGGCGAACATGGATATGATACCTTATGCCTCAGCAATAGGGTCTATCATGTATGCCATGCTATGTACTAGGCCTGATATAGCGCATGCTCTGAGTGTCACGAGCAGGTATCAGGCGGATCCAGGCTTGGAGCACTGGAAAGCAGTAAAGTGTATCCTTAAGTACTTGAGAAGGACTAAGGATCTTTTACTAGTATATGGAGGTAATAGCCTTAAGGTTGAAGGCTACACTGACTCAAGTTTTCAGTCTGATGTCGATGATAGCAAGTCGAATTCAGGGTATGTGTACACCTTGAATGGAGGAGCAGTGTGCAGGAAGAGTTCCAAGCAAGATACCACTGCTGACTCGACCACAGAGGCGGAGTACATTGCTGCATCAGATGCACCAAAGGAGGGAGTTTGGGTGGAGAAGTTCATCACAGATTTGGGAGTCGATACAGATAGCGACAAGTCGACTTCCTTATATTGCGACAACTATGGGGCGATTACTCAAATAAGGGAACCCGGGTCTTATCAGAAGTGTTCTGAGGAGGTTCCAGCTTATAAGAGAGATCGTAACCCGAGGAGATGTAGCAGTGGAAAGAGTTCCATCCGAAGATAACATTGCAGATCCACTGACAAAGCCGTTGTCTCAGATTGTCTTTGAGCGTCACAGGGGTCTGATGGGGATCAGACACATAGGTGATTGGCTTTAGGTCAAGTGGGAGATTGCTAGTCATAGGTGCCCAGCAAGCCAATCACGTGAGTGATGGCACGTGTGACTTGATACAGAATCTTTTTGCTTATTATATTTTGGCATATATCACTTTATAACTATTGCATAAATGCATACATATTGTGATGTCCTTGGATTTGTGCAATGGGAATCGGATCGTGATGAGATCACGATAATGAGATCGATTCACCTTTAAACACATATCCTAAATAATCCCGGTCATAGGTTACTCGAGAGGGATATCGTGATAACCGGATAGACTGGTGTGCTGTATACCCGTTCATATGATGGATGCAGCTGGTCTTATAGCTGCTCGTGTAGGGACACTAGGGATACAGTACAGGTGCTCATTGGAGAATGAGTTCACTGATTGATCCGCTTACGGAATGCTGGATGGTTGATGATGCCTTATTGTCAGACAACGATTCCGTAGTCCTAGTGGTGTATCTGGTTCTTAGACTTGAGACACCAAGGATGTCCTGTATGAGTGCTCCACTCTTTGATACCAGACTTATAGGTTTGGCTGTTCCCAGATCTAGTACAGCTGGTCATTGGGAGTGGTAGTCGACCTTACGAGGGCTATTGAGTGTCGATAGAGGATCATCCACTCTCGGTATCATGAGAGGAATATCCCATGTGTTCTTGCTCAGACAAATCCCTGGCCAGGGTCATTCGGGTTGAGAGAGAAAGAGTTCTCCGGGAGAATCCGATTAGAGCGAGACTCGAGTAGAAACCGTATGGGTCTGACAGCACCATGCTCGATATACGGTCTCTGGGATATTAGATGGATGAGGGACTATAGGTACATGGTAACTGAGGACAGACAGGTCCAATGGATTGGATTCCCCTGTATCGTCTGGGGACTACGGCGTAGTGGCCTAGTACTTCCGTAGTCGATGAGTCGAGTGAATTATTACAGAGATAATAATTCACTGAGTTAGAAGGAGTTCTGACAGGTATGACTCACGGCCAGCTCGATATTGGGCCTAGAGGGTCACACACATATGGTAGGCATTGCGATGAGTAGAGGTTCGGATATGAGATATCCGACGGAGCCCTTGTCTTATTGGATGCAGATCCAATACCCACTAGGGAAAGGACCCATTAGGGTTTTGACACGGGATCTATATAAATAGGAGGGATTCACAGCCTCATAGGCTAGAGTCTTTGCTTGCCCTTCCTATTCTCCTCTCCCTCTCCCCTCAGAGTAGGCCTGGAGTTTTGAGGAGCGTCGTCGCAACCCTGCTGTGTGGATCACCGCTAGAGAGGAGGACGCTTGACCTCCTTCACCCTCTCCTAAGGATCTGCAAGGAAACAGGGATATACGATCTCCCTAGGTAACACAATCTCTATACGCAGTTTTTGTGTTTTTTGCGGATTTTGCGCACCAATCTTCGCACGACGATGAACATCTTTTTGGGAAAAGGGGATTTTTGTTTTCTTGTTCTTCCGCTGCGCATATGATGTCGCCCCCTTATGATTTCCCAACACAACGAACCCATTTATCCTAGACTAGTTAGATTGTTTTACAACAACATGCAAATAGATGATGAAGAAAGGATGTCAACCTATCTCTTAGGACAACACATCTCAATCACTGATAGATTCATTTGTGATATGATAGGTATTCCCATGAAAAGCATAGGACTTTACTTTAAAGGATCATGGGATGAAAAAACCATTGAAACATCCTACGTTGAAGCCTTAGGAACAATCCTTGCCAATCCTAACATAGAATCTGTTCCTAAAAGTTGTGAACATCTATTGCCCTTTAACACTAAGATACTTCATCATATCATGACTAGTATAATTCTTCCTAAACAATACCATCATGATGAAGTGAGTCAATTGGAATTAGGAATTATGTACCTAATCATGAAAGGACGTGACATTTGTCTTGGCTATCTGATCCAACAAAACATGTTAGAATTATCTACGAAAGATATGATGCTCCCATATGGTGGAATAATTACTAGAATAATGAAAGCTTACGACATTCAAATACCACTAGAAGAAGAAGTAATGAAAGCAGATAGATTCAGCATAATAAACAAAAATCTACTTCACCGACTAAGATGTCACTATAGAAACGGTAACTGGGTTAGAATGCCTAGAAGAACTGATCCCCCTCAGCCTGAACCTGAACCTGAACCAGAGCCGGAAACCCCAGTCTTTAGGAGTACCCAATCTCCTCCGATCTGTCCCTTTGAGGAAACACATCCGGTTGAGCAAACTCATACATCATCCATCGAAGATATCGGGATTCGGATGGACCGATTTGAACAAAGACAAGAACGGCTTGAACTTCGATAAGATCAAATCCTAACCGAGCTGCAGCAAATCCATCGACAATTTGACTCTTTACTTAGGCACTTTAATCTTCCACCTCATGAATAAGCTTGTATGAACATCTGCTGTTTTTGATATGACATGTTGTAAACTCCTTATGTTATTCATGAAGGACTTTGTCTTTATGGTTACCTGATATGCTGTACATATGTTACCCTGATATGGTTATCTTTGTTTGTGTAAGCATATTTGCAAACATCTCTTGTTGTTTATCTCGGTTTTTGCACTGAAACTAAAAAGGTTTAAAAGCCTATGCCTTGAAAAATATGAAGCAACATACCAATGTAAGTTGATAAGTCAGCAGTATGACATTGATATGGTTGCTATTACTAATATGATTGCTATGTATCAAGATATCAAACAAAAATTTGCATCGTACGAGCTGATATCTTACCATGTGATGCAATGCTACACTTGCTGAAATAAAAATCTTGCTATGCAATATGATACAATGCTACACTTGCTGAAATAAAAATCTTGCTATGCAATATGATACAATGCTACACTTGCTGAAATAAATATCTTGCTATGCAATATGATAGAATGCTGCACTTGAAATAATTGTGTTACTACATCAAAAGCTTAACACTCAAGAATCAAACACATTGATATTAGACATCACTTTATACGAGATCATGTCTCTAATCATGATGTAACCATAGAGTTTATTGATACCAAACATCAACTGGCTGATATCTTCACAAAACCCCTATGTGAAGAACAATTCGATTACATAAGAAAAGAATTAGGAATGTTGATTTATCCGAATACTTAAACTAGTTAAAATTATTTTTCGGATGTTATTACTATTACATGCCTTGACAACGCTTGATCAAATAACATGTTGCAAATTATGTGACAAATATTTTTAACCAAATGCATGTAAGAAGTTCATTTTTCGGTTTGTATGCTAAAAATGGATGTTCCTGTACACTCTTATGAAAACTCTTTGAAAAATGACTTTCCTCCGTCAAGCAAAAACAATAAAGAGATATATGTGTCATGACTTCCTTTATATGCTTGATAATGCTATCATGCTTTTTGTTGATGACAAAGGGGGAGAAACATATGAATTGATAAACACTATGTCATAGCTGAACTGCCATAATCATATCTATGTCATAGTTGCAAATACTTGAGTGATGCTATAAACAATGTTATGCCATCCTTGCATCACCATGAGATATGTGAACATGTGCTATAGTTTGCATCATATCTTGATTTGATATTGTGAAGAAAATGCAAACTTGCTAGAAAATCTCAAATGTGTGCATCATGTAAAAAGTCCTTCGTAGCTTTATATTATTACATGATGAATAGTTACAAACACTATCATACAAACTTGATGATGTATGTCATGCCTTGACATCATTCTTGAAGAGATACATCATGATGGGCATCATGATGAGAGCATTGATAAGTTTAACTGATCTAACTTATCAATACGTCACTTGAATTCTTTGGTCTTGAATTCAAGGTTGACTTATCTCAACTATGGCATATAGATAGGGGGAGTTAAGGACAACTCCTTTATCAATTGATTGTCATCATCAAAAAGGGGGAGATTGTTGAATCTCGGATTTTGATGATGAAGTCAATTGTCATTTGTTATCTAATCTATGTGTTGAGATAAGTGTGCAGGATTAACTACGATGAGAGTAAGACAAGCAGCAGGTGTTGCGCCAGAGTCAAGATCATGATCACGTTGGGAGTTCGAGAGTTCGACGGAAGTTCGGACGGTCGTCGGAGGTTCAGCGAGAACAGATCCGAGAAGTCCAGAAGCTTGCCAAGCGAAGCTCGTCGGAACTCGCCAAGTGGATCGTCGCAA
This sequence comes from Musa acuminata AAA Group, assembly GCF_036884655.1. NCBI lineage: Eukaryota > Viridiplantae > Streptophyta > Magnoliopsida > Zingiberales > Musaceae > Musa > Musa acuminata. The sequence goes on along the minus strand of NC_088331.1, from coordinate 27,719,402 downwards.
AGTCCAGGAGTATGCCGGATGTCCGCAGAAGGATCACCGAGGGTTTATCGGATGATCGACGGAAGTTGGCCGGAAACTCGCCGGAAGAAGCGATTGACGCATCGGAGCAAAGCTGCAGAAGTTGTCTTAGAGTTAATCGTAGTTAGCATGATGATTAAGCATGAAAATGGGAGGTGATCCCATTAGCTTAATCTTGGGGCAATTGGGCCCCTGAAAAGATTCAAATTGGGCCGAATGGAGCGAACCATTCGGACCCTGATTGCACCAGGAGGTGCAACCGCCCCAGCCTGGAGGTGCAACCGCCAGGGCTGCGAGGCTGGGAGGTGCAACCGCCCCAGCCAAGAGGTGCAACCGCCCAGAGCTCAGTCTTCGAGCTAGACTGGGCGGTGCAACCTCCTCTGTCAAGAGGTAGCACCGCTAGAGCTCAAGTTTCGAGCTCTGCCAGGCGATGCAACCACCGAGCTCAGTCTTCGAGCTCTGGCAGAGAGGTGCATCAGCCTGAGCTCAGTCTCGAGCTCTGCCAGGTGATGCAACCACCAAGCTCAGTCTTCGAGCTCTGGCAGAGAGGTGCATCAGCCTGAGCTCAGTTTCGAGCTCTGCCAGGTGATGCAACCACCGAGCTCAGATTTCGAGCTCTGCCAGGTGATGCAACCACCGAGCTCAGTCTTCGAGCTCTGCCAGGTGATGCAACCATCGAGCTCAGTCTTCGAGCTCTGGCAGAGAGGAGCAATCGCCTGAGCTCAGTCTTCGAGCTCTGCCAGGCGGTGCCACCTCTCCAGTCAAGAGGTGCAACCGCCTGATCCCAGAATTCTAGGATTTGATCGATTTGATCGTTTTGAGCTCGAATTTTGAATTGGGTTGGGGCCTATAAATACCCCACCCATTCAGCACTGAAAAGATACAGACCTACACCGAAATCTTGATCTTTTCTGTGATTCTAAGAGCTCAAAAGTGTTGTAAAGCCTTTAAGTCTCCTCCTTCTGTTCTTCAAGTTTTCAGTTGTAAAGTGAGGAGAGAAAGGTCTGTAAAGGTTGTCTCCTGAGCCTGTCAAAAGGAGAGAAATTGTAAAAGGGCAGTTTGGCCTTCGCCTATTGAAGGAAGGCCCCTAGTTGACGTCGGCAACCTCGTCGGTGGAGGAAGCCAAAAGTGGAGTAGGTCAAGGCTGACCGAACCACTCTAAATCTCTGGTTTGCGTTTATTTTCGAGCACTTTATCATTACTGCAAACCTCCTTCATTACTACTGCTCTCTGCGCTTTCACGAACAAGTTCTAAGTGCTGTTCTTCCGAATCTGCATTCAGACGTAAATTCGTATTTTCATACATTACGGTTTACGTTTACGTTTGATTCTGCAGAACTGTCTTCCGTGCTTTTACGAACGAGCTTCTTTGCAGTTTACACTTACATTTTGATCCTATTGATAACTGCAAACTGTCATCTACAATTTTACGAACGAGTTTCAACATTTAGACGTAAAACTACATTCAAACGTAAATCGGCTTTCCTTGCTCAATCATCAGATCTCAGTTCACGTTTACGTCTTGATTTCAACTGCATACTGCCTTCTGCGAGTATACAAACAAGTTTCAAAGTTTAGACGTAAATCTGCGTCTAGACGTAAAACTGCGTTTAGACGTAAATCTGCGTTTAGACGTAAATCTGAGTTTAAGACGTAAATCTGAGTTTAGACGTAAATCTGCGTTTAGACGTAAATCTGCGTTTAGACGTAAATCTGCGTTTAGACGTAAATCTGCGTTTAGACGTAAAACTGCATTTAGACGTAAATCTGAGTTTAGACGTAAACTGCGCTTAGACGCAAAACTGCGCTTAGACGCAATCTGCGCTTAGACGCAAACTGCACTTAGATACAAACTGAGAATTTGCTTTTGCATCATAATAGTTTTTGAACGAACGCAGCTTTTGGTTTTTAATCGTTGTAAGATTTCCGCTGCACTAATTCACCCCCCCCCTCTTAGTGCTCTCGATCCTAACAGTGTTGAATTACCATGATTGAACTTAAGAATCTTGCTATGCTTTTGTGCTTATATGTTGTGATGAAAATCTAGCTTCATGTTGCAAAAACTCGCATATCTTTTAAAATAGCTAGAGCTGCTTCTCCTTTTTGTTGATAACATAGGGGGAGAAGTATATTGATGACTTCATGCATTGAATTGAATATTATATATATATTTGCATGATGGTTTAAATGTTTTTCATAACATGTGATGAATGTTACTTGGATTTGGGATAATCCAAGTGTTCTATCAATGGTATATTGATAGGGGGAGTTTGGTAAAACTCCGGGGAGTTAAGGTTAACTCCGTTAGTCATCAATTAGTTGTCATCACCAAAAAGAGGGAGATTGTTGAATCTTGGATTTTGATGATGAAACTAATTGATTGTGTTTATATGTTTAACTGCATTTTGAGTGATGCAGGTCTACTCGATCAGGATTAGACAGTTAACGCAGGAGGAATTAACGTTGCGCCAGAGGAGATCACGTTAGGTTATTGGATGGCAGAAGGCTTCGGACGTCGGGCATCGGGCCAAGAGCGGAATTGTGCCAAGGATACCGGGGTTGAGGAGGTTAACCGCCGATTAGGCAACAAGCCACAAGAGAGGACGATGCGTTGAAGAATCGGACGAAGCGCCAACCAATGACGTGCCGGGCAACAGAATGTCAATTCGCGTTGTAATAATTGTCTAGATCGGAGTAGAGTTTTGGCTTGTGTGTGCATGATTAACTATGATAACGATGAAGACATAAAGCGAAACAAAGTGTCGGAGTCAAGTGCGAAGGATTTGTTGCGAGTTCGAGAGTTCGACGGAAGTCCGAAGGTTCGTCGGGAATGTTGCCGGAACTAGCCGAGAATGAGTAGGGAGCTTGCCGAAGGGTTTTTCGGAAGCTCGCCGGAAGGTTCGTTGGAAGTTCGTGGAGCTCGCTGAGAAAGATCGGAGCTTGCTGAAGAAGCTCGTTGGAACTCGCCAAGATCAAATCGTGAAGTCTAGGAGCTTACCGGGAGTCCATAGAATGGTTTCTGAGAGTTTATCGGAAGACCGCCGGAAGTTCGCTGGAAGCTCGCCGGAAGAAGTCTTGACTTATGGACTTTGAAATAGCTTAGGAAATGTCTTTAAATTCATAGTTAGAACGTTAATTAGGGTTAGGATTAGGTGTTAATCCTATAACACAAGTAGGGGCCAATTGGGCCCGAGTTCGGACTGGTTTGGGCCAAGTTTGAAGCCCAACTAGGGAGCTGAAATAGTGTAGGCGGTGGCACCACCAGATTAGGTGGTGGCACCGCCCAGAACCCGAGAACTGAGTGGTGACACCGCTGGACTGAGCGGTGGCACCGCCCAGAACCCGAGAGGTCGGGCGGTGATAGGCGGTGGCACCATCACCGATAGGCGGTGGCACCGCCAGCCTCGGAAACCCAAGAGAATTCAAATTTTGGAGCCCAAATTTGAATCCTCTTGGGGCCTATAAATACTCCTCAATTCTCAATAGAGAATACAACCTTTGAGAAGCAAGAGATTGAGATAAAAGTCTTAGCAAAGACTTTAGCAAGTTTTTGTTTTCATTTGCTTGAGTGTTCACCTCTTTCTTTCTCTTTGAAAATTTGTAAGAGAGTGAACCACTTATAAAAGGTTGTAAGAGGGGTATTTGTCCTTCCCCTTTAAAGTGATTTACTAGAGGAAGTTGGGAGCCTCATCGAAGGAGGCTTCGCAAGTGGATGTAGGTCACATGACCGAACCACTATAAATTGGTTTGCATTTATCTTATTGTCATTTATATTACTGCAAACCATCTTCACTTTGATACTCTACTTCTTTGTCTCCTTCTTACGTATCCCTTCAAGTTAAAACGCAATCGAAACGGTTTCAAATGAAACGTTGCTTTTATCATATGAAGTTTCCGAAAGTGTTTAAATCGTCAAAAGTTTATCGTACTTTACTGCTGCACTAATTCACCCCCCCCCCCTCTTAGTGCCGCTCCGATCCTAACAATTGGTATCAGAGCCCGGTATTTCTCATTTCGGATTTACACCCGAGAGAAATGGCTCTTCATGGCTTTCAAGAGGGCTTATCGGTTGTTCGTCCACCGTTATTTAACGGATTAGACTACACTTATTGGAAAACTCGAATGAGAGTTTTCTTGATTTCTATGAATTTGGATTTATGGAATATCGTTGAAAATGGTTTTCAACTTCCCTCTAAACCGATGAATGAATGGTTGGATTTAGAGAAGAAATATTTTTCTTTAAACGCAAAGGCTATGAATGCCTTATTTTGCGCTTTGGACAAAAATGGGTTCAATTGGATTTCTACATGCGAAATGGCTTTTGATATTTGGCAAACACTTGAAATCACGCACGAGGGAACTAGTAGAGTCAAAGACTCGAAAGTTAATATTTTATTGCTTGATTTTGAGCTTTTTCGAATGCAACCAAGCGAGACCATAGGCGACTGTTAGAACCCTTGCAGATTCTAAACTTGGGGTTGATCTCTTTAGGGGATCGGCCTCCTTGGAACTCTATAGGGGTTCCTCCCTCCAAGTTGCTGCTCAAAGGCTGCAGAAAAGATTCATCTATTGCTTGAGAAAAGAGGAGGAATACATGGCTATTTATAGGGCTTCTAAACCCTAACTCCTAATAGGACTCCTACTTAAGACTCTTACTTCTAACCAACTCCTAATAGGACTCCTACTCAAGACTCCTATTCCCTTACAACTCCTAATTCTTCTCTAAGAAAAAACCTTCTACATGAATGTCCCTCTCAATTAGGACTCTCCTAACTAGAGTCATAACAAAATGTCCCTCTCAATTAGGACTCTCCTAGCTAGAGTCCTAACAGAATGTCCCTCTCAATTAGGACTCTCTTAGCTAAAGTCCAGTTTTACATGAATGTCCCTCTCAATTAGGACTCTCTTAGCTAGAGTCCTAACAAACCCGCCCTCTTCAAATTAGCCTTGTCCTCGAGGCTAACGATTCATGAATTTTGGGAATTTGATATTCAAGTCATCATAGTTCTCCAAAGTGGCATCTTCTCTTAGTAGGTTTGCCCACTGTATTAGCAATTCAGTAGTGGATCGTCGTCGTCGAGTCATAATCCGTCGATCAATAATGGCACTTGGCTGAGTCTGAAGTCCTCCTTGGGTAGTCATATTTGGTGGGTGGCTTTGGGCTATCTCCAAGCACCTATTTACAACTTCTGTCTGGCCGTCGGTTTGTGAGTGATATGCCATACTCCTTTTCAATTTAGTACTCTTATAGTGTAATTCTTTTGAGTCCCAATTGTAATGAGCTACGGAGCTTGGTGCTTCCTCCAATTTTTTTATTATCTTACTAGTCTCTGAATCTACCTGCCATTCCATCTTAATATCCTCAAGGAAGTCGCTGGTCGGAAGTGAAATGGCCAAAACTTCAGCTTGCTCGGGTAGCTGCGAAAGCGCATCTGCAAGAACATTCTCTTTCCCCTTTTTGTAAGTTATTTCATAATCAAATCTATGAAGTTTTGTTACCCAGTTTTGCTGCTCAGGGGATGATATCTTTCGCTCCAAAAAGTACTTGAGGCTTTTATGGTCGGTTTTAATTTGAAATCGTCGACCAATCAAGCAGGGTCTCCACCTCGTTGCTGCGCGCACAATGGCGAGCATCTCCTTATCATATGTTGACTTATTTTGATGGGAGGGAGATAATGCCTTGCTAGTGTATGCGAGTGGTCGACCATCTTGCATGAGAATTGCTCCAATTCTGACTCCAGATGCGTCGGCCTCAATAATGAAGGGTCGGTTGAAATCTGGTAGTGTTAGCACCGGCGTCGTTGTCATGGCTGCCTTAAGTTTGTCGAAGGCAATGGAGGCTCTGTCCGACCATTGGAAGACATCTTTTTTCAGAAAGGAAGTAAGTGGTGCACTGATCTCTCCATAGTTTTTCACGAACTTACAGTAGTAGCCTGTTAAACCCAGAAAGCCATGTAGCAATTTTATGTTCCTCGGGGTCAGCCAATTTTGCATTGCTCCAATTTTTAAGGGGTCTACTGCCACACCTTCCTCTGATATGATATGCCCAAGATATTCAACCTTCTTTTGAAGAAAGCAAAAATTCATAGTGGTTATTGTGTGTTCAAAAGGTGGTTTTCGGTATGTTTTCTTCGCATACTCGTATTTGATGATACCCGGATCGAAGGTCCAGCTTTGTGAAGATTTGTGCTCCCTTTCATCTTGCAACTCATCTACTACTGGAATAGGGTATTTATCCTTGATGGTTATGCCATTGAGAGTTTGGTAATCAACACATAATCGCCATATTCCATCCTTCTTTCGTATGAGGAGCACCGGTGAAGAGTAGGGGCTACAACATGGTCGAATAACTCCTGTTTTGAGCATCTCTTTTACAATCCTTTCTATTTCATCCTTCTGGAGATATGGATACTGATATGGCTGAGCATTTGCTTGAGATTGGCCTGGAAGAATCGTTATACAATGATCATGCCGACGGGTAAGAGGTAGGTTGCATAGTTCGTCAAATATATCTGAAAATTCAGCAAGCAAAGGAAGTAGATTTGGATCTTCCAATTTTGTTGGCTCTCCCTTAGTTTGCTGCTCAAGTTGTACCAAAAATCCACTGCATGCTTTATGCAAAACCTTCTACATTTGTTGTGTGCAAATAATCGTTACGTCGCCCCCACGTTTCCCGTGCAGTATCACCTGTTTCTCCTTACTGTAAAATTTCATAATTAGTTTCATAAAATTCCAAGAAAAATCACCTAATGTTGTTAACCATTTAATTTTGAGTATAGCCTCATAATCATCAAGAGGGAGAAGGAAGAAATCTATAATTATCTCTTGGTCCTGCAGCAATAGTTTCTCCTGCGGGCGCCTACGATCACACTTCAAAATCCGTCTGTCGGTGACCTTAACATCAAACCTGCAACGATTCTCGATAGGTAATGCCATTTGGATAGCAACCTTACTGTTTAGGATATTATTAGTGCTGCCCGTGTCGATGAAAACAGTGATCAATTGTTGTTTGAGAAGACCTCCAACTTTCATCATTTGCGGGTTTGAGTAGCCGGCTAGTGCATGTACCGTAACTTCGGTCGATTATGGCTCTTCTTCTGCATCTTCTTCTTTATGTTCAATGCTCTCTTCTGGATGTTCAATGACCTCTTCTTCTACTGGTTCAATGATAAAAAGTCTCCCTTTACCACAGCGATGCTCATGGCTCCACGGCTCGTCGCAATGCCAACATAACCCCTTCGCAGATCGCTCTTGAAGCTCTTCTCTTATCAACCTTTTTGGTGCAAGGACTCGGTCAACAGTAGGGGGGGCTAAGGGCTTCAGTATTGCTGGTTGAGGAGCGACCCTAGTCCTTCGAGCTTCATGGTTCAGTTGCTCCTCTTGATGTCGTGCGAAAGAGATGGCTGCCATAAGTGTATATGGTTGTCGCGCTTTAACTTCTCGGATCTCCGGCTTCAAGCCCTCAATGAAGGTCCTCAATAGCTGTTTTTGAGACCAATCACGAGTTTGATTAGATAACCTTTCAAACCTGGTTTGGTACTCCTGAATGGTGGAGGTTTGCGGATCTTTGCTAGTTGTTCGTCAATATTCTCGTAATCGGTTGGTCTGAAGCGAATCAGCAGTCCTTCTTTGAATTGTCGCCATGAAAGGACTCCATAAGTATGTTCAAACTAGTCAAACCACTGTATAGCATCCCCTTCAAGATGTATAGCTGCAATTTTCACCATAGATACATCCGCGGTTTTGTGGTACCGAAAATATCGCTCCGCGCGCGAGATCCAACCAATTGGGTCTCCTTCTTCCCATCTAGGGAAGTTCACTCTCATGCATGGATAGTTGGGGTCAGTCATATAGCCTCCCCTCCCTTGGAAGTCATCTATTCAGGCTTGGTGTGATTGGGCAAAGCTCTCTCCTTGATTTGATTTCTTCGGGCTTAGTCGTCGGCCCAATCTGAGTTCGGTAAAGAGCATCCGAATCTTATCCTCCATTGGCACCTCCAAGGCTTCGAATTTAGCATTGATTGCCTCCTTAGATGCCATAGTATATGCCCCCAAATCTCTCTTTTGTTGTTGGGTTAAAGGCATGTATAGGTTGAGAGAAGTGATGGTTGAAAGGGTTGGTGGATTGGTGGATGTAGGCTGCGGTTTAGGCTTGTTTTGTGGCTGTTTTGGGTACAGTTTAAGGGTGTGGTTTGGCAGAGTTTTAGGGTTGTGGATGAAAGTTTTGGATCTGTGGTAGATGGTAGCAAAGGTTTGACAGAAATCCGTAGAAGTTGCAGCAAGTATGTGCTGTCTTGTAAGAGTAGAATTGTCATCGAAGAAACAACGGTTTCTCGACGTAATTTCCACCAAAATCTTAAGAGGATTGAGGAGGGAATTGATAGAAAAATCACAGTTTATATGACAGCAAGGATATCTAATTTAATCAAGAAAATTTCGGCAGTATAACAGCAAGGAAATTGGTGCAAGTTGCAATTGCAGAATTGTCATCAAAAAATTTCAGCGGGTTACGATGAAAATTTGCAGCAACATAAAATCGTTTTTAGAGATGAATTTCTTAATAGATCAATCTTAGATGGAAGCCAAGATGATCTATGAAGTGTATAAGAAATTTCATTCAAAAATGATTGCAAATAGATGGGTTAAGGCAACGATATGCAGCTGAAATTTTCTGTAGAATAGATTTTCAAGTGCAGCAGATTGGACATAAAAGATCAGTAGTTTATATTGAGAATTTTTCGATGAAACCAAAGGGAAATCCACTGTTAAGAATGTCAAAGATGTCATAAAAAATTTGTAGAAATTTGGATAGAAAAAGCATAGTAGCAAGATCAAACAGATGGTGCTATGCGGCTTGAATTCTGCAATTCAAGTGCAGCAGATTGGACATAAAAGATCAGTAGTTTATATTTAGAATTTTTTAATGAAACCAAATGGAAATCCACTGTTATGAAGTGTCAAAGATGTCATAAACATTTCGTAGAAATTTGGATAGAAAAAGCACAGTAACAAGATCAAACAGATGGTGCTATGCGGCTAGAATTCTGCAATGTATCTTTCGTCGTAGAGATGAAAACTTTGTGACGAAAAGTTTATGCAGCAATATAGGAACAATTTTTTTTTTTTTTTTGGATTTTCGAATAAGGATAACTAAATTGCAACAGCAGTAAGGTAGGAAACCAGAACCTGTTGCAATTCACGGGGAGATCAAAGGATGATCCGTGGTGGTGGAGATGATGGCGGAATTCGATGACGATCTTTTAAGCAATTATAAGAATTGCTTTGGATGGTTGTAGAGGGTTGATGAATGGCTGTGGAAGGGCAGCGAGACGCCAAGAACGCTGCTCTGATACCAGGTGTTAGAACCCTTGCAGATTCTAAACTTGGGGTTGATCTCTTTAGGGGATCGGCCTCCTTGGAACTCTATAGGGGTTCCTCCCTCCAAGTTACTGCTCAAAGGCTGCAGAAAAGATTCATCTATTGCTTGAGAAAAGAGGAGGAATACATGGCTATTTATAGGGCTTCTAAACCCTAACTCTTAATAGGACTCCTACTTAAGACTCTTACTTCTAACCAACTCCTAATAGGACTCCTACTCAAGACTCCTATTTCCTTACAACTCTAAATTCTTCTCTAAGAAAAAACCTCCTACATGAATATCCCTCTCAATTAGGACTCTCCTAACTAGAGTCATAACAAAATGTCCCTCTCAATTAGGACTCTCATAGCTAGAGTTCTAACAGAATGTCCCTCTCAATTAGGACTCTCTTAGCTAAAGTCCTAACAGTTTTACATGAATGTCCCTCTCAATTAGGACTCTCCTAGCTAGAGTCCTAACAGCGACATGTACAACACCCGTTTCACGGATGTCGTCAATAATCTAAGAGTTCTTAGTAAATCTTTTTCGAATTTTGATCTCATAAGCAAGATCTTAAGATCCCTTCCAAAAAGGTGGGATCCTAAAATAATCGCAATACAAGAAACAAAAGATTTAAATATTTTTCCACTTGAAGAACTAATTGGTTCGTTGATGACATATGAAACGGTGCACAATGCACATGATGAATATAATGAATAAAATCACCTTCCAAAGAACAGGAAGGATTTGGAACTCCAGACAAATGAATACTACTTGAGTGATGACTCAAGTGATGAGGACAATGATGAACTTGAACTTCGAACACTTAATCTTAATAAGTTTATTAAACAAAAATCTAAAATAAATAATGAACCTGAATGGAGGAAGAGGCCAAAGAAGTGGAAGGCAACCAAGGATGAATCAAAAACTTCCAAAGGTGAAACGATGAATTGGGCTTTGACGAGCTTCGACTACAAGGTAAGTAACTCAACTCTCTTGAATTATTTTGAAATTACATAATACTTTTCATAAGTTATTTTTAATTTAGTTTAGGATTAATTTTCTTAAAAATTACATGAAAATAAAAAAATTAGAAATCATGCTTATCATTCTAGTAATTTTGAAAATAATCATGAAAATTGTATGTTTATGATAAACAAAATGATTTTGATTAAAAATGCCTTATGAAATATGATATCATGCCTAATAAAATTATTTTTTGAAGCTATGCATGATGATGATGAGTTTTGGGTAATTTATAGTTTATTGATTATTGATGATTTTGATCAAGAGCACTAAGAGGGGGGGTGAATTAGTGCAGCGAAAATCTTTCAGCGATTTAAAAACGAAAGCTGCGTTCATCCGATAAAAACGATTTCGATGTAAATGCCGATTCTAAGATTACTTAAGATTAAGCGCATTTTACGTCTAAGCACAGTTTACGTCTAAACTGAGTTTGCGTCTAAATACAGTTTGCGTCTAAACGCAGTTTTGCGTCTAAACACAGTTTTACGTCTAAACGCAGTTTTGCGTCTAAACTCAGTTTACGTCTAAACGCAGTTTTACGTCTAAACGCAGTTTGCGTCTACAAGTAGTTTACATCTAAAACACAGTTTTATGTCCAAACACAGTTTGCGCAGTTTGCGTCTAAACACAGTTTTGCGTCTAAACTCAGTTTACGTCTAAACGCAGTTTTACGTCTAAACGCAGTTTGCGTCTAAACGCAGTTTTACGTCTAAACGTAGTTTTATGTTTAAAAGAAGTTTATGTCTAAAACAAAGTTTTATGTTTAAACACAGTTTGCGCAGTTTACGTTTAAACACAGTTTTACGTCTAAACGCAGTTTGCGTCTAAACGCAGTTTTACGTCTAAACGTAGTTTGCGTCTAAAACAGTTTCAAAGAGATCTAAACTTAGAAGCTAGTTCATAAAAAGCGCAGAAGACAGTTTTGCATAATCAAAACACAAACGTAAGCTGATCGTACGAAAAACACAGATTTACGTCTGAATGCAGATTCGGAAAGATCAGCACTTAGAACTTGTTCGTAAAGGCGCAGAGAGCAGTAGTTATGTAGGAGGTTTGCAGTAATGATAAGGTACTCGAAATAAAAGCAAACCAGAGATTTAGAGTGGTTCGGTCTGTCTTGACCTACTCCACTTTTGGCTTCCTCCTCCGACGAGGTCACCGACGTCAACTAGCTGCCTTCCTTCAATGGGCGAAGGCCAACTGCCCTTTTACAATTTCACTCCTTTTGATGGGCTCAGGAGACAACCCTTACAGAACCTTTCTCTCCTCACTTTACAATTCAAAAGCTTAAAGAACAGAAGGAGGAGACTTAAAGGCTTTACAACAATTTTGAGCTCTTAGAATCACAGAAAGAATCAAGATTTCGGTGTTGGTCTATATCATTTCTGTGCTGAATGGGTGGGGTATTTATAGGCCCCAACCCAGTTCAAATTTGGAGCTCAAAACGATCAAATCCCCGAATTCCAGGATCAGGCGGTTGCACCTCCTGATTGGAGAGGTTGCACCGCCAAGCAGAGCTCGGAGACTGAGCCCAGGCGGTTGCACCTCTCTGTCAGGGGCGGCTGCACCGCTTGAGTCTGGCTCGGAGACTGAGCCCCAGGCGGGGCCACCTCTTGACTGAGGCGGTTGCACCTCTCTGCCAGAGCTCGAAGACCGAGCTCAGGCGGTGCTACCTCTCTGTCAAGGAGGTTGCACCGCCCAGTCTAGCTCGAAGACTGAGCTCAGGCGGTGCTACCTCTCTGTCAGGGAGGTTGCACCGCCCAGTCTAGCTCGAAGACTGAGCTCAGGCGGTTGCACCTCCTGGCTGGGGCGGTTGCACCGCCCAGTCTCGCTAGGAGACTTAGCCCAGGCGATGCCACCTCCCGGCCTAGGCGGTTGCACCTCCTAGTGCAATCAGGGTCCGAATGGTTAGCTCCATTCGGCCCAATTTCAATCTTTTCAGGGGCCCAATTGCCCCAAGATTAAGCTAATGGGATCACCTCCCATTTTCCAACTTAATCAACGTGCTAACTACGATTAAATCTAAGACAATTTCTGCAGCTTTGTTCCGATGCGTCAATCGCTTCTTCCGGCGAGTTTCCGGCGAACTTCCGTCGATCATCCGATGAACCCTCGGTGATTCTTCTGCGGACTTCCGGCAAACTCCTGGACTTTGCGACGATCCACTTGGCGAGTTCCGACGAGCTTCGCTTGGCAAGCTTCTGGACTTCTCGGATCTGTTCTCGTAGAACCTCCGACGACCGTCCGAACTTCCGTCGAACTCTCGAACTCCCAACGTGATCATGATCTTGACTCCGGCGCAACTCCTGCTGCTTGTCTAACTTTCATCGTAGTTAATCCTGCACACTTATCTCAACACATAGATTAGATAACAAATGACAATTGACTTCATCATCAAAATCCGAGATTCAACAATCTCCCCCTTTTTGATGATGACAATCAATTGATAATGGAGTTATCCTTAACTCCCCCTGTCTATATGCCATAGTTGAGATAAGTCAACCTTGAATTCAAGACCGAAGAATTCAAGTGACGTATTGATAAGTTAGATCAGTTAAACTTATCAATACTCCCATCATGATACCCATCATGATGTATCTCTTCAAGAATGATGTCAAGGCTTGACATACATCATCAAGTTTGTATGATTGTGTTTGTAACTATTCATCATGTAGTTTGAACATTATCATATAAAGCTTTGAAGCACTATTACATGATGCACACATTTGAAATATTCTAGCAAGTTTTGCATTTTCTTCACATGATAAGATATCAACTCAGGGCATAATGCAAACTTTAGCACATGTTCATATATCGTTTGAACATTATCATATAAAGCTGTGAAGCACTATTACATGATGCACACATTTGAAATATTCTAGCAAGTTTTGCATTTTCTTCACATGATAAGATATCAACTCAGGGCATAATGCAAACTTTAGCACATGTTCATATATCTCTTGGTGATGCAATGATGGCATAATCATAGCAGTGTTTATAGCATCACTCATAGTATTTCTAATCATGGCAGTTTTTATTAATTCATATATCTCCCCCTTTGTCATCAACAAAAAGCATAGTAATTATGATACCAGGAAAATAATTTATAGAGGAATTTTACATAGATTGCTTTAAATACGTCTTCCCCTTTTTGTTATAATCCATTGTCTATGTAAAGATTTTGCAGGATGGAATACATACACATGAATCACTTCATCAAATCTATTTCAGAAACTTATTTTTCATGAAAGTGTACGAGAAAATCTGTTTTATAGCATTCGAACAAATAAGATGCATTTGGACAAGATTTTGTTACATATTTTCACATATAAACATGGCAATCAAGTGATCTGATCATTCAATATAGTCCGAAAAATAATTTTAACAAATTTATCTATTCGGACACATCAACATTCCTAATTCTCTTCGAATGAAATCAAAGCACAAGGTTTTCAAAACTTTTAGTTTCAAAGTACAACATTCTTAATTTGGACACATCACATACCAAACAGTAATGATACCATAAAAATCTGAGATAACTTTTACCACAAGGCGCAAGATATATGTTTACCACGATAGATGTTTACAGCCAACACATCAGAAGTTTACAACAACAACAGGTGTTCAACAAGTTCATTGATGAGGTGGAAAATTAAAGTGCCTAAACAAGGAGTCAAATTGACTATGAATTTGCTGCAGCTCAGATAGGATTTGATCTTGTCGTTGTTCAATCCGTTCTTGTCTCTGTTCGAATCGATCCATTCGAATCCCAATTTCTTCGATGGATGTATGAGTTTGCTCAACTGGATGTATTTCCTCAAAGGGAAGGGTCGGAGAAGATTGGGTACCCCTAAATACTGGTGTTTCCGGTTCTGGTTCAGGTTGAGGGTGATAAGTCCTTCTAGGGATTCTAACCCAGTTACCGTTTCTATAGTAACATCTTAGTCGGTGAAGTAGATTTTTGTTTATTATGCTGAATCTATCTACTTTCATTACTTCTTCTTCTGGTGGTATTAGAATGTCGTAAGCTTTCATTATTCTTGTGATTATACCACCATATGGGAGCATTATATCTTTTTTAGATAATTCTAACATGTTTTGTTGAATAAGATAACCAAGACAGATGTCATGTCCCTTCATGATTAAGTACATAGTTCCTAATTCTAATTGACTTATTTCATCATGATGGTATTGTTTAGGAAGAATTATACTAGTCATGATATGATGAAGTATCTTAGTGTTCAAAGGCAGTAGATATTCACAACTTTTAGGAATCAATGCTATGTTAGGATTGGCAAAGATTGTTCCTAAGGCTTCAACATAGGATGTTCCAATACTTTCATCATCCCATGATCCTCTAAAGTAAAGTCCTATGCTTTTCATGGGAATGCCTATCATATCATAAATGAACCTATCAGTGATTGAGATGTGTTGTCCTAAAAGATAGGTGGACATCCTTTCTTCATCATCTATTTGTATGTTATTGTAAAATAATCTAACTAGCCTAGGATAGATGGGTTCGTTAATATGCAAGATTGGAAGTAGATCTAGGTTTGCAAACCATTGGATAGTCTCTAAGTCTCTTAGTTCATTTAGATCTACGTATTTTCCCTTATTGATACTTCTAAGTTCGAAAGAGGAAAATTTTTCAGCATGGTTTTTTGAATCGAAAAGGGTGAAGTCAAACTCTTCTACTAATCTCCTCTTTCCCTTGTCCCTTGAGGATCTTCTAGATCCCATAACTACTGCTGTTTAGAGGGATGATGATAAGCAAGAGTAAATGAAGAACAAAACAGAATTTAATAGCTTCTTAGAGAGTACCTTTGTGAAATCTTCAAGAGAAGGAAGGATTCTTGAAGTTTTGCTCCGAAATGGGAGGTATTTGGAAAGCTTAGAGGAGTGAAATGAGAATGGAGGAGACTTGGAAGAGTAGAGGAGGAAATGGGAGTGAGTTGGGGTTGATTCCACCGCCGGCCCTAGCGTGGGTTTAAAAAGGCAGAGTTGCGTGCGGTTGCACCTCTGGCTGGAGCGATGCAACCGCTGGCAACCCGTGGTAGCTGGAGGTGCCACCGCCAGCTGGAGAGGTGCCACCGCCTGCAGCCAGTGAGCACTCAATGTGATTTGATCAGGGAGCCTTTGCTTTGAGGAGAGTTTTTCATTTCAGAGCAATTAACGTTTCTTACGTGATTTCGTATGAGTTTTTATTTAAGGAAGAAGCTCTTATATGATCAAGATAGATCTTTTAACGTGCGTATGTCGTACGTATGTTGATAGTTTGTTTGGTATCCCTTTTAAGATCATGACATATTTAGTTTCTTCATGATACAAGAATTAATTCGTAGATGATAGAGTTGAAGGGTTCGACGATCAAGGGGATATGTGAATTTAGGAATCATATGTTTCTAATAAGGTTGTATCCAAATCGCATTTGTGATTTCATAACTTCCACTTGTTATTTAAGCATTGCGAGTTCCTTTTTGACTCTTGGTTTATGACTATCGAGAATCAAGGAGCAGAATATTATTTCTTGCTCCAGCCTAAAAGTTTAATATTTTTATAGGAAGGGATGATTTTTAGGTACCCATTTGCTTTTGGGTGCCTCACAAATAGATCTACATTTTCTATCATGTTGCATAGAATTTGTCATGGTTCCTTTAGGAACCCAAATCAATTTGTTTGGACTAATTTTCCTGAATGGACAATAATGCGTCCTGTGTCCAAACTTGCAACAAAAGTTGCATTTGCTTTGATGTCTAACATGTAAGATGGGGCCTTTTACGAAGGTAGTTGGATTTTGGTGAGGACTCCTCACAAATCCAATCCCACTTCTTTTGGGAACATGACCCTTGTTTGTAAGGATCATGTTTAATGACTTGCTACCAACCTCGAATTTCTTCAAGGTGTCCTTAAGTAGCAAGTTTTCTTTTTGAAGAGTTTCTAGATCAAGGCATTTTATGCATGAGTTTAAACTATCACTATGTTCAGCATTTAACTTATCAAACTTGTAAATAAGACTATCATACTCCTTTTTTAGCAATTTGTATTTACCACTAATAGTCTTACACTCATCAAACAATTCATGGAAAGCATTTAATAATTCATCGAATGATAAATCTGCATCTAATGAATTTGTTACCTCGTCTTCGATGGCCATTAGGGCGTAATGAGCAACTTGCTCGGTGTTGGTCTCCTCTTCTTCGGACGCGCTCGAGTCGTCCCATGTTGTTTGAAGCGCCTTCTTCTTTGATGTTCTTCTTTTGACTTGGGGACAATCACTCTTGTAGTGTTCCGGCTTTTTGCATTCATAGCAGATCACTTGGTCCTTCTTGGGTTCAAGTTTATTTTTCGCGTCATTCTTAAACTTGTTTCTTTTAAATAACTTTTTAAACTTTCTTGTTAAAAGTGCCAAGTCATCATCACAGTCCTCATCACTTGAGTTTTCTCTCAAGTGGCATTCAGACGTTTTGAGTGTCATATCCTTCCTGTTCTTTGGAAGGATGTCTTCTTGCTCTTCATGAGCTTTACAAGTCATTTCGTGGTCATTAATGACCCGATTAGTTCTTCAAGAGGGAAGTTGCGCAGATCTTTTGCCTCTTGAATAGCAGTGACTTTAGGATCCCAACTCTTAGGAAGGGATCTTAGTATCTTATTTACGAGTTCAAAATCCAAAAAACTTTTTCCCAGTCCTTTCAGACCGTTGACGACATCCGTGAAACGGGTAAACATGTCGCCAATGGTTTCACTCGGTTTCATTCGGAAAAGTTCAAAAGAATGCAACAATAGATTGATTTTTGACTCTTTCACTCTACTTGTGCCCTCGTGGGTCACTTCAAGTGTGTGCCAAATATCAAATGCAGTTTCGCAAGTTGAAACATGATTAAATTCGTTTTTATCAAGTGCGCAAAATAAGGCATTCATTGCCTTTGCATTAAGAGCGAAAGCCTTCTTTTCCAATTCATTCCAATCGATCATTGGAAGAGAAGACTTTGAAAATCCGTTTTCAACAAGGTTCCACAGTTCAAAATCCATAGAAATAAGAAAGATCCTCATACGGGTCTTCCAGTAGGTGTTGTCCATCCCACTGAACATGGGTGGACGTGTAATAGAATGCCCCTCTTGGTTTCCGGCGTATGCCATCTCTCTTGGGTTTTAATCCGTTAGAGAGTTAACCTTGCTCTGATACCAATTGTTAGGATCGAGAACACTAAGAGGGGGGGGTGAATTAGTGCAGCGGAAATCTTTCAGCGATTTAAAAACGAAAACTGCGTTCGTCCGATAAAAACGATTTCGATGTAAAAGCCGATTCTAAGATCACTTAAGATTAAGCGCAGTTTACGTCTAAGCACAGTTTACGTCTAAACTGAGTTTACGTCTAAATACAGTTTGCGTCTAAACGTAGTTTTGCGTCTAAACACAGTTTTACGTCTAAACGTCGCTTTGCGTCTAAACTCAGTTTACGTCTAAACGCAGTTTTACGTCTAAACGCAGTTTGCGTCTAAAAGTAGTTTACGTCTAAAACACAGTTTTATGTCCAAACACAGTTTGCGCAGTTTGCGTCTAAACACAGTTTTGCGTCTAAACTCAGTTTACGTCTAAACGCAGTTTTACGTCTAAACGCAGTTTGCGTCTAAACGGAGTTTTACGTCTAAACGTAGTTTTATGTTTAAAAGAAGTTTACGTCTAAAACACAGTTTTATGTTTAAACACAGTTTGTGCAGTTTACATTTAAACGCAGTTTTACGTCTAAACGCAGTTTGCGTCTAAACGCAGTTTTACGTCTAAACATAGTTTGCGTCTAAAACATTTTCAAAGAGATCTAAACTTAGAAGCTAGTTCATAAAAAGCACAGAAGACAGTTTTGCAGAATCAAAACACAAACGTAAGCTGATCGTACGAAAAACACAGATTTACGTCTGAATGCAGATTCGAAAAGATCAGCACTTAGAACTTGTTCGTAAAGGCGCAGAGAGTAGTAGTTATGTAGGAGGTTTGCAGTAATGAAAAGGTACTCGAAATAAAAGCAAACCAGAGATTTAAAGTGGTTCGGTCAGTCTTGACCTACTCCACTTTTGGCTTCCTCCTCCGACGAGGTCACCGACGTCAACTAGCTGCCTTCCTTCAATGGGCGAAGGCCAACTGCCCTTTTACAATTTCTCTCCTTTTGACGGGCTCAGGAGACAACCCTTACAGATCCTTTCTCTCCTCTCTTTACAACTCAAGACTTGAAGAACAGAAAAGAGGAGAACTTTTGGACTTTACACAAATTTGAGCTCTTAGAATCACTGAAAAGATCAAGAATTCGGTGTGGATCTATATCTCTTCAGTGCTGAATGGGTGGGGTATTTATAGGCCCCAACCCAATTCAAATTTGGAGCTCAAAACGATCAAATCCCGGAATTTCGGGATCAGGCGGTTGCACCTCTTGACTGGAGAGGTTGCACCGCCTGGCAGAGCTCGAAGACTGAGCCTAGGCAGTTGCACCTCTCTGTCAGGGAGGTTGCACCACCTGAGTCTGGCTCGGTGACTGAGCCCTAGGCGGTGCCACCTCTTGACTGAGGCGGTTGCACCTCTCAGCCAGAGCTCGAAGACCGAGCTCAGGCGGTGCTACCTCTCTGTCAGGGAGGTTGCATCGCCCAGTCTAGCTCGAAGACTAAGCTTAGGCGGTGCTACCTCTCTGTCAGGGAGGTTGCACCGCCCAGTCTAGCTCGAAGAATGAGCTCAAGCGGTTGCACCTCCTGGCTGGGGCGGTTGCACCGCCTAGTCTCGTTAGGAGACTTAGCCCAGGCGGTGCCACCTCCTGGACTAGGCGGTTGCACCTCCTGGTGCAATCAGGGTCCGAATGGTTAGCTCCATTCGACCCAATTTCAATCTTTTCAGGGGCCCAATTGCCCCAAGATTAAGCTAATGGGATCAACTCCCATTTTCTAGCTTAATCAACGTGCTAACTACGATTAAATCTAAGACAATTTCTGCAGCTTTGCTGCGATGCGTCAATCGCTTCTTCCGGCGAACTTCCGTCGATCATCCGATGAACCCTCGGTGATTCTTCTGCGGACTTCCGGCAAACTCCTGGACTTTGCGACGATCCACTTGGCGAGTTCCGACGAGCTTCGCTTGGCAAGCTTCTGGACTTCTCGGATCTGTTCTCGTAGAACCTCCGACGACCGTCCGAACTTCCGTCGAACTCTCGAACTCCCAACGTGATCATGATCTTGACTCCGGCACAACTCCTGCTGCTTGTCTAACTTTCATCATAGTTAATCTTGCACACTTATCTCAACACATAGATTAGACAACAAATGACAATTGACTTCATCATCAAAATCTGAGATTCAACAAGAGGAAGAAGGGAAGGGGAAGAATTGGCTGCGGCTACGGCGATGGCAGCTGTAGTTGGAAGAGAAGAAGGAGAGGAAGATGAGCAGGGGAGGAAGAAGAGGCTATGGCTGTGGCTGAGGCTACGACTGCAACAATGCAGCTGCTAGTCATAGGTGCCCAGCAAGCCAATTACGTGAGTGATGGCACGTGTGACTTGATACAGAATCTTTTTGCTTATTATATTTTGGCGTATATCACTTTATAACTATTGCATATGTGCATATATATATTGTGATGTCCTTGGATTTGTGCAATGGGAATCGGATCGTGATAAGATCACGATAATGAGATCGATTCACCTTTAAACACATATCCTAAATAATCCCGGTCATAGGTTACTCGAGAGGGACATCGTGATAACCGGATAGACTGGTGTGCTGTATACCCGTCCATATGATGGATGCAGCTGGTCTCATAGCTGCTCGTGTAGGGACACTAGGGATACAATATAGGTGCTCATTGGAGAACGAGTTCACTGATTGATCCGCTTACGGAATGCTGGATGGTTGATGATGCCTTATTGTCAGACAACGATTCCGTAGTCCTAGTGGTGTATCTGGTCCTTAGACTTGAGACACCAAGGATGTCCTATATGAGTGCTCCACTCTTTGATACCAGACTTATAGGTTTGGCTGTCCCAGATCTAGTACAGCTGGTCATTGGGAGTGGTAGTCGACCTTACGAGGGCTATTGAGTGTCGACAGAGGATCATCCACTCTCGGCGTCATGAGAGGAATATCCCATGTGTTCTTGCTCAGACAAATCCCTGGCCAGGGTCATTCGGGTTGAGAGAGAAAGAGTTCTCCGGGAGAATTCAATTAGAGCGAGACTTGAGTAGAAATCGTATGGGTCTGACAGCACCATGCTCGATATACGGTCTCTGGGATATTAGATGGATGAGGGATTATAGGTACATGGTAACTGAGGATAGATAGGTCCAATGGATTGGATTCCCCTGTATCGTCTGGGGACTACGACGAAGTGGCCTAGTACGTCCGTAGTCGATGAGTCGAGTGAATTATTACAAAGATAATAATTCACTGAGTTAGAAGGAGTTCTGACAGTTATGACTCACGGCTAGCTCGATATTGGGCCTAGAGGGTCACACACATATGGTAGGCATTGCGATGAGTAGAGGTTTGGATATGAGATATCCGACGCAGCCCTTGTCTTATTGGATGCAGATCCAATACCCACTAGGGAAGGACCCATTAGGGTTTGACACGGGATCTATATAAATAGGAGGGATTCACAGCCTCATAGGCTAGAGTCTTTGCTTGCCTTTCCTATTCTCCTCTCCCTCTCCACCTCAGAGTAGGCCTGGAGTTTTGAGGAGGGTCGTCGCAACCCTGCTGTGTGGATCACCGCTAGAGAGGAGGACGCTTGACCTCCTTCACCCTCTCCTAAGGATCTGCAAGGAAACAGGGATATACGATCTCCCTAGGTAACACAATCTCTATATGCAGTTTTATGTTTTGCGGATTTTTGCGCACTAATCTTCGCACGATGACGAACATCTTTTTGGGAATCGGGGATTTTTGTTTTCTTGTTCTTCCGCTATGCATATGATGTCGCCCCCCATGATTTCCCAACAGTGGTATCAGAGCCAGGTTGTTCGTGCGAATGATTGGTTTTGAACTGCGTGTGTTGTGTTTAGGAAGAATATTGACGTCAAAATCGTTGATGCAAAAGCGAGGAAGGGCAGCAACAGTTGCTGCCCTCGATCTGCATGCCTGCAGCCACCTGCAGCGGCAGTCGCAGCCGCAGCCAGGAAGCACAGCGCCGGCGCATGCGCAAGCGCTGTGCCTGCAGCAGCCGGCCGGCGGTCTGCTTGCAGTAGGCTTGCTGTTGGCGGGGCTGGCAGCCGACGGGCAGAGGCGCCGCAGGGCAACGGCGCCTACCGCCGCTGCTCCCGCGGGCGAAACCCCCCCCACAGGGGCGGCCGCCCGGCGGTATAGCACCGTCTGCGGAGGCAGCGGCGCTCGAAGGGGGCACCCACCCGCAGTGGCATCGCCGCCAGCGGGCGTGCCGCTTGTAGGCGAGGGTAGTGCCCTCGCCCCGCTGTTAGGATCGAGAGCACTAAGAGGGGGGGGGGTGAATTAGTGCAGCGGAAATCTTACAGTAATTTAAAAATGAAAGCTGCGTTCGTCCGATAAAAAACGATTTCGATATAAAAGCAGAATCACAGTGCAGTTTGCGTCTAAGCGTAGTTTTGCGTCTAAGCGCAGTTTGCGTCTAAACACAGTTTGCGTCTAAGCACAGTTTGCGTCTAAGCGCAGTTTGCGTCTAAGCGCAGTTTGCGTCTAAACTCAGTTTTACGTCCAAACGCAGTTTTACGTCTAAACGCAGTTTTACGTCTAAACGCAGTTTTACGTCTAAACGCAGTTTTACGTCTAAACGTAGTTTTACGTCTAAACGTAGTTTTACGTCTAAACGCAGTTTTACGTCTAAACGCAGTTTTACGTCTAAACGTAGTTTTGCGTCTAAACGCAGTTTTACGTCTAAACGTAATTTTACGTCTAAATGTAGTTTTGCGTCTTAAAGCAGTTTTGAATCTTGAAAAGCGTTTTACGTAGAAAGTAATTTGCAGTTATAAATGGAATCCGAATGTAAGCGTAAACTGCAGTGTGAAGATCGTACGAAAACACGATTTACGTTTGAATGCAGATTCTGAAAGATCAGAGCTTAGAAACTCGTTCGTAAAGGCGCAGAGGGCAGTAGCAATGTAGGAGGTTTGCAGTAATGATAAAATGCTCAAGGTAAAAGCAAACCAGAGATTTAGAGTGGTTCGATCAGTCTTGACCTACTCCACTTTTGGCTTCCTCCTCCGACGAGGTCACCGACGTCAACTAGCTGCCTTCCTTCAATGGGCGAAGGCTAACTGCCCTTTTACAGTTTCTCTCCTTTTGACAGGCTCAGGAGATAACCTTTACAGATCCTTTCTCTCCTCTCTTTACAACTCAAGACTTGAAGAACAGAAGGAGGAGAACTTTAGGACTTTACACAAATTTGAGCTCTTAGAATCACTGAAAAGATCAAGAATTCGGTGTGGATCTGTATCTTTTCAGTGCTGAATGGGTGGGGTATTTATAGGCCCCAACCCAGTTCAAATTTGGAGCTCAAAACGATCAAATCGATCAAATCCCAGAATTCTGGGATCAGGCGGTTGCACCTCTTGACTAGAGAGGTGGCACCGCCTGGCAGAGCTCGACGACTGAGCTCAGGCGATTGCACCTCTCTGCCAGAGCTCAAAGACTGAGCTGGATGGTTGCACCGCCTGGCAGAGCTCGAAGACTGAGCTCGGTGGTTGCACCGCCTGGCAGAGCTCGAAGTCTGAGCTCGGTGGTTGCATCACCTGGCAGAGCTCGAAACTGAGCTCAGGCTGATGCACCTCTCTGCTAGAGCTCGAAGACGGAGCTCGGTGGTTGCATCACCTGGCAGAGCTCGAGACTGAGCTCAGGCTGATGCACCTCTCTGCCAGAGCTCGAAGACTGAGCTCGGTGGTTGCACCGCCTGGCAGAGCTCGAAACTTGAGCTCTGGCGGTGCTACCTCTTGATAGAGGAGGTTGCACCGCCCAGTCTAGCTCGAAGACTGAGCTCTGGGTGGTTGCACCTCTTGGCTGGGGCGGTTGCACCGCCCAGCCTCGCAGCCCTGGCGGTTGCACCTCCTGGCCTAGGCGTTTGCACCGCCTGGTGCAATCAGGGTCCGAATGGTTCGCTCCATTCGGCCCAATTTGAATCTTTTCAGGGGCCCAATTGCCCCAAGATTAAGCTAATGGGATCACCTCCCATTTTCAAGCTTAATCATCGTGCTAACTACGATTAACTCTAAGACAACTTCTGCAGCTTTGCTCCGATGCGTCAATCGCTTCTTCCGGCGAGTTTCCGGCGAACTTCCGTCGATCATCCGATAAACCCTCGGTGATCCTTCTGCGGACATCCGGCATACTCCTGGACTTTGCGACGATCCACTTGGCGAGTTCCGACGAGCTTCGCTTGGCAAGCTTCTGGACTTCTCGGATCTGTTCTCGCTGAACCTCCGACGACCGTCCGAACATCCGTCGAACTCTCGAACTCCCAACGTGATCATGATCTTGACTCCGGCGCAACACCTGCTGCTTGTCTTACTCTCATCGTAGTTAATCCTGCACACCAAATCAAAACTTCGATCGAGACAATTAATCCTAAGCAATTAACCAAGTTGTCCGACATGTCATTGGTCCCTCGACGCTTCGTCCGATTCTTCGGCGCATCGTCCTCTTCTGCAGCCTATTGCCCAATCGGCCAGTTGACTCCGCAACTCCGATATCCTTGGCACAATACCCGCTCTTCTTGGCCCGATGCCCGAGTCCACGGCCCGAAGCCTTCTGTCGATACGTCGACCGATCCACCGACCCGACGTCCAATCTTCTGACATGTTCCTTCGGCACAACATGATTTTCCTGCTTTAATTGTCTCATCCTGATCGAAGCATCCTGCGTCACTCAAAACGCAGATTAAATCATAAACATATATCAAGTAGTTTCATCATCAAAATAGGAGATTCAACAATCTCCCCCTTTTTGATGATGACAACCACTTGATGACGGAGTTAAACTTAACTCCCGGAGTTAAAACAAACTCCCCCTATCAATATGCCATATTGATAGAACCTTGAATTCAAACTGAATTCAAGTCATTGCAATATTCATCATGAATACTTGCAACACGTCAACATGAACATATGCATAAACTTTATGCATCACATGTCATGTCATCAACATACTTTCATCAACATACTTCTCCCCCTTTGTCATCAACAAAAAGGAGAAGTATCACAATCAAGTGTTTGTGATATTGATTCAACTCATTGCATGAAAAACATAGTATCAAGTTTTATCATCATGCAATCTTGGAGCTAAAAGATTTAGCAAGTGTTATATCATGCTTAGAACATTCATGCTATTAAGTTTTAGATATTCAAGTTTTATAACCTATAAGATAGCACTTTTGGTAATGTTCAAGATAGCAAGTTCTATATCATGCAAGCTAGCAAATTAGAGATGCTCAAGAAGGCAACTCTTGCTTCTTGAAAATTTTGCTCACTTTGCTAGATGCGCAAGTTAGCATTTTTGCCTCTTGAGATAGGCAAGATAGCACATTTGCTTCTTTTGAGATAGCAACTTTTTGCTTCTCTTTAGACCAACAAGCTAGCAATTTTTATGATATACAAGTTTCACAATATATGAGCTAGCAAAAATTTCGAAAGCAAATGCAAGATAAATTTCTTGTGTAAGCTCATGATTCTTGCTTCCTATTGCAATGTGCAAATTGCAAGTTTTGCTTCTTGAGATATTCAAGATAGTGATGTTCAAGAAGACAATTTTTCTTCTTGAAATAAGCAAGTTAGCAATCTTTGCTTCTTAAAATAGGTAAGCTAGCAATCAAGTTTTTGCATCTTCTTGACTTGTACAAGCTAGCTATCTCCCCCTTTGTCATTGTAAAAAAAGAAAGAGAGAATACAGTTTTGTAGTTCTCTTTTCCTTTTACAACGATTTCAAAATCATGACAAATGATGAATAATCAAGTTATGAATGTCAAGACAATTTTTCATCTTGAATATTTTATCATTGCATGCATCATTATCATAAATTGAAGTATTACATGCATGATATCATATCACCATTCATAATTACATTAATGTTTCAATATAACAATTTCTTCTCAAAATGTGTAACTTGGCACTCATAGCATTTTAAATCATGATTTACATTATATGCAATACATCACATCATAATTAGAAAGCACAAGTATTGCATGCATAATTGCACATCATAAATGTTTCATATCATGATGGTATCAATTTTGTCAAATTATATCCTACCATGCATGATCAAAACTTCTCCCCATTTTATCATTGAAAACAAGAAGAAAGTAGGGGGAAGAGCATAAAAGTGTTAAATATTTCAATCATTTCAAGGCATTTACATCATAGATCAAGTCATGATTCGTGATTTATCATAAAGCAAGTTAGTTTTCAATCATCACATAAGGCTTTTAAGGAATTTTTGAAACATAGGAGAATGATTAATTTAAGCGTACAATGTTTCAATCCAATTCAAGTCATGAATATCAATGCTTTCATATTGTGAGTATCAATTCATGAATACCACAAGATATTATTTGTGACTTCAATTTTGCAAGATCAAGATTATGATTTAGATAAAACTTATTCAA
Source organism: Musa acuminata AAA Group (assembly GCF_036884655.1). Lineage (NCBI taxonomy): Eukaryota > Viridiplantae > Streptophyta > Magnoliopsida > Zingiberales > Musaceae > Musa > Musa acuminata. Next base: position 27,693,407 of record NC_088331.1, on the reverse strand, counting down.
ATCAAATCATTAACTTGAAATTCATAATCAAGTCATTAAAATTAATTTCGAGATTCACAAAATATCATGAAATCATTAATCTCGATCAGATGGGAAAAGCATTTTATTAAGATATTCTTTTTCATCTAAGCATGCCTTAGTTTTTATATGCCAAATTAAGATAAGCATGAAGGTTCAAGACATAAGGCAAAGAAATCTTGTATTATGAAATATATGATATCAAGGCTCATGATTCATTCGAAAAGATATAGTACAAAGAGCAACTTGAAACATTCTTATCAAGACCACATTTTAAAATATTCCAAGTTTCAAGATATCAATATGACACTTCATTGAATTGCATTTCATTTGAAGAACTCCTTTTTGATAAATGTAGGGAGCATAATGAACGATCTTGATTTATAAAGAGCTTCATGTTATCAAGATCATGATTTTAATAATTATTCTCTTTAGCAAAGAATCACAAAAGAACTTTATTTTTGCATAAGAAATCACATTGTGTTATGATTTATAAATTCTTTTTCTGCACACAAATCATAGGAGATATGAATGTGAAACAAATCTTTGCAAGCAAAAACACTATCATTCATATTTCAAGATGGAGTTTATAAGCATGAATCATTTCATCAAATCCATTTTAGAAAAATATTTTTCATAAGTGTATGAGAAAATCTGATTGTTAGAATACCAATTGTTAAGTGAATCCAAAAATGAAATTAACACTTTCATATATTCAAACATGATTTTTGCTATAGATCTTGGAATTAAGTCAAGAAGATCAAACAAGCTCATGATCATGGATAACTTAAAATCACATGCATAAAATTGTTAATAACCCTTTCATATTACATCTTTATGCATTACTTTAAATCAAACGTGATTTCATTCAACAATGTTATGATACACATTATTACTTCTTAACCATGATCAAAATCATTTTGTTTGTTTATCATAAAATATGCAATATTATTTTCGAAATGATCATAATTTTTGTATTTTTATTTTTAAACATGTAATTTTTAAGAAAATTAATTCTAAACTAAAAAAGAAAATATATCATGAAAGCATCAAGTAATTTCAAAATAAACCAAAGGCATTTTAATTACCTCAATGTCGTAGGCTAGTAAGGCGTAGTTTGCCGCCTCGCTTTTGTTGACTTTCTCGTCTTCAGATGAGCTCGATTCATCCCAATTTTTGTTCTTCTTCTTGCGTTTAAAGCAAGTAGTTCCATTCTTTTTGCTTTTTAATTTTCGTTTCATTTGTAGTTTAAGTTCACCATCACTTGAGCTTATGCTCGAGTGGTCTTCAAATGTTCTATGTCCCAAATCCTTCCTGTTCTTTGGAAGGTGGTTCTCAAGTTCTTCACGTGCATTGCACGTCATTTCATATGTGATCAATGAACCAATTAGTTCTTCAAGTGGAAATTGGTTCAAGTTTTTCGATTCTTGAATAGCAGTTACTTTTGAATCCCAAGTTTTAGAAAGTGAGCGCAAAACTTTGTTAACGAGTTCAAAATCCGAAAAGCTTTTACCAAGTGATTTTAAACCATTGATGACATCCGTAAAACGGGTGTACATGTCAACAACGGTTTCGCTTGGTTTCATATGAAAAAGCTCGAAATCAAACAGTAAAATATTAACTTTCGAGTCTTTGACTCTACTAGTTCCCTCGTGCGTGATTTCAAGAGTGCGCCAAATATCGAAAGCCGTTTCACACGTAGAAATCCGATTGAACTCATTTTTGTCCAATGCGCAAAATAAGGCATTCATAGCCTTTGCGTTTAACGAAAAATTCTTCTTCTCCAAAATCGACCATTCGTTCATCGGTTTGGAGGGAAGTTGAAAACCGTTTTCAATGATATTCCATAAATCCAGATTTAGAGAAATTAAGAAAACTCTCATTCGAGTTTTCCAATAAGTGTAGTCCAATCCGTTAAAGAACGGTGGACGAAAGACCGAACAGCCCTCTTGAAAAGTCATTTCTCTCGGGTGTAAATCCGAAATGAGAAATACCCCGCTCTGATACCAATTGTTAGGATCGAGAGCACTAAGAGGGGGGGGGGTGAATTAGTGCAGCGGAAATCTTACAGTAATTTAAAAATGAAAGCTGCGTTCGTCCGATAAAAAACGATTTCGATATAAAAGCAGAATCACAGTGCAGTTTGCGTCTAAGCGTAGTTTTGCGTCTAAGCGCAGTTTGCGTCTAAACACAGTTTGCATCTAAGCGCAGTTTGCGTCTAAGCGCAGTTTGCGTCTAAACTCAGTTTTACGTCCAAACGCAGTTTTACGTCTAAACGCAGTTTTACATCTAAACGCAGTTTTACGTCTAAACGCAGTTTTACGTCTAAACGCAGTTTTACGTCTAAACGCAGTTTTGCGTCTAAACGCAGTTTGCGTCTAAATGTAGTTTTACGTCTAAACGTAGTTTTACGTCTAAACGAAGTTTTATGTCTAAACGCAGTTTTACGTCTAAACGCAGTTTTGCGTCTAAACGCAGTTTTACGTCTAAACGTAATTTTACGTCTAAATGTAGTTTTGCGTCTTAAAGCAGTTTTGAATCTTGAAAAGCGTTTTACGTAGAAAGCAATTTGCAGTTATAAATGGAATCCGAATGTAAGCGTAAACTGCAATGTGAAGATCGTACGAAAACACGATTTACGTTTGAATGCAGATTCTGAAAGATCAGAGCTTAGAAACTCGTTCGTAAAGGCGCAGAGGGCAGTAGCAATGTAGGAGGTTTGCAGTAATGATAAAGTGCTCAAGGTAAAAGCAAACCAGAGATTTAGAGTGGTTCGGTCAGTCTTGACCTACTCCACTTTTGGCTTCCTCCTCCGACGAGGTCACCGACGTCAACTAGCTGCCTTCCTTCAATGGGCGAAGGCTAACTGCCCTTTTACAGTTTCTCTCCTTTTGACAGGCTCAGGAGACAACCTTTACAGATCCTTTCTCTCCTCTCTTTACAACTCAAGACATGAAGAACAGAAGGAGGAGAACTTTAGGACTTTACATAAATTTGAGCTCTTAGAATCACTGAAAAGATCAAGAATTCGGTGTGGATCTGTATCTTTTCAGTGCTGAATGGGTGGGGTATTTATAGGCCCCAACCCAGTTCAAATTTGGAGCTCAAAACGATCAAATCGATCAAATCCCAGAATTCTGGGATCAGGCGGTTGCACCTCTTGACTGGAGAGGTGGCACCGCCTGGCAGAGCTCGACGACTGAGCTCAGGCGATTGCACCTCTCTGCCAGAGCTCAAAGACTGAGCTCGATGGTTGCACCGCCTGGCAGAGCTCGAAGACTGAGCTCGGTGGTTGCACCGCCTGGCAGAGCTCGAAGTCTGAGCTCGGTGGTTGCATCACCTAGCAGAGCTCGAAACTGAGCTCAGGCTGAGGCACCTCTCTGCCAGAGCTCGAAGACTGAGCTCGGTGGTTGCATCACCTGGTAGAGCTCGAGATTGAGCTCAGGCTGATGCACCTCTCTACCAGAGCTCGAAGACTGAGCTCGGTGGTTGCACCGCCTGGCAGAGCTCGAAACTTGAGCTCTGGCGGTGCTACCTCTTGACAGAGGAGGTTGCACCGCCCAGTCTAGCTCGAAGACTGAGCTCTGGGCGGTTGCACCTCTTGGCTGGGGTGGTTGCACCGCCCAGCCTCGCAGCCCTGGCGGTTGCACCTCCTGGCTGGGGCGGTTGCACCGCCCAGCCTCGTAGCCCTGGCGGTTGCACCTCCTGGCCTAGGCGGTTGCACCGCCTGGTGCAATCAGGGTCCAAATGGTTCGCTCCATTCGGCCCAATTTGAATCTTTTCAGGGGCCCAATTGCCCCAAGATTAAGCTAATGGGATCACCTCCCATTTTCAAGCTTAATCATCGTGCTAACTACGATTAACTCTAAGACAACTTCTGCAGCTTTGCTCCGATGCGTCAATCGCTTCTTCCGGCGAGTTTCCGGCGAACTTCCGTCGATCATCCGATAAACCCTCGGTGATCCTTCTGCGGACATCCGGCATACTCCTGGACTTTGCGACGATCCACTTGGCGAGTTCCGACGAGCTTCGCTTGGCAAGCTTCTGGACTTCTCGGATCTGTTCTCGCTGAACCTCCGACGACCGTCCGAACTTCCGTCGAACTCTCGAACTCCCAACGTGATCATGATCTTGACTCCAGCGCAACACCTGCTGCTTGTCTTACTCTCATCGTAGTTAATCCTGCACACCAAATCAAAACTTCGATCGAGACAATTAATCCTAAGCAATTAACCAAGTTGTCCGACATGTCATTGGTCCCTCGACGCTTCGTCCGATTCTTCGGCGCATCGTCCTCTTCTGCAGCCTATTGCCCAATCGGCCAGTTGACTCCGCAACTCCGATATCCTTGGCACAATACCCGCTCTTCTTGGCCCGATGCCCGAGTCCAAGGCCCGAAGCCTTCTGTCGATACGTCGACCGATCCACCGGCCCGACGTCCAATCTTCTGACATGTTCCTTCGGCACAACATGATTTTCCTGCTTTAATTGTCTCATCCTGATCGAAGCATCCTGCATCACTCAAAACACAGATTAAATCATAAACATATATCATGTAGTTTCATCATCAAAATACGAGATTCAACACCCGCCGCACAGGCCGCCGCCGGCAGGGTGGCGGCGGCTGCAGCAGCGGGCGGCGGCGGCGACAGCAGCGAAAAGGGGAAAGGGTATTAGGGTTTTCTGGGCAAAAGATAGTTTTGCCCCTCGGAATTTGAGAAATTCCAGTTTCTGTCTTTTATCCAAATTATGAAAATACCCTTAGGAATTGAGAAATTCCCTACATGTCCCTGATTTCAGAAAAATATTAATTAATTAAAAGGTTTAGTTGATTATTATTTTTATTATTATCTAGTAGTCCTACATGATGATGATTATTTATACATGTGATGTATGATGTGTGGACGGATGATCATGGACCATGTGATGTGTGTACTTGTGATTATTATTATTGAGGTCTGCGAACCTCCATTATATTTCTTATTTATTGTCGGGCCTGCGTGCCTATGATTAAGTTGTAATCACATGAGGAGGCGCAGCGGGAGCGTGGATGCGATAGCGGGACCCACAAGACGGACGATCGTGATGCATGGAGATGCATCAAGATGTCGACGGAACCGACGAGGACGAGATGGATGATCACAGGGCATGGAGATGCACCGTTGCACACATAGATCTTGATGTGAGTGATTAGGCCTACTGGCTCGGGCCTAATCATATTAGGTTGTGGTCCATGATCATCTGGTGTGATTGCCTATACACATACTAGATAAGTATATATATTTGCATGCGATGTAGATATACATTAAATATGTATATGTGTGACATGTCATATTAGGAGACCAAATCTTAGAAACATCTCTCGATAATATTAAGTCGGTAAACGTGAGGCAATTAGATTGACCCACGTGGCCTTCCATCGTTATAAGTAGGAACCGATTCCCGGTGTAGGTTGAGTTGTTCGAGTCCCTCGAGACTCACCTATATCGCGATTCGCTATCTTGCTTACGACATAGAGATGTCACCGGTGACCTGACGGCATGGTATACTTGGTCGAGTCCCTCGAGGGTATATCATCAAATCAGACTCATCTTGTAACGAAGGTGTTGACTTAACTGAGCATCATGGTTGGTCGAGTCCCTCGAGGCCATGGTGATTCGGAGGCCGAACAGGACGGGAATCACAAGGAGTTGTGATCGGCAAGAGTTGCCTACCTTTTAGGCTTAGTGTGATTGGTCGAGTCCCTCGAGGTTACACTAAGACGTTGATTGGATCCTGATCCCCACTAGAAGTCTGCCGGAGACTTCCGTTTCCCGTGCTGAGGGTGTCGCTTGACTCGTTAGTAAAATAGTGGGAGCATATTAAGATAGGAGTCCATATCTTGATAGTTTATTTCTTGCAAAATCTGCATGTTATTCATTTCTGCTGCATATTTATTTTCAGAAAATGTCGCTTTTAAATCCCTTACGTGGCATACTTGATGTCAATCGCCTCACTGGTCCAAAATATATGGATTGGCTCCGTAACTTGAGAATTGTTCTCACAGTAGAGAAAATCGTGTATGTCCTTGATACAGTGATGCCTACGCCCGAAGAAGGGGCAAGCGAGGATGAGATCACTCGCTACGTGAAGTACATTAATGACTTCACTCTTGCTCAGTGCTATATGTTGGGCTCTATGACTCCTGAGTTATAGAGACAACATGAAAAGATGGATGCCAGATCCATTCTCCTACATGTCCGTAAATTGTTTGAGGAATAGGAAAGGACTCAGCGATATGAGATATCCAAGAGCCTCTTCCGCGTTAGGATGACTGAGGGGACACCGGTTCAGAACCATGTCCTAAAGATGGTTGAGTGGATAGAGAAACTCATAGGTCTAGGAATGGTCCTAGAGGATAACTTGTGTGTGGACATTGTACTTCAGTCCCTATCAGATTCCTTTTCATAGTTCATAATGGATTTTAATATGAACAAGCTTAAGGTGACTCTCCGAGAGCTCCTCAATATGTTAAGGGAGGCAGAGAGTACTATTAAGAAAGAGAAGCCAGTTCTCTATATTGGTGAGACCAGAAAGAAAAGGAAAGCAGAAAGGTCCCTTAAGAAGGGAAAGGGCAAGGGCAGACCAGGTAAAGCAAAGGATGCTAAGAAAGACCCAACAAAAGACAAAGGCCAGTGCTTCCACTGTGGTAAAGATGGGCATTGGAAGAGAAACTGCAAAGAGTACCTTGCAGAAAGGGCGAAACAAAAGCTTGATGAAGCTTCAGGTACATTCATGATCAGTCTCCATTTGTCAGACTCTTATGATAACACATGGGTATTGGATACCGGTAGTGCTTATCATATATCCAATTCGTTGTAGGTTCTGGCAAGGCCTAGGAGACTAGAGAGAGGCGAGATGGACCTCAAGATGGGTAATGGAGCAAAAGTTGCTGTATTAGCTATTGGCGAGGTCACCCTACATCTGCCTAGTGGAGCTTTTATTGCATTAGATGCATGTTGTTTTGTTCCTTCTATTATCAAAAACATTATCTCCATTTCATGTTTAACAGTTAGTGGATATAAATTTGTTTTTGAGAACAATGGTTGTTCGATATTATTAGATGATAAGATCATCACGAAAGGAACATTGCATAATGGTTTATTTATGTTAGACACCACTCCACATATCATGAATGTAAATGTGTCTAAAAGGAAACAAGATGAGTTGAACAGTGCATACCTGTGGCATTGTAGGCTAGGTCACATCCATGAAAGAAGGATTCAAAAGTTGCTAAATGATGGATATCTAGATCCATTCGACTATGTGTCATATGCAACTTGTGAGCCTTGCATTCGTGGAAAACTGACCAAATCTCCATTTAGTAGAACTGGAGAGAGAGCCAATGAGTTGTTGGAACTCATACATAGTGATGTATGTGGACCCATGTCAACTCATGCCATTGGAGGTTACTCCTACTTCATTACATTTACTAATGATTTCTCAAGGTATGGATATGTGTACTTAATGAAGTACAAGTCCGAGGCCTTTGAGAAATTCAGAGAGTATAAGAATGAGGTGGAGAACCAGACTGTAAAGAGTATCAAAACTCTTCTATCAGATCGAGGAGGTGAATACTTAAGTACAAAGTTTACTCAGTTCCTCAAGGACCATGGGATATTATCCCAATGGACACCTCTTTATACACCTCAGCTCAATGGTGTCTCTGAAAGGAGAAATCGTACATTATTAGATATGGTACGGTCCATGATGAGTTTCACTGACCTACCCATCTCATTCTGGGGATATGCCCTAGAAACCGCAGCTTACCTTCTGAACAGAGTTCCAAATAAGTCGGTAGTGTCTACACCATATGAGATATGGAAAGCGAAGAAGCCTGATCTTAAGGTTGTTAAGATTTGGGGTTGCCCTGCCCATGTTAGAAGACACAACCCCGATAAGTTAGAATCAAGGATAGAGCGATGCAAATTTGTGGGATACCCCAAGGAAACTTGTGGGTATTATTTCTATCATCTCGAGGACCAAAAGGTCTTTGTAGCTAAGAGAGCAGTGTTCCTTAAGAAGGAACACATTCTTGACGGAGATAGTGGGAGAATGATAGAATTGAGCGAGGTTGGAGAACCAAGCTCAAGCACCACTCTACAGCCCGAGTCTGTTCAGGTACCTAATACACAAGTATCAACTTTACGCAGGTCTGATAGAGTATCCCATCCTCCTGAGAGATATGTGGGACATATTAGAGCAGAGGATGTAGAGGATATTGATCCTCAGACCTACGAGGAGGCTATTATGAGTATAGACTCCGGAAAGTGGAAAGAAGTCATGAATTCTGAGATGGATTCTATGTACTCCAATAAGGTTTGGAACCTAGTTGATGCGCCCGAAGGTATTGTACCCATCGGTTGCAAGTGGATCTTTAAGAAAAAGATCGGAGTAGATGAAAAGGTAGAGACCTATAAAGCAAGGCTAGTGGCTAAGGGGTATCGTCAAAGGCAAGGTGTTGACTACGACGAAACTTTCTCACCCGTAGCAATGCTAAAATCCATCAGAATTCTATTGGCTATTGCAGCATACTATGATTATGAGATCTGGCAGATGGATGTGAAAACCGCATTCCTCAACGGGAACCTCGAGGAGGAGGTGTATATGATGCAACCTGAGGGATTCGTGTCCAAGAACTGCCCAAATAAGGTGTGTAGGTTGCTTAGATCCATTTATGGACTAAAGCAAGCTTCCCGAAGTTGGAACATAAGATTTGATGAGGCAATCAGATCTTATGACTTCATTAAGAACGAAGATGAGCCTTGTGTATACAAAAAGGTAAGTGGGAGCGCTATCACCTTTTTGGTGTTATATGTGGATGACATCCTCATCATTGGGAATGATGTAGGAATGCTATCCATAGTAAAGGCTTGGTTATCTAGACACTTCTCCATGAAGGACTTAGGGGAAGCATCCTATATTTTGGGGATTAGAATCTATAGAGATAGATCCAAGAGGATGCTTGGCTTGTCCCAGTCCAGGTACATAGAAACTATTGTCAAAAGGTTTGGCATGGAAAATTCCAAGAGAGGTCTCATACCGATGAGACATGGGATATCGCTTTCTACGAGTATGTCCCCAAAGACTCCAGAAGAAAGGGCGAACATGGATATGATACCTTATGCCTCAGCAATAGGGTCTATCATGTATGCCATGCTATGTACTAGGCCTGATATAGTGCATGCTCTGAGTGTCACGAGCAGGTATCAGGCGGATCCAAGCTTGGAGCACTGGAAAGCAGTAAAGTGTATCCTTAAGTACTTGAGAAGGACTAAGGATCTTTTACTAGTATATGGAGGTAATAGCCTTAAGGTTGAAGGCTACACTGACTCAAGTTTTCAGTCTGATGTCGATGATAGCAAGTCGAATTCAGGGTATGTGTACACCTTGAATGGAAGAGCAGTGTGCTGGAAGAGTTCCAAGCAAGATACCACTACTGACTCGACCATAGAGGCGGAGTACATTGCTGCATCAGATGCAGCAAAGGAGGGAGTCTGGGTGAAGATGTTCATCACAGATTTGGGAGTCGTTCCGAATAGCGAGAAGTCGACTTCCTTATATTGCGACAACTATGGGGCGATTACTCAAATAAGGGAACCCGAGTCTCATCAGAAGTGTTCTGAGGAGGTTCCAGCTTATCAGAGAGATCGTAACCCGAGGAGATGTAGCAGTGGAATGAGTTCCATCCGAAGATAACATTGCAGATCCACTAACAAAGCCGTTGTCTCAGATTGTCATTGAGCGTCATAGGAGTCTGATGGGGATCAGACACATAGGTGATTGGCTTTAGGTCAAGTGGGAGATTGCTAGTCATAGGTGCCCAGCAAGCCAATCACGTGAGTGATGGCACGTGTGACTTGATATAGAATCTTTTTGCTTATTATATTTTGGCGTATATCACTTTATAACTATTGCGTATGTAAATATATATATTGTGATGTCCTTGGATTTGTGCAATGGGAATCGGATCGTGATGAGATCACGATAATGAGATCGATTCACCTTTAAACACATATCCTAAATAATCCCGGTCATATGTTACTCGAGAGGGACATCGTGATAACCGGATAGACTGGTATGCTATATACCTGTCCATATGATGGATGCAGCTGGTCTCATAGCTGCTCGTGTAGGGACACTAGGGATACAGTACAGGTGCTCATTGGAGAATGAGTTCACTGATTGATCCGCTTACGGAATGCTGGATGGTTGATGATGCCTTATTGTCAGACAGCGATTCCGTAGTCCTAGTGGTGTATCTGGTCCTTAGACTTGAGACACCAAGGATGTCCTGTATGAGTGCTCCACTCTTTGATACCAGACTTATAGGTTTGGCTGTCCTAGATCTAGTACAGCTGGTCATTGGGAGTGGTAGTCGACCTTACGAGGGTTATTGAGTGTCGACAGAGGATCATCCACTCTCGGCGTCATGAGAGGAATATCCCATGTGTTCTTGCTTAGACAAATCCCTGGCCAGGGTCATTCGGGTTGAGAGAGAAAGAGTTCTCCGGGAGAATCCGATTAGAGCGAGACTTGAGTAGAAACCGTATGGGTCTGACAGCACCATGCTCGATATACAGTCTTTGGGATATTAGATGGATGAGGGATTATAAGTACATGGTAATTGAGGACAGACAGGTCCAATGGATTGGATTCCCCTATATCGTCTGGGGACTACAACGTAGTGGCCTAGTACGTCCGTAGTCGATGAGTCGAGTTAATTATTACAGAGATAATAATTCACCGAGTTAGAAGGAGTTCTAACAGGTATGACTCACGGCCAGCTCGATATTGGGCCTAGAGGGTCACACACATATGGTAGGCATTACGATGAGTAGAGGTTCGGATATGAGATATCCGACGGAGCCCTTGTCTTATTGGATGCAGATCCAATACCCACTAGGGAAGGACCCATTAGGGTTTGACACGGGATCTCTATCAATAGGAGGGATTCACAACCTCATAGGCTAGAGTCTTTGCTTGCCTTTCCTATTCTCCTCTCCCTCTCCACCTCAGAGTAGGCCTAGAGTTTTGAGGAGGGTCTTCGCAACCCTACTGTGTGGATCACCGCTAGAGAGGAGGACGCTTTGTTGAATCTCGTATTTTGATGATGAAACTACTTGATATATGTTTATGATTTAATCTGCGTTTTGAGTGACGCAGGATGCTTCGATCAGGATGAGACAATTAAAGCAGGAAAATCATGTTGTGCCGAAGGATCATGTCAGAAGATTGGACGTCGGGCCGGTGGATCGGTCGACGTATCGACAGAAGGCTTCGGACCGTGGACTCGGGCATCGGGCCAAGAAGAGCGGGTATTATGCCAAGGATATCGGAGTTGCGGAGTCAACTGGCCGATTGGGCAATAGGCTGCACGAGAGGACGATGCGCCGAAGAATCGGACGAAGCGTCGAGGGACCAATGACATGTCGGACAACTTGGTTAATTGCTTAGGATTAATTGTCTCGATCGAAGTTTTGATTTGTTGTGCAGGATTAACTACGATGAGAGTAAGACAAGCAGCAGGAGTTGCGCCGGAGTCAAGATCATGATCACGTTGGGAGTTCGAGAGTTCGACGGAAGTTCGGACGGTCGTCGGAGGTTCAGAGAGAACAGATCCGAGAAGTCCAGAAGCTTGCCAAGCGAAGCTCGTCGGAACTCGCCAAGTGGATCGTCGCAAAGTCCAGGAGTATGCCGGATGTCCGCAGAAGGATCACCGAGGGTTATCGGTTGATCGACGGAAGTTGGCAGGAAACTCGCCGGAAGAAGCGATTGACGCATCGGAGCAAGCTGCAGAAGTTGTCTTAGAGATAATCGTAGTTAGCACGATGATTAAGCATGAAAATGGGAGGTGATCCCATTAGCTTAATCTTGGGGCAATTGGGCCCCTGAAAAGATTCAAAGTGGGTCGAATGGAGTGAACCATTCGGACCCTGATTGCACCAGGAGGTGCAACCGCCCCAGCCAGGAGGTGCAACCGCCTGGGCTGTGGGGTTGAGAGGTGCAACCGCCCCAGCCAGGAGGTGCAACCGCCTGGGCTGTGGGGCTGGGAGGTGCAACCGCCCCAGCCAGGAGGTGCAACCGCCAGGGCTGCACGGTTGGGAGGTGCAACCGCCCCAGCCAAGAGGTTGCACCGCCAGAGCTCAAGTTCCGAGCTCTGCCAGGCGATGCAACCACCAAGCTCAGTCTTCGAGCTTTGGCAGAGAGGTGCATCAGCCTGAGCTCAGTCTCGAGCTCTGCCAGGTGATGCATTCACCAAGCTCAGTCTTCGAGCTCTGGCAGAGAGGTGGATCAGCCTGAGCTCAGCTTGGAGCTCTGCCAGGTGATGCAACCACCGAGCTCTGTTTCGAGCTCTGCCAGGTGATGCAATCACCAAGCTCAGTCTTCGAGCTCTGCTAGGTGATGCAACCATCGAGCTCAGTCTTCGAGCTCTGGCAGAGAGAAGCAATCGGCAGAGCTCAGTCTTCGAGCTCTGCCAGGCGGTGCCACCTCTCCAGTCGAGAGGTGCAACCGCCTGATCCCAGAAATTCTGGGATTTGATCGATTTGATCGTTTTGAGCTCGAATTTTGAATTGGGTTGGGGCCTATAAATACCCCACCCATTCAGCACTGAAAAGATACAGACCCATACCGAAATTGTGATCTTTTCTGTGATTCTAAAGAGCTCAAAAGTGTTGTAAAGCCTTTAAGTCTCCTCCTTCTGTTCTTCAAGTTTTCAATTGTAAAGTGAGGAGAGAAAGGTCTATAAAGGTTGTCTCCTAAGCCTGTCAAAAGGAGAGAAACTGTAAGAGGGAAGTTTGGCCTTCGCCCATTGAAGGAAGGCACCTAGTTGACGTCGGCAACCTCATCGGTGGAGGAAGCCAAAAGTGGAGTAGGTCAAGGCTGACCGAACCACTCTAAATCTCTGGTTTGCGTTTATTTTCGAGCACTTTATCATTACTGCAAACCTCCCTCATCACTACTGCTCTCTGCGCTTTCACGAACAAGTTCTAAGTGCTGTTCTTCCAAATCTGCATTCAGACGTAAACTCGTATTTTCATACATTACAGTTTACGTTTACGTTTGATTCTGCAGAACTGTTTTCCGTGTTTTTACGAACGAGCTTCCTTGCAGTTTACGCTTACATTTTAATCCTATTGATAACTGCAATCTGTCCTCTACGATTTTACGAACGAGTTTCAACATTTAGACGTAAAACTGCATTCAGACGTAAATCGGCTTTCTTCGCTCAATCATCAGATTTCAGTTCACGTTTACGTCTTGGTTTGAACTGCATACTGCCTTCTGCGAGTATACAAACGAGTTTCAAAGTTTAGACGTAAATCTGCGTCTAACTGCGTTTAGACGTAAATCTGCGTTTAGACGTAAAACTGCGTTTAGACGTAAAACTGCGTTTAGACGTAAAACTGCGTTTAGACGTAAAACTGCGTTTAGACGTAAATTTGCGTTTAGACGTAAAACTACGTTTAGACGTAAAACTGCGTTAAGACGTAAATCTGCGTTTAGACGTAAATCTGCATTTAGACGTAAATCTGAGTTTAGACGCAAAACTGCGCTTAGACGCAAAACTGCGCTTAGACGCAATCTGCGCTTAGACGCAAAACTGCGCTTAGACGCAATCTGCGCTTAGACGCAAACTGCACTTAGATACAAACTGAGAATTTGCTTTTGCATCATAATAGTTTTTGAACGAACGCAGCTTTTGGTTTTTAATTTATTATAAGATTTCCGCTGCACTAATTCACCCCCCCCCTCTTAGTGCTCTCGATCCTAACACGCTTGACCTCCTTCACCCTCTCCTAAGGATCTGCAAGGAAACAGGGATATACGATCTCCCTAGGTAACACAATCTCTATACGCAGTTTTGTGTTTTGCAGATTTTTGCGCACCAATCTTCGCACAACGACGAACATCTTTTTGGGAATCGGGGATTTTTGTTTTCTTGTTCTTCCGCTGCGCATATGATGTTGCCCCCCATGATTTCCCAACAGCAGCTGGGAAAGAAGAGAAGGAGAGGAAGAAGAAGAGAAAGGAAAAGGGAAGAGGAGAGGAAGAGGAGAAGGGGAGGGAGTTGTGGCAGTGGCAGCTGCAACTGGAAGAGAAGGAGAGGAAATAGAGCAGGGGAGGAAGAAGAGGCTGCAGTTGTGGAGGAAAAGTAGAAGGATTTGAGTTGACACCTTCTTTGGATCTTCAAATCAAAATATTTGAAAGGCAAGTTTCCTGATCGTTTCTCCTGTTATTGTTCTAATCTTTCCTATTGCAAGTGTCCTGATCTTTCCTTACTGCAATTTTATCTCTATATTTGCTTTGAATATGAGGAACATTGAATTGTTCTAGCCTTGCATTTGATATATCTCATGTTTAGATGTAACGATTAGAATCTGTGCAACTCTTGAGATTCTGACCTTTCTATCTTGTTATGGTTATAACTTCACGTATTGACATTTGATTTGGACAAAACTTATTTGATCAGAATATAGACTCATAAACCTTTCTTTTGATAGCTTATTTTAATAATTCAGAGTAAGTTTGTCTGCCCAAACTTCTGTTTCAAATGAGCCTACAGATTCTACAAAATAGGGATCGTAATTTCTGACCTTTTGATACTGATCTGCCTATAAGTCGATGTTGGAAACTCCGATTTGTTCAAAGCTTATTTCATTGGAAACTAGACTCATAGATCTTTCTTTATTACCTGAATTGAAGGATTTAGAGTCCAAATGTCTGCTCAGTTATCCATTGAATCCGACCCTTTGGATTATGCAAAACAATGATTTTGTTTTCTGACCTTTGGTTGCTAAATCAATTGTAACTCTTTGTTGGAAACTTCGATTCATACGAGACTTGTTTTATCGAAAAATAGATTGAAATATCTTTCCATAATATATTTCTGAGTTAATTAGAGCATGAATGATAGTTTGAATCATTTGTTTAATGTGTCTCTTGAATTCTACCAGAAATCGAGCTTTGGTTGATTTTGTATATTCTGGTTTCATTCCTTTGGAAATTGATATCCTTTAGCTTTTCTATTCAATTGAGCTTTATATTACTGCTTTGAATTCTTGTATGCTCTTGTCCTATATGTATTTGGATACCTAAATCTGTTATGTAAACTTCATGTTTGTATCGTAATGTTTTATAAAGGCACATGTACATTTTGTTGTTTCGCATGTGCTTCCGATATATCCCAATTTATTGTTCACAATACCCTTTTGTACTATGGTGTTTGTGGGATTATTTGGACCTTTGCCAGAAATGGTAAAGGGTATGTGCTTAGAGCCCATGATGGTCTAGATTATGTTTGGTGGTCATTCAGAAATGGATAGACCATATTATGTTTGGAATCCCACTTCACCTTCTATCTGTTTGATATGAAATTCAGAGCCGACCTAGCACTTGGGTATGGTGAGAAGGCTCGAGTAGGAAAGGGCTACCCGTGGATGGAGTCAAGAACTCATCACGGCGTGGAGCCACCACTAAGTTAAACCTCACATGCACTATGCTAGGGTACGACGTCTGAGCTTCTGTTTCGTATTTTGTATTGATATGCTCCAAAATATTTCCTATGCCATTGATATACTTCAAAATGCTTCACATACCATTGATATGTTCTGAAATATTCCATTTGTTATTGATTTGCTCCGGAACGTTTCATACGCCTTTGATATGCTCCAAAATGTTTTATTTGTCATTGATATCCTCCAAAACATTTCATACGCCTTTGATATGCTCCGAAATGTTTCATTTGTTATTGTTACGCTTTGAAAAGTTCCATATGTTGTTGATATGCTCCGGAACATTTCATACGCTATTGATATGCTCTAATTACTCTATGCTCCATTTGTTATGAACCAAATATGTTATGAATGAAATGACATTTGTGATTCTGTATCTAATGAGATGATATCCTTGAATCTCTTGGATTATGTCTTGCATTATGATATCTTGTTTGTTTGAAACTGTCCCTTCTCATGCTATATATGCTTTGTTACTTGCTGAGTTGTTTTTAGCTCACCCCGTTGTTATATAAATCTTTCAGGTCAGCTTGTCACTCTTTGAGATGTTTGAATTGGGCTGAGGCAATGGAGAGCAATTCTAAATTCTGGGCAAGTCTTGTTGGTTATTATGTTATTGTTGTATAAGCATATTTTGTATGTAATGAAATATTGTCGATGAACTGAAATGGATATACCTTGTAAAAGTGTTAGAGAATCTCTCTTATTTGGAATTTCGGAATGTTAAGTCTAGTTTACGATGATATGAACTTGTGGTAAATGGTTGGAGCTATGATTGTATAAATTACATAGCTTGTGGATTTATAAATGTTGTTCATGTTTGTTAAGTTGGCTTGGATTGCCATAAATGTGAATTATCGAGTGATGTGATATATGATTATAAACTGCACAGGTTTTATATATGTGAATTTGATAGAATGTTTTTCAGTGTCCTCAAATGTGTGTGGATCCTGGATTGGTTTGTGTTGAAATTTTTAAAATCATCGATATTATTTGAGGGGGCGTGACAGGTTTGGGTGGTGGTATCGCCTAAACTAGGTGGTGGTACCACTAGCAATTATTGTTGACAGCGGTGGTACTGCCCTATCAAGCGGTGGTATTGCCAGAGCTCGATCTCCGAGCTCTATCAAGTGGTAGTACCGCCCAGACTGAGCGGTAGTACCACCCAATATCAGACTATAGGCGATAGTACTACTCAGTAATGCAGTGGTACTGCTAGTACCTCAGAAAACCAGGATGAGACATTTTTTGTTTCCATTTTTGAAGCCATTGGGGTTATAAATATCCCACCCTTTTCTGTATGAAAGGGCACCTAAAGTGTGATTATAATCTTGAATCATTGAAGTGTAAAAGTGCTAGAGTTTTCCTCCTCCCTCTCTTAGCCTTGTAACCATCCAAGAAAGAGGAGAGAAAGTTGAAAGGGTTGTCTCCTAAACCCGACAAAAGGAGAAAAGAGCTGTAAAAGGTGGTTAGCCTTCATCTATTGAAGGAAGGCCTTTAGTGGATGCTAGTGACCTCAACGGAGGAGGAATCCGAAAGTGGATGTAGGTCACATTGACCGAACCACTCTAAATTCTGGTTTACATTTTGTTTTGAGCAATTTACTTTAAACTATAAATCATTTCATAGTAAACTGCATCTCCTCCTCATCTTGCTTTCACTACGCTTACGCTCTCTTACATTTTAAATTGCTACCTTTCTAAATCGATTTCCATCAAATGTACGAATTATTTTATGAAATCGAAGAATTTTTTGCTGTACTAATTCACCCCCCCTCTTAGTGTCACTCTTGATCCTAACAGTTATATCAGAGCGAGGTTCACTTTCGTTAGGTCTAAAACCCAAGAGAGATGACATTTGCTGACAACCAAGAGGGTCATTCAATTATACATCCGTCCATGTTCAATGGGACGGATTACACATATTAGAAGACTAGAATGAAGATCTTCCTAATTTCAATGGATTTTGAGCTATGGAACGTTGTCGAATATGGTTTTCAAAAGTCTTCTCTTCCAATAAATGATTGGAATGAGTTAGAGAAGAAGATTTTCACTTTAAATGCTAAGGCTATGAATGCCTTGTTTTGTCCATTAGATAAGAATGAGTTTAATCGAGTATCGATTTATGAAATGACTTTTCATATTTGGCACACACTCAAAGTGACTCATGAAGGCACTAGTAGAGTGAAGGAGTCAAAAATTAATCTTTTAGTGCACACTTATGAGTTGTTTCGGATGAAATCGAGTGAGACCATTGGAGAGGTGTGAGATCATTCAAGAGAGGTGTGAGACTTGTAAGTGTTCTCTCCTAAACCCGTGAAAAGGAGAAAGTGCTGTAAAAGGTGGTTGAGCTTTACCAATTGAAGGAAGGCCTTTAGTGGACACCGGTGACCTTATCGGAAGAGGAATTCGAAAGTAGATGTAGGTCAAATTGACCAAACCACTCTAAAACTTGGTTTGCATTTACTTTAAGCAATTTACTTTTATAGCAAACTGCTTCTCCTCCTTATTGTGCTTTTACCAGCCTACGTCTCACAAACGCTTTCAAGTAAATACCTTTCGAGATCATTTTTAATCGTACGAAGATTTTATAAAACCGATGCTTTTCATTTGTGCAATTTACATTACTGCAAATCTCCTTAATCTTATCTTCTCTTACACTTTTACGAAAAGCTTTCAAGTTCAAATTCTCTCCGAAACAGATTGAATCAAAACCATTTTTGTCAAAATCAGTTTTAATCGAAATAAAGCCTTTCGAAATTGGAAAGTTTTCCATTGTACTAATTCATCCCCCCTCTTAGTGCCGCTCTTGATCCTAACAATTGGTATTAGAGCAATGTTCACTCTCATTTGGTTTTAAACCCAAGAGAGATGGCGTTTGCCGACAACCTAAAGGGTCATTCAATTACACGTCCGCTCATGTTCAATAGGACGAATTACACATATTAGAAGACTAGAATGAGAATCTTCCTAATTTTAATGGATGTCAAATTATAGAATATTATAGAAAATGGGTTTCAAAAGTCTTCTTTTCCATTGAACAATTGGAATGAGTTAGAGAAAAAGACTTTCACTTTAAATGCCAAGGCTATGAATATCTTGTTTTGTGTATTAGATAAAAATGAGTTTAATCGAGTATCGATTTGTGAAATGACTTTCGACATTTGGCACACACTTGAAGTGACTTATGAAGGCACTAGTAGGTGAAGGAGTCAAAAATTAATCTTTTGGTGTATTCTTATGAGTTATTTTGAATGAAACCGAGTGAGACCATTGGAGACATGTACACCCGATTTACGGATGTCGTCAATAGTCTAAAAGGACTTGGTAAAAGTTTCTCGGATTTTGAACTTATTAATAAGATTTTAAGATCCCTTTCAAAAAGTTGGGACCCTAAAGTAATGGCCATTCAAGAGGCCAAAGATCTAAATAATTTTCCTCTTGAAGAACTAATCGGGTGACTAATGACCTATGAAATGATATGTAAAACTCATGAAGAGCTTGAGGATACCCTTCCAAAGAACAGGAAGGATATGACACTGATAACACAAGAAGACCACTTGAAAGAAAACTCAAGTGATGAGGACTTTGATGATAACGTAGTACTCTTAACAAAGAAGTTCAAAAGATTCATAAAAATAAATAAATTTAAAAATAACAATAAAAATAAATTTGAATCTAAAAAAGAACAAGTGATATGTTATGAATGCAAGAAGCTGAGACATTTCAAGAGTGAATGTCCCCAAGGAAAGAGGAGGCAACCAAAGAAGAAGGCTCTCAAAGCAACATGGGACGACTCAAGTGCATCCGAAGAAGAGGAGCTAACCAACACCGAGGAAGTTGCTCATTATACGCTAATGGCTATCGGAGATGAGGTAACTAATTCAATTGACACAAATTTATCTTTTGATGAATTATTAAGTACTTTTCATAATTTATTTGATGAATGCAAATTAATTAGTAAAAAAATATAAATTATTGAAAAAAGAGCATGCTTCTCTTGTTAGTGATTTGGATAGATTAAAGGTTGAGCATAATAGTAGTTTATCTCTTTGTACGAAATGGGATGAACTAGAAATTCTTAAAAAAGAAAACTTGCTACTCAAAGAACCCTTAAAAAAAATTTGACGTTGGTAGCAAGTCTTTGAATATGATCCTTGCTAATAAAGGTCACGTTCATAGGAAAAGTGGAATCGGATTTATGAGTAGCTCTCATCAAAATCCAACCACCTTTGTTAAAGACCCAACCTTGTATGTTTCACCTCACACCAAATGCAACTTTTGTTGCAAACTCGAACATATTACCAATAAATGTCCACTTAAAAGATGTAGTCCACATAGATTGATTTGAGTTCCTAAAAGAACCTTAAATGACTTAATGCAATATGATAAGATATGTAGATCGATTTTTGAGGCACCTAAGGTCAAATGAGTACCTAAAAATCATCCATTTTTGTAGAAAAATATACCATCACAAGCTAGGAGCAAGAGATGGTACCTTGATAGTGGATGCTCAAGGCATATGACCGGAGATCCATCTCAATTCTCTAAGCTCACTAGCCTAGATGAAGGATATGTCACATTCGGATACAACAATAAGGGTAAAATCATTGGCAAAGGAACCATAGGTAACAAATCCAACCTTTTTATTGAAGATGTGTTATTGGTTGATGGTTTAAAGCATATCTCTTGAGCATTAGTCAATTGTGTGATAAATGATATATTGTTAAATTTGAATCTAATGCTCGCATCATTGAAAAACCATGCAAAAAAGTATCTATAATTGTATTAAAACAATATAACGTATACATTATTGACATCAATGATCTTTGTAATAAAATATATTTTTCGATTTTGAATGATGATGTTTAGCTTTGGCATAGGAGATTATGTCATGCTAACATGAAACTAATCTCTCAAATCTCATCTAAAGAACTTGTGAGAGGAATTCCTCATATTAAGTTTGTTAAAGACAATGTGTGTGATGCATATCAACTAGGAAAACAAATAAAAGGTAGTTTCAAACCAAAAAAATAAATAAGCATCTCTAGACCATTGCAATTGATCCATATGAACTTGTTTGGACCAATTGCTACATCAAGCCTAGGAGGTAGCAAATATGCCTTCATTATTATTGACGATTATAGTAGATATACTTGGACGTACTTCTTAGCACACAAAAATGATTGCTTTAGGTATTTCTCTAAGTTTTGTAAACTTGTTCAAAATGAAAAATGTTTTATGATTTCGTCAATTCGAAGTGATCACGGTAGTGAATTTCAAAACTATGATTTCCAAGAATGTTATGAGTATGACCACAACTTTTCTACTCCAAGAAATTCTCAACAAAATGGAGTAGTAGAAAGAAAGAATAGAAACTTACAAGAAATAACTAGAACTATGTTAAATGAACATAGCCTACCGAAATATTTTTGAGCCGAAGCCATAAATATGGCATGCTATGTTATAAATAGGGTTCTAGTAAGACCATTACTTTCCAAAACTCCTAATGAGTTATGGAACAACAAAATGCCCAACGTTTCATACTTTAAAGTTTTCGGGTGTAAATGTTTTATTTTGAATGAGAAAGATACCTTAGGAAAGTTTGATGTAAAATCCAATGAAGGAATTTTTCTTAGTTATTTTTTTATTTTAAAGGCTTTTTGAAACTTTAATAAAAGAACTTTAGTTATAGAAGAATCTATTCATGTTGTTTTTAATGAAATTTTCGAAGTCAAGAAAAATGATTTTGATGATGATCTTAAATTTGATACTTTGAATTTAAATGAATCCCTTTCTCCATCTAGTAACTTGGATGCATCTTCTTCTGAACCTTCTTTACTGAAGGAATGGAAATATATAGATGCTCATCCTAAGGAGCTAATTATAGGAGACACATCGAAAGGGGTTCAAACTCATTCTTCTCTTAAGAATTTTTGTGTCAATGTTGCTTTTCTCTCCTAAATTGAACCTAAATGCATTGACGAAGCTATGAAAGATAATTTATGGGTTATTGCAATGCAAGAAGAATTGAATCAATTTGAGAGAAATGAAGTGTGGAAGCTTGTTCCAAGGCCAAATGACCATTTAGTTATTAGTACTAAATGAGGTTTTAGAAACAAGCAAGATGAATTTGGTATCGTGGTTAGAAACAAGGCTAGATTAGTGGCCAAGGGTTTCAACCAAGAAGAAGGTATCGATTATGGAGAAACCTTCGCTCTTGTGACACGATTAGAAGTCATAAGGATGCTCCTTGCCTATGCTAGTTGTAATAATTTTAAGTTATTTCAAATGGATGTTAAAAGTACTTTTCTTAATAGCTTCATCTCTGAAAAAGTTTATGTTGAACAACCTCCCGGATTTGAGAATGATAATTTTCCTAATCATGTGTTTAAATTAAATAAAGCTTTCTATGGATTGAAACAAGCCCCAAGGGCTTGGTATGAGAGACTTAGCTCATTTCTAATTCATAATAATTTCTCTAAAGGCAAGGTCGATACTACATTGTTTATTTAAAATTTTAAAAATAATTTTCTTATTGTTCAAATTTATGTTGATGATATTATTTTTGGTTCTACAAATGAATCCTTATATGAATCATTTGCCAAAAGCATGAGTCTAGAATTTGAAATGAGCCTAATGGGGAACTAACATTCTTTTTAGGCTTATAAATTAAACAACTTAGCATGATATTTTTCTTAATCAAACAAAATATGCTTTAGACTTGCTATAAAGATTTAACATGGATAGTTCAAAGGCTATCAACACTCCTATGAGTACCTCTACTAAGTTAGACATTGCAAATATGGAGAAAGCTTTGATCAAAAAGCTTATAGGAGTATGATAGGTAGTTTGCTTTACCTCACCGCAACTAGACCGGACATAATGTTTAGCGTAGGACTTTATGTTAGATTTCAATCCAACCCTAAGCAATCTCATTTAAAAGCTGTTAAATGGATATTTAGATACCTAAAAGGAACTCCTAAACTAGGGTTATGGTATCTTAAATCTAAGAATTTTGAATTGCTTGGTTATGTCGATGCAGATTTTGCTAGATGTAGTTTAGATAGAAAAAGCACATCCAGATCGTGTCAATTTTTAGGACACACACTCATTTCTTGGTCTTCTAAGAAATTAAACTCGGTTGTATTATCTATAATCGAAGCTGAGTACATAGCTGTAGGAGTATGCTGTGCTCAAGTTATATGGATGAAAAACACTTTAAAGAATTATGGAATTGACTTGAAATATATACCTATAAAGTGTGATAACACTAGTGCAACATATTTAGCTAAAAATCCTATTCAACACTCTAGAACTAAACACATTGACATTAGGCATTAGTTCATACGAGATCTTGTTAATAATCATGATGTAATATTAGAGTTTATTGATATGAAACATCGATTAGCCGATATCTTTACAAAACCCTTAAATGAAGAACAATTTGATTTCATTAGAAGGGAATTAGGGATGTTAAACTGTTTGAATGCATGAATATGTTAAAATTTCAATTTTGGACTTTCTTGATCACTTGCTTAAATCATGATCTCATAGTGTGCGCAATGAGCCATATGCATTTTTCTATACGAGTTTTTACGATGTTTGTGTACAAATGATGAATCATGAACATATAATCTTCAATACGAATATCCTTTTCTTATGATCCGAAGTTTACATGATAAGATTGTATGGTTCATAACAATAAAAATTTTGCATTATAAGGTTGTGTGGTTACATGTGAGCAGTGCTCACTGCATGATAAGGTTGATATCACCCCCCTTCCCCCACACAACTATGTGAGCAGTGCTCACTACTTGTAGGTGGTGGCACCGCCCAACTAGCGGTAGCACCACCAGTTGTCACGGGTGGCAGGCGGTAGCACCGCCAAGCTAGCGGTGACACCGCCCGCAATATGCCCCTTATAAACCCCAAGCTAAGGCTGGTGGTAGAACCGACCCCAGCTCATTTTGCACTCCTCCAAACAGCTTCAAACCCATTGCTCTCCCTCTAGCACCTCAAAAATCCCCACTTTCCACTAGATCAAGGATCAATCTCCAACATTCTTTTAAAGATCACTAGAAAGGAGAACTACTAAGGTAATCTCTACACCAAATTGATTCTCCTTTGTATTACTTGTTCTTGCTCCTTATTTGCCTTTATTATTGTAGTCTCAATGGGTTCTAGAAGAACCTCTAGGGACAAAGGGAAGAGGAGATTAGATGAAAATTTGACTCCCTACTTTTCGATTCTAATCAACATGCCATAAACTTTTCTTCCATTGAATCTAGACATATTCATAAGGGTAAATATGTTGATTTAGATGAATTAAGTGATTTAGAACCCATTCAATGGTTTGCTAATCTAGACATTCTCCCAATCCTTCAAATAAGTGAACCTATCTACCCTAGACTTGTTAGGCTATTTTACAACAATTTACATGTAAATGAAGAAGAAAGGGTATCTACCTATCTATTAGGACATCATATACTCATTACGGATAGAATAATTTGCAAGATCATAGGAATTCTAGTAAAAGAAAGAGGGTGTTAAGAAACAGTTGGGACTACTTACGTTGATATCTTAGGAATAATTTTTGGTAATCCTAACTTAACGATTCTTCCAAAAAGCTACGAACATTTACCACCTTTAAGCACCAAAATACTTCATCACATCCTAATAAGTATCATTCTCCCAAAACAATATCATCATGATGAAGTAAGCCAAATGGAATTAGGTACCATGTATTGGATTATGAAGGAACATAACAATTATTTTGGTTACCTCATCCAACAAAACATGATAGAACTATCAAAAAAGGACATGATGCTTTAATATGGTGGTTTAATCATAAGACTACTCCATGCCTACGATATTACCATTCCACCTAAAGAAGAAGTTATAAAACTAGATAGATTTAGTATCATAAATATTAGGATCAAGAGCGGCACTAAGAGTGGGGGGTGAATTAGTGCCACAAAAAATTTTGCAATTTCAGAAAATCTTTCATACGTTCGAAGGAAATCAATTCAGAAAGATAGTAACTTTAAAATGTAAGAGAGCATAAGTGTAGTGAAAACAAGATGAGGAGAAGAAGCACTTTCTATGAAATGATTTACAGTTAAAGAAGATTGCTCAAAACTAAATGCAAATCAGATTTAGAGTCGTTCGGTCAACATGACCTACATCCACTTTTGGATTCCTCCTCCGATGAGGTCTTCAACATTCACTAAAGGCCTTCCTTCAATAGGTGAAGACCAACCACCTCTTTTACAGTACTTTCTCGGGTTTAGGAGAGAACCCTTAATAAGTCTCATACCTCTCTTGAAAGATCTTAACACTTAGAAAGGGAGAAGAACTCTAGCACTTTTACAACTCTTTAACACTTCAAAGACTCAAGAATATATCAAGTTTTCATTCCCTTTCAAGCAGAAAAGGGTAGGGTATTTATAGACCCCAATAGCTTTCAAAAATGGGGCCAAGAAGTATCTCATCCCGGAGTTCAAAGGAGTTCTCTAAGAGAGCTTCTGCTAATATATAATTAGTTTCTAAAGTTCTTTCTAAGCCTTAAACACCAAAATAAATACTAGTGTATGAAACAACCCTTCATGCATAGGAAATTTCGAAATTAAGTGTTTTACAACAGTTAACCAACTCCTTTAGTGCATTACTTGGTCATGAAGAAAAGCATCTTGAAATAGCTTTAACTTTTTGCAGGGAATATGCTGGTGAGCTATTATATTTGAGTGGGCTAAGTTAAAGACTACGAGGCAACAATATTGGCTAAAAAAAATAACATAGCATCGGCAAGGTCCATATGAGCAGATTGTATCAAATTAGATACTCCCGTGTCAATCTCCCCTAGTTGAAAAAGACTTGTCCTCAAGCCCTTGTTTGTTTCATCAACTTGATTATGAAAAGGATATAAATCAGCAATATTAAATGTTTGGGACACTCCGTAATCATCAGGTAGCTCAATCTTATATGTGTTTTTGCCAATTTTTTTAAGTACCTTGAATGGACCATCAGCCTTTGGTTTTAATTTTTCAAATTTGCTCGATGGAAACCTCTCCTTTCTTAGATGAATCCAGACAAAATCACCAACATTAAACTCCATATATTTTTTGTGTTTGTTGGTAGCTTCCATGTACCTCTCATTTTGCTTTTCCATGTTTGCTTTAACACCCTCATGTAGCTTCTTTATCTGCTTTGCTCTCTCGTCAGCATCTCCACTAAATTGCTTAGTTGTCGAATGAGGGACGAAGTCCAAAGGACTAGTAGGATTAGCACTATAAACAACCTCAAAAGGACTCTTATCGATACTATGATGGATAGAACGATTGTAGGGAAACTCAATTTGTGGAAGAATGAGATCCCACTGCTTAATATTCTTGCCAACATAGCTTCTAAGCAAATTTCCCAAGCTTATGTTCGTTACCTCCATTTGCCCATCGGTTTGTGGATGATGCGAGCTGTTAAAATTCAAAGAAGTACCAAACTTCCTCCAAAGAGTTCTCCAAAAATGGCTAAGAAATTTTGAATCTCGATCAAACACCATAGTTCTTGGAATACCATATAATTTAACAATCTCCTTAAAATACAAATCAGTAATATGAGATGCATCATTCGATTTATTGTAGGGAACAAAGTGAGATATTTTTAAAATCTATCAACAACAACCATGATAGAATCCTTGTTCCTTTGAGTTCTTAGTAGTCTCAAAATGAAATCAAGACTCACTTCCTCCCATGGAGCAACTAGCATAGACAATGGAGTGCACAATCTAGAATTTTGACTTCTTGTTTTTGCCAAATGACACACTCGGCATTGCTTTGCATGTCTCTCTATAACTCTAAACATCTTAGGCCAATAGAAGTTTGATTGAGTAAGAGCTAAAGTCTTGTCTCTACCAAAATATCCATCGAAAACACCACCATGAGCTTCAGCTAGAATTACTTGCCTCAAAGAACAAGAGGGAATACATAAAGCATTAGCTCAAAAAAGAAAACCATCAATGATAGAAAATTATTGAAATGAGCCTAATTTACAAATCTGCCATATTGAGCCAAAATCTATATCACTCTCAAAGAGATCTTTGAATGTTTTAAATCCAACTACTTTAACT
This sequence comes from Musa acuminata AAA Group, assembly GCF_036884655.1. Classification (NCBI taxonomy): domain Eukaryota; kingdom Viridiplantae; phylum Streptophyta; class Magnoliopsida; order Zingiberales; family Musaceae; genus Musa; species Musa acuminata. The sequence continues at coordinate 27,666,708 of NC_088331.1, read as the reverse complement.
TTCATTATTGATAATAAAGAACGCTTTCTGCTCAATGCGTCAGCAACTATATTTTGAACACTAGATTTGTGCTTGATCGAAAAGTTATAAGATTGTAAAGACTCCACCCAAGCTGCATTCTTCTTGTTTAGCTTGTGCTGGTGATTAATGAACTTTAATGCCTCATGATCAGAATATAAGACAAATGGCTTTGCAAGAAAATATTGACTCTAATGAGACAAAACTCGATAAATCGCATAAAACTCCTTGTCATAAGTAGAATATTTCTTCCTCGTATCATTCAGCTTTTCACTAAAAAATACAATGGGCTTTCCGTCTTGACTCAAAACAGCACCAATTCCTACATTAAATGCATCACATTCAACCTTAAACACATTGTCAAAATTTGGTAGAACTAAAATAGAAGCTTCAGTCACCTTTCTTTTTAAAAGCTCAAAAGTATCATTAGCCTTACTAGTCCATTTGAATTTATCACATTTTAGACATTCGGTGATTGGCATGACAATAGAGCTGAAACCCTTGATGAATCTTCTATAAAAAGAAGTTAAGCCATGGAAACTCCTCACATCATGCAATGAAGCAAGTGTTGGCCAATTGAGAATAGCTTCGACCTTTGATCCATCATGATTCCATCTTTTGAAACAACATATCCCAAAAACATAATACTAGAAGTAAAGAAATCACACTTCTTTAGATTAGCATAAAGCTTTTGCTACCACAAAATAAGAAAGATCTCTTTCAGATGAATCATATGCTCTTCTTCGCTCTTATTGTACACTGATATATCATCAAAGTAAACTACTACAACAAATAATCCAATGCATGACTTAAGTATATGATTTATAAATCTCATGAAAGTGCTAGGAGCATTAGATAGCCCAAATGGCATAACCAACCATTTATATAAGCCTTCTCTAGTTTTAAATATTGTTTTCCACACATCTCTGGGCCTTACTTTTATTTGGTGATAGCCACTCCTTAAATCAATTTTAGAGAAAATATAAGCACCAAACAATTGATCAAGTAAATCATCTAACCTTGGAATAGGAAAATGATAGTCCACTATGATTTTGTTGATGGTGTGGCTGTCCAGGCATATTCTCCAAGAATCATTCTTCTTAGGCCCCAACAAGGCTGGAACCGCACAAGGACTCATGCTCTCCCAAATTAATTCCTTTTTCACCAATTCATCAACTTGCCTTTGAAGTTCTTCATGCTCCTTGGGACTCATTCTATATGCTGCTTTATTAGGTAGAATAGCCCCCGGAATAAGATCAATGTGATGCTAGATGTCTCTTAAAGGTGGAAGGCTATGTGGAATCTCTTCCGGTATAATATCTTGAAATTCCTCTATGATTGATTTCATGATTGTTGGTGTCTCCTTATGTTGTTCATTCTCTTCTACTACTACTAAAGTCATAACATGACCACTCTTTTCCAATTCTCCTTTGCACTCACTAAAGAACATAAAAGCACAACTTCCTTTTTGGTGCACTGATTTCGGAAGGTTGTAATGGAGCTAAGATAATCTTCTTTTCATTCACCTTAAAAAAATAAGTATGTTTGTAGCCATCATACAACACCCTCCTATCATAATGCCAAGGTCATCCCAACAACAAATGATACGTGTCCATAGGAGCAACATCACAGCATACTTCATCTTTATAATACTTGCAAATAGAAAATGAAACTAAACATCTTTTGGTTACCTTGATTTCATTTCCTTTTTGCAGCCAATATAATTGGTATGGATGTGCATGAGGGATTGTGTCCAACTTTAGCTTCTGTACCATCTCCAAAGATACCACATTCTCAAGGCTGCTGCTGTCGATGGTCACCAAGCACACCTTGCCAAGAGAAGTACATTTAGTGTAAAACATATTTTTTCTCACCCAACTTTCATCCTTGGCCACATATGACACTTGTAAGCTATGTTGCAATATAATAGACAAACCATGATTAGCATAAGTAATCTATTCCTCATCATCATCGTATTTTGGTTTATCGTCAGCTTCATCTTCTCCTCCATCACTATGATATTCAGCCAAAGATACAATCCTCCTATTTGGACAATCTGAAGCAATATGCCCAAAATCATGACATTCGAAGCATTTTTGGCCACTTAGGGTAGAAGAATTAGGTGTTTTTTTGCTGCCAACAGATTCTTCACCTTTTTCTTGCACCTTCGATATCACCTTGCTTTGGACAATAGGCTTGGAACTTCCTCCTTTTGTATAGCCTTATTTTGAGCCATACCGAGAACTATTTTCGAACTTATATTGCTTTTCAACTTGAATCATGCAATGGTTTGCTATTTTGGTTCCACAAGCTCTCCTTTTAACATTAGGTTATCGAATTTTGCAAAGTACTCTTCCACACTAAGATCTTTTTATTTAAAATCATGGATTTTGAGAAAGATATCTTGCCAATAATTGTCAAGTAAATATTTTCTCTTCAGCTCCCTTTTCATTTTTTCCCATGTCATGATCTTACTCTTCCCATCACGTTCTCTTTGTTTTTTCAGATTTTTCCACCAAAAAGATGCATTCTGTCTAAGTTTGAGTGCCATAAGTTTGACCTTCTTTTGTTCTAGTAGTTCATGAAGATTGAAAATTTTTTCTACTATATTAAGCCAATCGATAAAGTCATCAACATTTATTTTACCTTCAAACTCTGGAATCTCCAATCTTGTAATATCCCTCGCTTTTAAAAATTATTAATAAAGATTTATATGTAAATTGGAGGACCTATATGTAAATATAGAAATTACAAGGACTAAACTGCTAAGTTGCAAAAAAAAAAGAAAAAAAAAGGGAAAACCGAAAATTCGGTATTATCCCACCGCCTCCCACGCACTCTCTGTTTCTTCGAGAAACAGAGAGGAGCGGTGGGGCATGAGGAGTGAAGAAAAGAAGAAGAAGAGGGAAAAGAAGAGAGGAGGAAGAAGAGAGGAAGAAGAGGGAGAAGAGAAGAAGAAGAAGAAGAGGAGGTGGCTGCAGCGAGGGCTGCAGCGAGGAGCTGTGGGGCGTGGGGAGAAGAAGAGAGGAAGAAGAGGGAGAAGAGAAGAAGAAGAAGAAGAAGAAGAAGAAGAAGAAGAGAGGAGGATAGCTGCGGCAAGGCTGCAGCGAGGAGGTGTGTGGCTTTGGGGAGGAAAAGGGTAGAGGAGAAGAAGAGAAGGAGAAGAAGAGGGAAAAGAGAGGCAGCTGCAGCAGCCAGGGCTGCAGCACCTCTGTTTCCCGCAGGTGGAAACAGAGGAGAGGATGTGTGGGGCGTTGAGGATGAAAAGGGAAGAAGAAGAAGAAGAAGAAGAAGAAGAAGAAGAGGAAGAGAAAGAGGTGTGATACCTCTGTTTCCTGCAGAGGAAACAGAGGAGAGGGTGTGTGTGATGCCGGGGAAGAAGGGGCTGCAGCTGCGGCGATGGCAGCTGCAGCTGGAAGAGAAGAAGAAGAGGAAGATGAGCAGGGGAGGAGGGAGAGGTTGCGGCCGTGGCTGCGGCCGCGACTGCAGCAGTTGCAGCGGGGAGAGAAGAAGAAGAAAGGAAGGAGAAGGAAGAGGAGAAGGGAAAGAAGTAGCTGCGGCTGCGGTTGTGGCAGCTGCAGCTATGGCAGGGAAAGAGGAAGAGAAAAAGGAAAGGAAGAAGAGAGAAAGGGAAGGAGAGGAAGAAGAGAGGAAGAGGAGAAGGGGCTGCGGCTGCGGCGATGGCAGTTGCAGCTGTGGCAGGGAAAGAGAAAAAGGAAAGGAAGAAGAAGAGAAAGGGAAGGAGAGGAAGAAGAGAGGAAGAGGAGAAGGGGCTGCGGCTGCGGTGATGGCAGCTGCAGCTGTGGCTGGGAAAGAAGAGAAGGAAAGGAAGAAGAAGAGAAAGGGAAGGAGAGGAAGAAGAGAGGAAGAGGAGAAGGGGTGGCAGCTGCGGCAGTGGCAGCTGCAGTTGGAAGAGAAGTAGGAGAGGAAATAGAGCAGGGGAGGAAGAAGAGGCTGCGAGTGTGGTGGCTGTGGCCATGGCTGCGACTCCGGCTGCGGCTGCAACGTTGGCTGCGGTAGCTGCGGCAGCGGTGGTGGCTGCAGTAGCTGCTTTTGGGAAAGAGAAAGAGTAGGAACGAGAGAAGGGAAGAAGGAAATAGTGCAGTGGAAGGGGGCTGCGGTTGTGACCGCAGTTGCGGTCGTGGCTGCGATTGTGGCAGCGGCAACGGCGGCGACTGTGGCAGCTGCGTTTGGGAAAGAAAAAGAAGGAATGAGAGTAAGAGAGAGCAGGTGACTGTGCCTCGATGTTCGACACGTGATGTAGTTGCGAAGAAAGGAAGAAAACGGGAGCACAAAACGAAACAGAGAGAGGACACGGAGGAAAAGTAGAAGGATTTGGGCTGGCACCTTCTTTGGATCTTCGGATCGAAATCTTTGAAAGGCAAGTTTCCCACTTGTTTCGATCCTTTCTATTGCAAGTATCCTGATCTTCCTCACTGCCATTTTTATCTCTACATTTGCTTTGAATATGAGGAACTTTGAATTGTTCTAGCCTTGCATTTGTTATATCTCCTGTTTAAACGCAACGATTCGAATCTGTGCAACTTTTGAGACTCTGACCTTTTGATACCGAGCTGCCTATAAGTCTTTGTTGGAAACTCTGATTTGTTCAAAACTGATTTCATTGGAAACTAGACTCGTAGACCTTTCTTTGATATATGGATTGAAAGATTTGGAATCCAAACACCTGCCCAGTTATCTGTTGAATCTGACATTATGAATTCTGCCAACAGAGATTTTGTTCTACGACACTTGCTTACCAAATTATTTGTAACTCTCTCTGTTGGACAGTTCAATTCCTATGAAGCCTGTCTTATCTGAAAGTATTATCCAATGATTATTTCTGAGTAAATTGGAGCACGATTGATAGTTTGAATCATTTGTTCAATGTGCCTCTTGTATTCTGTCAGAAATCGAGCTTTGGTCGATTTCTCATATTCTGGTTTCATTCCTTTGGAAGTTGATATCCTATAGCTTTCTTATTCAATTGAGCTTTATATTACTGCTTTGAGTTCTTGTATGCTCTTGTCCTTAAAATTATTGCATTCTTGAAAACTGTTGTGTAACGTTTATGCTATATCGTATTGACTCATATAGGCACATGTAAATCCTATTGTTCCGCATTTGCTTTCGATATGTGCCTATTCCAGTTTCATTCCTTTGGACATTGAATTCATCAAATCTTCTTATTGAATTGAGTTATTTGTGATTGCTTGGATTCCATATGTGCCCTTGCTTTCAATTCCCTTCAAATCTGAATATACTTGTGAAAGATTATTGCTTACTTCGGATTGACTCGTAAAGGCACATGTACGTTTGTTGTTCCGCGTGTGCTTCCGATATATGCCACTTATTGTTGAAACTGTCCTTTTGTACTCTGGTGTGTGGGATCGTCTGGACCTTTGCCAGAAATGGTAAAAGGTATGCGCTGATTTGCCCGCTTTGTGGGGTCCCGCTTTGTGGGATATTCTGGTATGCGCGATTTGCCCGCTTTGTGGGGTCCCGCTTTGTGGGATATTCTGGTATGCGCTTATTTGCCCGCTTTGTGGGGTCCCGCTTTGTGGGGTCCCGCTTTGTGGGATATTGCTGACTGAGATCCCACTACACCCTCTATATGTTTGAATGACATCCAGAGTTTTGGTGAGTTATTTCTGTTCGTGCTCTGGATAGTTATGATATGATTGCAACGTCAAGGACGACGTTTGAGATTCTGTACGACATATGAGTTTGATATGCTCTGAAATGCTTCATTCACTGATGATATGCTTCGAAATGTTCCATATGCCGTTGATATGCTCCGGAACATTTCATATGCCATTGATATGCTCCAATTACTCTGTGCTCCATTTGCTATGAACTGATATGTTCTGAAATGTCCTATCTGCCATTGATATGTTCCAATTACTCTATGCCCCATTCGTTATGGATCAAATATGTTTTGAATGACATGATACGTATGATTTGGTATCTATTGAGATGGTATCCTTGAGAATTCTTGTATTCTGCCTTGCATTATGATACCTTACTCGTTTGAAACCGTTCCTTTTGTTCTGAATATGCTTTGTCACTTGCTGAGCCGTTTTTGGCTCACTCCGTTGTTATGTAAATCTTTCAGGTCAGCTTGTCACTCTTCGAGATGTTTGATTTGGGCTGAGGCAGTGGATAGCTATTCAGAATAATGGGCAAGTCTGGTTGGTTATTACGATATTGTTGTATAAGTATGTCTTGTATGTAATGAAATGTTGTCGATGAACCGAAATGGATATACTGTGTCAAAGTGTTAGGAGATCTCTCTTATTTGGAATTTCAGAATGTTAAGTCTAATTTATGGTGATATGAACTTGTGGTGAATAGTTGGAGTTCTGATTGTATAATTTATTTAGCTTGTGGATTTATAAATGTTGTTCATGTTTGTCAAGTTGGCTTGGGTTGCCATAAATGTGAATTATCGAGTGATGTGATATATGATTATAAACTGCACAGGTTTTATGGATGTGAATATGAATAGAATGTTTTCAGTGTCCTCAAACGTTAGTTTGGATCCTGGATTGGTCTGTGACGAAAATTTTAAAAATCATGGATATTTTGAGGGGCGTGACAAATCTTGGGTTATATTTATTCTGCCACTCATCTTGGATTCCATTTCTTGTCTAACATCTTCTCAACTCTCTTGGAAGAGGAGGTGTATCATCATCAGAAGAACTCACGGATATTATTTTCATGCAGATTGTTTCTACTTTGAAGTTCTTTAATTATTTTATTTTTTTCTTGTAGACTACGTAGCAATCTTTGTAGCTGCAACCTCAACGACTCAGCATCATCTTCATGGCAACTACCTTCACCAACTATATCTTTTTCATTCCACCTTGCCATGATCTATAGCCTTTAGCTCTGATACCAAACCGATACCAGGGAGGGTAAAATGCAAAATGGATTTCGAGAGAAAACTGATGAAACAGTTTTTCAGATAGAAAATGTCACAGTAGACAAGGAATGAACTCTTGAAGAAAAGTCGCAGGACAGTTGTATTTTCTAGAATGAGTGTTTTGAATCAAAAAGACACAAACTCACAATAAAACTTAAATAAGATCAAAAAATAGTTCACCACCAAGTTAAAATCGCAAAGGGATACATAAATTCACCACCCCAAGGATTATAAACGAGGATACAAAATAGAAATCAAAAGACTCACCACTTAAGGACACATCCAAGAGATACAGAGTTTAAGAGAGTTCTCCAAGAGAGCTTTTGCCAAGATATCATCAGTTTCTGAAGTTCTTTCTAAGCCCTAAATACCAAAATAAATACTAGTGCATGAAACAACATTTCATGCATACGGAATTTCGAAATTAAGTGTTTTACAACTGCTAACCAACTCCTTTAATGCATTTCTTGGTCATGAAAAAAAGCATCTTGAAATAGCTTTAACTTTCTATAGGGAATATGCTGATGAGCTATCGTATTTGAGTGGGCTGAGTTGAAGACTATGAGGCAACAATATTGGCTGAAAAAAATATCATAGCACCAACAAGGTCCATAAGAGCAGATTGTATCAAATTAGATACTCCCGTGATACTCTGTCCAAAATCTGCTTATGAAGATGCAAGTAGAATTTGGCACAAGCACAATGCGTCCCTTATAGCGTAATTCTTTATGTCACAACTGTAATGAGCCATGGAGCTTTGTATTTCTTTCAATTTTTTTATGATCTTATTGGTCTCCAAATCTTTCTACCATTCTCTCTTAATATCCTTAAATAAGTCGCTAGTCAGAAGTGAAATGACTAAAAATTCAACTTGCTCGGGTAGCTACGAAAGCGCATCTACAACAACATTCTCTTTCCCCTTTTGTAAGTCATTTCATAATCATATCCAAGAAGCTTTGTTACTTATTTATGCTGCTCAAGGGAAGATATATTCTACTCTAAGAAATATTTTAGGCTTTTATGGTCGGCCTTAATTTGAAAGCGTTGCCCGATCAAGTGCAGACTCCACTTGGCCACCGCATGCACAATCGCAAGCATCCACTTTTTGTAAATAGTCATCTTGAAATAGGAAGGAGATAAAACCTTACTAGTATAAGCAAGGGGGTGGCCATCTTCCATTAGTACAACACAAATTCTAACTATGGAAGCATCGACTTCAATAATAAATGTCTTGCCGAAGTTGGGTAGCGCTAGTATAAGCATTATCGTCATTGTAGTTTTAAGTTCATCAAAGGCGGTGGTGGCTTTGTTCAACCATTAGAAGGTATCTTTTTTTAGCAAGGAAGTAAGGACTGTACTGATCTTTCCATAGTTTTTCAGGAACTTGCGGTAGTAGCCTGTTAAACCAAGAAAGCCGCATAGCGATTTTATGTTCCTCGGGGTCGGCTAGTTTTGCATTACTTAAATTATGGAAGGGTCTACCACCACACCTTCTCTAATATGATATGCCCTAGATATTTTACCTTATATTAAAGAAAGTTACACTTTGACTTTTTGATAAAAAGAACATGTTCTCGCAAAATCGTCAAGACAAGTTGTAAGTGCTGAAAATAAGGATATCGTCGAAGAAAACGAGCACAAACATACGAAGATATTTCTAAAAAATATCATTCATAAGGCTCTGGAAGGTGTAGGGAGCATTGGTGAGACTAAAGGGCATTACCAAAAATTTATAGTGGTTGTTGTGTGTTCGAAAGGCAGTTTTCGGTATATCTTCTTCGCACACTCGTATTTGATGATACCCGAATCGAAGGTCCAGCTTTGTGAAGACTCATGCTTCCTTTAATTCATCAATCAATTCATCTACTACTGGAATAGGATGTTTGTCCTTGATGGTTATGCCATTGAGAGCTCGGTAATCAACGTACATTCGCCATGTTCCGTCTTTCTTTTGTACGAGGAGTACTAGTAAAGAGAAGGGGCTGCAACTTGGCCGAATAACTCATGTTTCAAGCATCTCTTTTATAATCCTTTCTATTTTATCCTTTTAGAGATATAGATACCAATATGGCCAAGTATTTGCTGGAGGTTTGCCCGGAAGAATTGGTATACAATGATCATGCAGACGGGTAGGAGGTAGGTTGCACGGTTCATCAAATATATCTGAAAATTCAGCAAGCAAAGGAAGTAGATTTGGATCTTCAAATTATATTGGCTCTCCCTTAGTTTGCTGCTCAAGTTATACTAAAGTCACTGCATTCATTATGCAAAACCTTCTCTATTCGTTGTGTGTAAATTATCGTTACGTCGCCCCCATGTTTCCTGTGCAGTATCACCGTTTCCCCTCACTATTAAATTTCATAATTAGTTTCATAAAATTCTAGGAAATATCACCTAATGTTGTTAGCCTTTTTTTTTCCAAGCATGGACTCATAATCATCAAGTGAGAGGAGGAAGAAATCTGCAATTATCTCTTGCTCCTACAGTAATAGTTTCACCCACAAGCACCTATGATCACACTTCAAAATTCGTCCGTCGGTGACCTTAACATCAAACCTACTACAATTCTCGATAGGTAAGGCCATCCATATAGCAACCTTGCTATTCATAAAATTATTAGTGCTCCTGGTGTCAATAAGAATGGTGATAGATTGTTACTTTGGAAGTCCTCCCACTTTCATCGTTTGTGAGTTCACGTAATCGGCAAGAGCATGCATTGTAATATCAACCGGCTACTGTTCTTCATCTGCAATCTCTTCCTCATGCTTCTGGATCTCCTTCTCCATGTCTTCAAGAGGTTCAATCAGTAGGAGGTGGCCCCTTTTGCAGAGATGATCGCGGTTCCATAGCTCATTGCAATGCCAACAAAGACCCTTTGTTGATTGGTCACATAGTTCTTCTCTTATCAAATTTTTTGGCAATGAAGGCTAGCTAGGAGTAGAAGGAGGTTTATATGCCATGGGCCTAGGAGAAGTTCTCATCCTCTGAGCATCTTGGTTGAGTTGTTCTTTTTGTATTCGGGCGAAAGAAATCGTAGCTGTCATGGTACGGGGCTGCCACGCCTTAACCTCCCCTTTTATCTCTGGTTTGAGTCCTTCGATGAATGTTCCTAACAATTGATAGTCAGTCCAATCACGAATAAGGTAGGATAGCTTTTCAAACCTAGTTTGGTACTCTTTAATCATATAGGTTTGTCGAATCTTTACGAGTTGGTCATCGATATTTTCATACTTCATAGGTCCGAAATGATTCAGCTGTACATTCTTAAATTGATTCCACGTCGGAGCCCCATAATTGTATTCCAGCCAATTGTATCATTAAATAGCATCTCCTTCAAGGTGGATGATAGCAATTTCCACCATAGCATCATCTGACGTTCGGTAGTAGTGAAAGTAACGTTCAGCGTGCGAAATCCACCCCGCCGGGTCTCCTTCCCATTGTGGGAAGTCCACCCTCATGCATGACTGTAGCACGTCCGAGGGCTGTCCCTCCTTTGGAGGCCTCTCTAAACTCTCCTTCCTTGCTGAAATTTGGTTGGACTTGGCGGTTATCCAATTCTGAATTCTGCAAACAAAGCGCACAATTTGTCCTCCAAGCATGATTCAAGACGCGATTCAATCCGAGATTCCAATGCTTCAAATTTGACATCAATTAGATCTCGAGAAGCCATAGAATATGCTTGTAGATCAGAGATGTCTCTATCTTTTTTCTGTTTATGGGTTAATGGCATTGGTGGTGAAAGGTTCAAAAGAATTGAGGATCACGGAAAGGTACTGTAGTGGATTTTTACGTCTAAAATGTAGCAGCATAGACATAAAAGATCAGTCTAGTGTCAGTATACAGGTGGTGGTATCGCCCAATAATGGCGGTGGTACCATTAGTACTTCGGAAATCTGAGATGAGACACTTTTTGGCTCCAATTTTGAAGCCATTGGGGACTATAAATATCCCACTCTTTTCTTCATGAAAAAGAAACAAAGTGTGAACAAAAATCTTAAAGTGTTGGAGTGTGAAAGTATTGTAAAAGTGCTAAGTGTCCTTCTCCTCCCTTTCTAAGTCTAATGATCATTAAAGTGAGGTGTGAGATTTGTAAGGGTTGTATCCTAAACCTGTGAAAAGGAGAAAGTATTGTAAGAGGGTGATTGATCTTCGCCGATTAAAGGAAGACTATTAGTGGATGTTAGTGACATCGACAGAGGAGGAATAGGAAGTGGACATAGGTCACAATGACCGAATCACTATAAATCCGATGTGTTTTTTCCTTACTGCTTACTTTCATTACTTCACTGCACTTTGCATTATATATTTACTTCAAGTCAGCATCTTCTTGATACGATTTCTTCATTACATTTTTATCAACTTGGAAGGATTTGGAATTGCAACCATCATTTTTATCGCTGCACTAATTCACCCCCCCTCGTCCCCTCTCTTGGTGTCATATTGATCCAAACAGATCTTGCCCTATTGGGTATTGGATCTCCATCCAATTACACAAGCCTCTTATATTAGTGGGTCTCTACCCAATAATCACTTATGAGCTCTTATTGGATCTCATCCATGGGATCTAATGATTCATGAGCTTTTTGGATATCTAATAAAATAGTGGCTCTAACGTATATCTTATATCCGAGCCTTTACTCGTCATAACGCCTACCATAGGTGCATGACCCTGTAGCCCAATATCGAGCTAGCCATAAGCTATACCTATTAGAACCCCTTATGGCTTAGTAAATTATTATCTAATGATAATTCACTTGACTCATCGACTACAAATATACTAGGCTACTATGCCATAGTCTCCAAACTATACATAGGAATCCAATCTTTTGGACCTATTTGTCCTCAGTTACCATGTATCTATAGTCTCTCATCTATCTAATATCCCAAAATCTCTATACCGAGCATAATGCTATCAAGCCCATATAGTTATTCTCAAGTCTCGCTCTAATCGGATTCTCCCGGAAAGCACTTTCTCTCTCAATCCGAATGACCTTGGCCAAGGATTTGTTTGAGCAAGAATACATAGGATATTCCTCTCATGATACTGAGAGTGAATGATCCTCTATCGATACTCAATTGCCTTTGTAAAGTTGGCTATCATTCCTAAAAACTGGTTGTACCAGATCTGAAACTTCCAAACTTGTAAGTCCAGTGTCAAAGAATAGAGTACTTATACAAGGCATCTTTGGTGTCTCAAGTCTAAAGACCAGACATACAATTGGGACTACAGAATCATTGTCTGATGTTAGGTATCATTAACCATCCTGCATTTTGTATGCAGATCAATCAATGAACTCATTCTCGAATGAGCACTTGCACTACAGCCCTATTGTCCCCACACGAGTAGCTATGAGACCAACCGCCTCCATTGTATGGATGGGTATACAAGACACTAGTCTATCCGATTATCTCAATGTCCCTCTCGAGTAACTTATGACCAGGATTATTTATGGTCTATGTTTAAAGGTGAATCAGTCTTATTATTATGATCTCATCATGATCTAATTCTCATTGCACAAATACATATATATCACAATATATGTATACAACAAGTAATATAAATTGAGAAAATACCATAATAATAATAAGCAAAAAGACTGCATGTCATGTCACACATATCATCACTCACGTGATTGGCTTATAAGGCACCTATGACTAGCATTAGTGTCTTTACGATCCTAACAATTGGTATCAAAGCCTAATTCTCTTAGTTAGTTTAACACCCAAGAGAGATTAAATAACTTTTTCTAGCAATCAAGAGGATCATTTTATCACTCATCCTCCTATGTATAATGGGACAGACTACACTTATTGAAAAACATGAATGTAGATTTTCTTGATTTCTATGTGTTTTGATTTGTGAAATGTCATTGAATGTGGTTTTTAAAAATCCTCTATACCAATAAATGAATGGAATGATCCGGAGAAGAAAATATTTTATTTAAATGCTAAAGTTATAAACGCTTTATTTTGTACTTCAGAGAAAAATGAGTTTAATCGTGTTTCTACATATGAAACTACACATGATATTTAGCATAAACTTGAAGTTACTCATGAAGGTACAAGTAGAGTAAAAGAATATAAGATTAATCTCTTGGTGCATAGTTATGAATTATTTAGAATGAAGCCAAACGAAACTATTGGTGAGATATACACTCGTTTTACAGATGTTGCCAATGGTTTGAAAGCCCTTAATAAATGTTATACTAATCTTGAATTGGTTAATAAAATTTTAAGATCTCTTCTAAAGAGTTAGAATCCAAAGGTAACTGCAATTCAAGAAGCAAAGAACTTGAACAACTCTCCTCTTGAAAAACTCATAGAATTATTAATGACCTATAAAATGACTTGCAAGGCACATGATGAACAAGATAACAACCTTCCAAATAATAGAAAAGATATTACACTTAGAACTAAAGAAAACTACTTAAGCGAAAGCTTATATGATGATGATGACTTGAAACTTTTTACAAGAAAATTTAAAAAGTTCATGTAAAAGAACAACACTAATTCTACAAAATGAGAATCTAAAAATGAATTTAAAAAGGATACAATAGTTTTCTATGAATGCAAAAAACTAGGGCACTTTAAAAATGAGTGTTCACAACTAAAGAAAAAGTTGTCAAAAAAGAAGAAAGCATTCAAGGTAACTTGGGATGAATCAAGTGCATAAGAAGGTGAAAAGCAAACCAATGAAGATGAAGTAACAAACTACGCATTGATAGCTTTCAACGATAAGGTATGTGACTCAACTGAATCGTCTTTACCTTATAATGAATTACTTGATGCATTTCATGATTTTTATGATGAACTTAAAATAGTTGATAAGAAATATAAATTACTAAAAAAGAATCATGTCTCTCTCTCTAATGAATTTGATAAATTAAAAAATGAGTATGACATTTGTTTGTTAACATCCTACACTAAATGTGAAGAGTTAGATATATTCAAAAAGGAAAATATGTTGTTATAACAAACATTAAAAAAATTTAAAATTTAAAATAAATGATTAAACGTGATTCTTGCTAATAATGGTTATGCACATAGAAAGGAAGGAGTTGGCTTCGTGAGTAGTAACACTCAACAAAAGCCAACTATATTTGTAAAAGGACTCACATTATATGTTCGCCCTAAGGTTTAAGTGTAATTTTTATGGTAGATGTGGTCATTATACTTATACATGTTTGTTTAAAAAATATAGCTCACATAAATTAGTTTAGGTTCATAAAGGAACCAAAAATGACTCAATATCAAAAGTCAAGGTAGATCTAACCATGAGGGACCTAAAGTTAAATAGGTACCTAAAGTAAACCTCTTCTTTTTGTAGATATGTCTCCAAATAAGAACTAGTAGCAAAAGATAATATCTTGATAGTAGATGCTCAAGGCATATGACCAGAGATCCAACACACTTCTCAAATATCACTAGCCGAAACAATAATAATAAAGGAAATATCATTGAAATTAGAATTATTGATAATAAATCATATCTTTTAATAGTTTAAAATATAACTTATTAAGTATTAGTCAATTGTGTAATAAATGATACAAAATTAAATTTGAATCTAATGCTTGCTTCATAGAGATACAACAAAAAAATCTATGATCACCTTAAGGCAAGATACTGGTTATACTATTGATCTTGATGATTGTCATGACAAAACTTATTTTTCAGTTTTAAACGACGATACATGGCTTTAGTATAAAAGACTAGGGCATGCTACTATCAAATCAATTACATAAATTGAAACTAAAGAACTTGTAAGAGGAATGCATTCTTGTTGAAAATTTCTCTATCTCTAAAGCTTATCGAGTTTTCAATAAGAGATCCTTAGTCCTTGATGAATCTATTTATGTTATTTTTTTATGAATCTCTTAAACTAAGAAAATAATTTTGATGATGATTTTGAATTTTATAATTTGAATTCTTCTCTCTAAAGCAACTTAGATACATCTACTTCCAAAGAATCCTTACCCAAGGAATTGATGTATGTGGATGCACCTCCTAAGGAGCTAATAATTAGAGATATATCAAAAGGTATTCAAACTCGATCTTCATTAAAAAATATTTATTCAAATACATGAATCGAGAACTTTTATGATTTATTCTCGTATGATTTTTTATTAAAGAGAATATCTATCCAAACAAATAATGTATTTCACTTGATACTTATAACTTGAGATTTATTATTTGTCCTTCTATGATTCTTTTTGCTATTTACTAAAGAGGAGATTTATCTAAATAAATCATGATTTTTCTTTGGATTTTTTAGTATTCATGACTTAAGATTTCTTTTGTATGCATCAAGATCTTGTACTATTTAATTTTCTAAGTTTTGTTTTTACTATTTACTAAAGAGGATATTTATCTAAATGAATCATGATTTTTCTATTGATTTCTCGGTATTCATGATTTGAGATTTCTTTTGCATGAATCAAGATCTTTTACTATTTGATCTCCTAAGATTTCTTTTTGCTATTTACTAAAGAAGAGTTTTATCAAAATGAATCATGATCTTTCGGTATTCACAACTTGAGATTTATTTATTTCATATGGCTCTTTTGTGTTTATGACTTGTATACCCCATCATCAAGTTGATTTCTCATGATTTAAATTTATCTTTGATATTAATGTCTTCCATGTTATGATTGAAACATTGATGTAAAGGGAGAAAAATTACACCATTGTTTCCTTCCCTACTTTTTGTTGATGACAAAGGGGGAAAGAAATGTAGTAGCTTGCACATCTTAAAGAAAAGCAAAAACTTGCCAGCTTGCACATCTCAAAGAGAGGCAAAAACTTACTAGCTTGCACATATCAAAGAGAAGCAAAAACTTACAAATTTGCACATCTCAAAAGGAACCGAAAAATTTGTTAGCTTGCACATTTCAAAGAGAAGTAAAAACTTGCACATTTTTCCTTTTTGTTAATGACAAAGGGGGAGAAGTTGATTGTACTCTTTGATGACTTGAAATTTTAATGATCTAGAATTATGCATGTAGTGATATCATAACTCATGTTTTAAAATTATGATGTACCTTGATGATTTAGAATTATGGATGTAATAATTATTTCAAATTTTGATATGACCTTTGCAAAGAAAGTCATCGTCATTAAAATTATTTCATCTTGAATTCACAGACTAGCATTAAAAGGTTATCATTTTATGAATTCAAGTTTATTTCAATATGACATATAAACAGGGAGAGTTTAATTAAAACTCTATCATCAATTGATTATCATCATCAAAAAGGGGGAGATTGTTGAATCCCGGATTTTGATGATAAAATCAATTAATTAAGTTATGAACTAATGAGTATTTAATATGCGTGACATACGAGAAACTTCGATCATGGACTTGAATTCTTGAAGTAGAATTAGACGAGCTAGAGAGCATCATGTCAGAGATTAGACATCAGCCTTGAGGATTGGTTGGCATTGTTAGGATCAAGAGCACTAAGAGGGAGGGGGGGGTGAATTAGTGCAGCGGAAATTTTTTAGCTATTAAAACCAAAAGCTGCGTTCGTTTGATAAAAAACGATTTCGATGTAAAAGCCGATTCTAAGATTACTTAAGATTAAGCGAGATGACGTTAAAGTAAATCTACAAAGGCAGTTTGCAGTTTATGATGAAAATCAGAATGCAAGCGCAAACTGAAATACGACGTTCGTACGATAAAACCAGTTTACGTCTAAATGACAATTTTGAAGATACTGAACTTTGAGATATGTTTTATACATGCGCAAAAGGCAGTTTGCAGTTATGATTGAAATTAAAACGTAAACGTAAACTGAAATGTAATGATCGTACGAAAAAGCTGATTTACGTCTAAACGCAGATTCGGAAAGTTCTGAACTTAGAAATTCGTTCGTAAAAGCGCGAAAGGCAGTAGCTATTTAGGAGGTTTGTAGTAAAGATAAAATGCTGAAAGTAAATGCAAACCGAGATTTAGAGTGGTTCGGTCAATCTTGACCTACTCCACTGTTGGCTTCCTCCACCGACGAGGTCATGGACGTCAACTAGAGGCCTTCCTTCAATAGGCGAAGGCCAACCACCCTTTTACAGTTTCACTCCTTTTGACGGGCTTAGGAGACAACCCTTACAGAAATTTTCTCTCCTCTATTTACAACTCAAATCTTTAAAGAACAGAGGGAGGAGAACTTTTGGCCTTTACAACAATTTTGAGCTCTAAGAATCACCGTAAGATATCAAGATTTCGAGTGTAAGTTGCTACCTTTCAGTGCTGAATGGGTGGGGTATTTATAGGCCCCAACCCAGTTCAAATTTGGAGCTCAAAACCATCAATTCCCGGAATTCCGGGATCAGGCGGTTGCACCGCCTAGTAAAGCTCGAAGACTGAGCCTCTGGGCTGTGCCACCTCTGTCAGGGACGGTTGCACCTCTTTGCCAGAGCTCGAAGACCGAGCTCAGGCGGTTGCACCTCCTGACTGGGGCGGTTGCATCGCCTCCCAGAGCTCGAAGACCGAGCTCAGGCGGTGCTACCTCCTGTCAGGAGAGGTTGCACCGCCCAGTCTCGCTTGGAGACTGAGCCCAGGCGGTTGCACCTCCTGGCTGGGGCGGTTGCACCGCCCAATCTCCCTGGGAGACTTAGCCCAGGCGGTGCTACCTCCTTGCTTGGGCGGTTGCACCTCCCACATCAATCAGGGTCCGAATGGGTAGATCCATTCGACCCAATTTGAGTTTTTCAGGGGCCCAATTGCCCCAAGATTAATCTAATGGGATCACCTCCCATTACCAACTTAATCATTATGCTAACTATGATAAATCCTAAGACAATTTCTGCAGCTTGCTCCGGTGCGTCAATCGCTTCTTCCGGCGAGTTTCCGGCGAACTTCCGTCGATCATCCGATGAACCTTCGGTGATTCTCCTGCGGACATCCGGCAAACTCCTGGACTTGCGACGATACACTTGGCGAGTTCCGACAAGCTTCTTTAGAAAGCTTATGGACTTCTCGGATTTGTTCCCGTAGAACCTTCGACGACTGTCCGAACTTCCGTCGAGCTCTCGAACTCCCAACGTGATCATTGTCATGACTTCGGCGCAACTCCTGCTGCATGTCTTACTTTCATCATAGTTAATCCTGCACACTTATCTCAATCATATAGGTTAGACAACAAATGACAATTGACTTCATCATCATATAGGTGCTACCTCTAGCTGGGGCGGTGGAGCACTTGTTCTGATTAGTGTGATCTGATCTGAGAGTTTTTTGTCTTTGAGGAGAATTTTCATTCAGAGCAATCAACTTTACTTACGTAATTACGTAAGAGTTTTCAGTTTAAGGCAAGGACTCTTACACGATCAAGATAGATCTTTTAACGTGCATACTCTCAATGTCGTACACATGTTTGTGATAGTTTGTTCAAGTTGGTAAGCCTTGCAAGTTCATGACAGACTTAGTCACAGAGTTGGATCGAAGGTTATGAACGGATGAAATTGATGGGTTCGAAAATCCAGGGGATATGTGAATTTGGGAATCATACGTTTCTAATTCTGAAAAGTCAAATAAGGTTGTATCTAAATCACATTTGTGATTTATAATCTCCATCTGTAATTTAGGCTAGAGAGCATTACGAGTTCCTTTTTGGATCTTGGGTCGAGAATCAAGGAGCAGAATATTATTTCTTGCTCCAGCCTAAAATTTTTATGTTTTTAATGTTTTTTTAGGAAGGGATGATTTTTAGGTACCCATTTGCTTTTAGGTGGCTCACAAATAGATCTATATTGTCTATCATGTTGCATGGAATTTATCATGGTTCCTTTAGGAACCCAAATCAATTTGTTTGGACTAATTTTCTTAAATGGACAATAATGCGTCTTGTGTCCAAATTTACAACAAAAGTTGCATTTGTTTTGGTGTCGAACATATAGGATGGTGCCTTTTATGAAGGTGGTTGGATTTTGGTGAGAACTTCTCACAAATCCAATTCCACTTCTTTTGGGAATGTGACCCTTGTTTGCAAGGATCATGTTCAATGACTTGCTACCAACCTCGAATTTATTCAAGGTGTCTTTAAGTAGCAAGTTTTCTTTTTGGAGAGTTTCTAGATCATGGCATTTGATGCATGGATCTAAACTGTCATGATATTCAGTTTTTAACTTAACAAAATCACAAGTAAAACTATCATGCTCCTTTTTTAGCAATTTATATTTTCTATTGATAATCTTGCATTCATCAAATAAGTCATGGAAGGCATTTAATAATTCATCGAAAGATAAATCTGCATCTAATAAATTCGTTACCTCCTCTCCGATGGCCATTAAGGCGTAATGAGCAACTTGCTCGGTGTTGGACTCCTCTTCTTCGGACGCGCTCGAATCATCCCATGTTGCTTTGAGCGTCTTCTTCTTTGATGTTCTCTTTTTGACTTGGGGACAATCACTCTTGTAGTGTCCCGGATTTTTGCACTCATAGCAAATAACTTGGTCCTTCTTAGGTTCAAGTTTGTTTTTTGTGTCATTCTTAAACTTGTTTCTTTTAATGAACTTTTTAAATTTTTTTGTTAGAAGTGCCAAGTCATCGTCACAGTCCTCATCACTTGAGTTTTCTCTCAAGTGGTCTTCTGAAGTTTTAAGTGTCATATCCTTCCTGTTCTTTGGAAGGATGTCTTCTTGCTCTTCACGAGCTTTACAAGTCATCTCGTAGGTCATTAATGACCCGATTAGTTCTTCAAAATGGAAGTTGTTTAGATCTTTTGCCTCTTGAATAGCAGTGACTTTAGGATCCCAACTTTTAGGAAGGGATCTTAGAATCTTATTTACGAGCTCAAAATCCGAAAAACTTTTTCCGATTCCTTTTAGACCGTTGACGACATCCGTGAAACGGGTAAACATGTCGCCAATAGTCTCACTCGGTTTCATCCGAAAAAGTTCAAAAGAGTGTAACAAAAGATTGATTTTTGACTCTTTCACTCTACTTGTGCCTTCATGAGTCACTTCGAGTGTGTGCCAAATATCAAATGCGGTTTCACAAATCGAAACACGATTAAACTCGTTTTTATCAAGTGCACAAAATAAGGCATTCATAGCCTTTGCATTAAGAGCGAAAGCCTTCTTCTCCAAATCATTCCAATCGATCATTGGAAGAGAAGACTTTGAAAAACTGTTTTCGACAAGATTCCAAAGTTTAAAATCCATAGAAATAAGAAAGATCCTCATTCGGGTCTTCCAATAGGTATAGTCCATCCCATTGAACATGGTTGGACGTGTAATAGAATGGCCCTCTTGGTTTCCGGCGTAAGCCATCTCTCTTGGGTTTTAATCCGTTTGAGAGTTAACCCCACTCTGATACCAATTGTTAGGATCAAGAGCACTAAGAGGGGGGGGGGTGAATTAGTGCAGCGGAAATTTTTCAGCGATTAAAACCGAAAGCTGCGTTCGTTTGATAAAATATGATTTCGATGTAAAAGCCGATTCTAAGATTACTTAAGATTAAGCGAGATGACGTTAAAGTAAATCTACAAAGGCAGTTTGCAGTTTATGATGAAAATCAGAATGTAGCAAACTGAAATGCGACGTTCGTACGATAAAACCAGTTTACGTCTAAATGACAATTTTGAAGATACTGAACTTTGAGATATGTTTTATACATGCGCAGAAGGCAATTTGCAGTTATGATTGAAATCAAAACGTAAACGTAAACTGAAATGTAATGATCGTACGAAAAAGCCGATTAACGTCTAAACGCAGATTCGGAAAGTTCTGAACTTAGAAATTCGTTTGTAAAAGCATAGAAGGAAGTAGCTATTTAGGAGGTTTGTAGTAAAGATAAAATGCTCAAAGTAAATGCAAACCGAGATTTAGAGTAGTTCGGTCAATCTTGACCTACTCCACTTTTGGTTTCCTCCATCGACGAGGTCACCGACGTCAACTAGAGGCCTTCCTTCAATAGGCGAAGGCCAACCACCCTTTTACATTTTCACTCCTTTTGATGGGCTTAGGAGACAACCCTTACAGAAATTTTCTCTCCTCTCTTTACAACTCAAAACTTTGAAGAACAGAGGGAGGTGAACTTTTGGCATTTACAACAATTTTGAGCTCTAAGAATCACAGAAAGATATCAAGATTTCGAGTATAAGTTGCTACCTTTCAGTGCTGAATGGGTGGGGTATTTATAGGCCCCAACCCAGTTCAAATTTGGAGCTCAAAACTGTCAATTCCTGGAATTTCGGGATCAGGCGGTTGCACCTCCTGACTGGGGCGGTTGCACCGCCTGGCAGAGCTCGAAGATTGAGCCTCTGGGCGGTGCCACCTCTATCAGGGGCGGTTGCACCTCTCTGCCAGAGCTCGAAGACCGAGCTCAGGCGGTTGCACCTCCTAACTGGGACCGGTTGCACCGCCTGCCATAGCTCGAAGACCGAGCTCAGGCGGTGCTACCTCCTCAGTTGCACCCCCCAGTCTCGCTTGGAGACTGAGCCCAGGCGGTTGCACCTCCTGGCTGGGGCGGTTGCACCGCCCAGTCTCCCTGGGAGACTTAGCCCAGGCGGTGCTACCTCCTGGCTTGGGCGGTTGCACCTCCCACAGTAATCAGGGTCCGAATGGGTAGATCCATTCGGCCCAATTTGTGTTTTTCAGGGGCCCAATTGCCCCAAGATTAAGCTAATGGGATCACCTCCCATTACCAACTTAATCATTGTGCTAACTACGATAAATCCTAAGACAATTTCTGCAGCTTGCTCCGGTGCGTCAATCGCTTCTTCCGGCGAGTTTCCGGCGAACTTCCGTCGATCATCCGATGAACCCTCGGTGATTCTCCTGCGGACTTCCGGCAAACTCCTGGACTTGCGACGATACACTTGGCGAGTTCCGACGAGCTTCTTTGGCAAGCTTATGGACTTCTCGGATTTGTTCCCGTAGAACCTCCGACGACTGTCCGAACTTCCGTCGAGCTCTCGAACTCCCAACGTGATCATTGTCATGACTTCGGCGCAACTCCTGCTGCATGTCTTACTTTCATCGTAGTTTATCCTACACACTTATCTCAATCATATAGGTTAGACAACAGATGACAATTGACTTTATCATCAAAATCCGAGATTCAACAAGCATGACAAAGGATGGACTTTATGTCATGAGTTTGGATATTGAGCCAAAAGGATTCAGTATTGTGCCAAGAAGATCGAATGCTGTGGGAGGTCAATATGTCGATAGATCGAGCAATAAGCCAAAGGAAAGGACGATGCGCCAAAGGTTCAAACGAAGTGTCGGATAAACAAGATGACATGTCAGACAATGTCAGCTTCATGATTGTAGTTGTTGAGTCTTGATTGAAGTAATTTAAGTACCTAATTGAGTTTATTTGAGTATAATCATATTAACTTGATTAGGAGCTCATTGGGCCTGAATTGGGGTTGAATTAGGCTTATTGGAAGGTCAATTCAATGACCTAAGGTTCAGCCAGGTGGTGGCACTACCAGGCCAAGCGGTGATACCTCCTATGAGCTAGAAAGTATGAAATATACTTTAAAAAAAAACCCAATGGTGGTACTGCTAGGGTTAGTAGTGGTATTGCCAGGGTTAGTAGTGGTACCATTGCCTAGACTAGCGGTGGTACTATCTAGGTAGGCGATGGTACCACCAATGCTAAGGTTGGTAGGCGATGGTACCATCAATACCTCGAAAACCTAGTAATTTAAATTTTTGGCTCCATTTTTTAAGCCATTTGGAGCCTATAAATACCCAACTTATGCTTGCTTGATATAATAAGAAAGGGGCAAGAATTATACTCGAGTCTGTCAGGCTCATATGATTTCTACTTGAGTCTCGCTCTAATAAGATTATCTTAGAGAACTCTTTCTCTCTCAATCTAAGTGGCCCTAGCTAGGAATTTGTTTGAGCAAGAATATATAAGATATTCTTTTCATGACATCAAAAGTAGATGATCCTCTATTAATACTCAATTGCCCTCATAAGTTTGACCGCCACTCCCGATGATCGACTATGTTAGATTTGGAACTTCCTGACATATAAGTTCAATATCAAAGAGTGGAATGCTTAAATAGGATATCTTTGGTATCTCAAGTCTAAGAATCAGATACATAACTGGAATGATAGAATCATTATTTGATAATGAGGTGTCATCAACCATTCAGCATTCTGTGAGCGGATCAATTAATGAACTCATTCTCCAATGAGCACCTATATTGTACCCTTAGTGTCCTTACATAAGCTACTATGACACCAACCACCTCTATCATATGGATGGGTATATAGTACACTAGTCTGTCTAGTTATCTCGATATTCCTCTCAAGTAACCTATGATTAAGATTCTTTAGGATTTGTCTTTAAAAACGAATAGGTCTCACTTATGTGATCTCATCACGATCCGACTCCAATTGCACAGATCCATAAACATCACAATATATGCAACAGGAAATATAAAGTGAGAAAGATATCAAATAAATAATAAGCAAAAAGAGTGTGCATTGTATCATAGGTGTCATCACTCATATGATTGGCTTGCAAGACACCTATGACTAGTAATGACAACTATGATTATTATATCTAATGAAATGATATCTACGACTCTTGTATCTTATTCTTGGTTATAGGTGCTCTACAAGCCATGAGTGATGGCAAATGTGACATAATAAGCCTTCTTTCTACTTATTATATTATTTGGCATTTTATCACTTTATATTGCTTGTTGCATGAATATATTGTGATGTCCATGAATCTGTACATTAGGAATCAGATCGTGATAAGATCACAATAATAAGATTGATTCACCTTTAAATATAGATTCTAAATAATCTCGGTCATAGATTACTTAAGAGGGACATCGAGATAATCGGACATACTTGTCATGCCCCTCAAAAATATCCATGATATTTTTGAGGACACTGAAAAACATTTGAGGACACTGAAAAACATTCTATCAAATTCACATCTGTAAAACCTGTGCAATTCATAAATATACAACACATCGCTCGATGATTCATAAAATCTGAACCCAACTCACCAAAATAATAACCACAACATAAATTCACAAATTTATAAACCCTGTGCAGTTCATAAACATATAACACATCACTCGATGATTCATATAATCTGAACCCAACTCACCAAAATAATAACCACAACATAAATTCATAAGTGTTTTCATATCGTTACAAGAATTAATCTTAACATTCTAGAATCTTAAACATGAGAGGTCCTTTAAACTTATACAAAATCCACAAGTTTAGATTCATCGTCAATGTTAGGATCGGAGCAGCACTAAGAGGGGGGGGTGAATTAGTGCAACGGTAAAGTGTGATCAACTTTTTATGATTTAAACACTTTCGAAAACTTCGTACGATAAAAGTAATGTTTTCATTTGAAACCGTTTCGATTGTGTTTTAACTTGAAGAGATAAGTAAGACGAAGACAAAGAAGTAGAGCATTAAAGTGCAAATGGTTTGCAGTAATGTAATTGACAATAAGTAAATGCAAACCAGAAATCACATCGATTTTACAGTGGTTCGGTCAAATGACCTACATCCACTTACGAGGCCCCTCTTCGACGAGGCTCCCACCTTCTACTAGCAAATCTCTTGAAATGGAAGGGCAAATACCCCTCTTACAACCTTTTACAAGCGGTTCACTCTCTTACAGATTTTTAGCAAGAAAGAAGGAGGTGAACACTAGCAAATTGAAAACAAGACTAGCAAAGACTTTTCTAAGACCTTTCTCTCAAACAATTGCTGCTCAAAAAGTTGTATTCTCAACTGAGACTTGAGGGGTATTTATAGGCTTCAAGAGGATTCAAATTTGGGCTCCAAAAATTTGAATTCTCTTATGTTCCCGATGCTGGCGGTGCAACCGCCCAGCCTAGGAGGTGTCACCGCCCAGCCTAGGCGGTGCCACCGCCTAAGCCAATTCAGCTCATTGGTTGGGCTCCAAACTTGGCCCAAACCAGTCCGAACTCGGGCCCAATTAGCCCCTACTTGGGTTATAAGATTAACACATAATCCTAACCCTAATTAACATGCTAACTACGAATTTAAAGATATTTTTTAAGCTACTACAAAGTCCGTAATTCAAATACTTTTTTCCGGTGAGCTTTCGTCGAACTTCCGATGGTTTTCCGATAAACTCTCAGAAACCATTCTACGGACTCCCGGTAAGCTCCTAGACTTCAAGATTTAATCTTGACGAGTTCCAACGAGCTTCTTCGGCAAGCTCCGATCTCTCTCGGCGAGCTCCGCGAACTTCCAACGAACCTTCCGACGAGCCTCCGAAAAACCCTTCGGCAAGCTCCCTACTCATTCTCGGCTAGTTCCGGCAGCATTCCCGACGAACCTTCGGACTTCCATCGAACTCTTAAACTCGCAATGAATCCTTCGTGCTTGACTCCGACAGTTTGTTTTGCTTTATATCTTCGTCGTTATCATAGTTAATCCTGCACACACAAGCTAAAACTCTACTCCGATCTAGACAATTATTACAACGCGAATTGACATTTTGTTGCCCGGCACGTCATTGGTTGGTGCTTCGTCCGATTCTTTGGTACATCGTCCTCTCTTGCAGCTTGTTGCCCAATCGGCGGTTGACCTCCGCAACCCCGATATCCTTGGCATAATTTCGCTCTCCTTGGCCCGATGCCCGACGTCCGAAGCCTTCTCCCGTCCAATATCTTGATGTGATCTCCTCCGGCGCAACGTCAATTCCTACTGCGTTAACTGTCTAATCCTGATCGAGTAGACCTGCATCACTCAAAATGCAGTTAAACATAAACATAATTATCAATTGGTTTCATCATCAAAATACGAGATTCATCAATCTCCACCTTTTTGATGATGACAACCAATTGATGACGGAGTTAAACTTGACTCCCGGAGTTTAAACAAACTCCCCCTATCAATATGCCATATTGATATAACCTTGAATTCAAACTGAATTCAAGTCATTGCAATATTCATCATGAATACTTGCAACACGTCATTATGAACTCATGCATAGACTTATGCATATCATGTCATCAACATACTTATCCCCCTTTGTCATCAACAAAAAGGAGAAGTACAACTATTCTTTGTGTTTGTAATATAAGTTCAACTCATTGCATGAAAAACATAATATTAAGTTTTATCATCATGCAGTTTTGAAGCTAGAAAATTTAGCAAGTAATGCATCATGCTTAGGACATTCAAGCTATCAAGTTTTAGATATGCAAGTTTTACAGCATACAAGATAGCACTTTTGGTAATGTTCAAGATAGTAAGTTCTACATCATGCAAGCTAGCAATATTGAGATGTTCAAGAAAGCAACTCTTGCTTCTTGAAATATGCAAATTTGTCAAGTTTTGCTAGATGTGCAAGTTAGCATTTTTGCCTCTTAAGATAGGAAAGATAGCACATTTGCTTCTTTTGAGATAGCAACTTTTTGCTTCTCTTTAGACTACAAGCTAGAAATTTTTACGATATGTAAGTTTCACAATATACAAGCTAGCAAAAATTTCGAAAGCAAATGCAAGATAGCTTTCTTGTGTAAGCTCATAATTCTTGCTTCCTATTGCAATGTGCAATTTGCGAGTTTTGCTTCTTGAGATAGGCAAGATAGCACTTTTCCAATTTTTGTTTCTTAAGATAGGCAAGCTTGTGATGTTCAAAATAATAAGCTCTTTCTTCTAGAACTGTCATTTTTGCTTTCTTTGCAAAGTGTAAGCTAGCAAAATGTTTGAAAAAGTGATCAAGTTTTGCAACATACAAGCTAGCAAAAATACCAAACTAGCAAGAGATAATGTTTTACATGAGGCAAGCAAACAATTTGGCAAATGTTACATTTACATCTTCTCTTTTAAGAAGTGCAATTTTTTCTTTCATCTTGAATTGTGCAAGCTAGTTAGTGTTGGTAAATCATGGGGGGCGACATCATATGCGCAGCGGAAGAACAAGAAAATAAAAATCCCCGATTCCCAAAAAGATGTTCGTCGTCGTGCGAAGATTGGTGCGCAAAAATCCGCAAAACACAAAACTGCGTATAAAGATTGTGTTACCTAGGGAGATCATATATCCCTGTTTCCTTGCAGATCCTTAGGAGAGGGTGAAGGAGGTCAAGCGTCCTCCTCTCTAGCGGTGATCCACACAGTAGGGTTGCGACGACGCTCCTCAAAACTCCAGGCCTACTCTAAGGTGGAGATGGAGAGGAGAATAGGAAAGGCAAGCAAAGACTCTAGCCTATGAGGCTGTGAATCCCTCCTATTTATAGAGATCCCGTGTCAAACCCTAATGGGTCCTTCCCTAGTGGGTATTGGATCTGCATCCAATAAGACAAGGGCTCCGTCGGATATCTCATATCCGAACCTCTACTCGTCGCAATGCTTATGATATGTGTGTGACCCTCTAGGCCCAATATCGAGCTGGCCGTGAGTCATACCTGTCAGAACTCCTTCTAACTCAGTGAATTATTATCTCTGTAATAATTCACTCGACTCATCGCATGGTGCTGTCAGACCCATACGGTTTCTACTCAAGTCTCGCTCTAATCGGATTCTCCCGGAGAACTCTTTCTCTCTCAACCCGAATGACCCTGGCCAGGGATTTGTCTGAGCAAGAACACATGGGATATTCCTGTTATGATGCCGAGAGTGGATGATCCTCTGTCGACACTCAATAGCCCTTGTAAGGTCGACTACCACTCCCAATGACCAGTTGTACTAGATCTGGGACAGCCAAACCTATAAGTCTAGTATCAAAGAGTGGAGCACTCATATAAGACATCCTTGGTGTCTCAAGTCTAAGGACCAGATACACCACTAGGACTACGGAATCGCTGTCTGACAATAAGGCATCATCAACCATCCAGCATTCTGTAAGCGGATCAATCAGTGAACTCATTCTCTAATGAGCACTTGTATTGTATCCCTAGTGTCCCTACACGAGCAGCTATGAGACCAGCTACATCCATCATATGGACGGGTATACAACACACCAGTCTATCCAGTTATCACGATGTCCCTCTCGAGTAACCGATGACCGGGATTATTTAGGATATATGTTTAAAGGTGAATCGATCTCATTATCGTGATCTCATCACGATCCGATTCCCATTGCACAAATCCAAGGACATCACAATATATATATATGCATTTATGCAATAGTTATAAAATGATATACGCCAAAATATAATAAGCAAAAAGATTCTGTATCAAGTCACACGTGCCATCACTCACGTGATTGGCTTGCTGGGCAACTATGACTAGCAATCTCCCACTTGACCTAAAGCCAATCACTTATGTGTCTGATCCCCATTAGACTCCTATGACGCTTAAAGACAATCTGAGACAACGGCTTTGTCAATGGATCTACAATGTTATCTTCGGATGGAACTCTTTCCACTGCTACATCTCCTTGGGTTACGATCTCTCTGATAAGCTGGAACCTCCTCAGAACACTTCTGATGAGACTCGGGTTCCCTTATTTGAGTAATCGCCCCATAGTTGTCGCAATATAAGGAATTCGACTTCTCGCTATTCGGAATGACTCCCAAATCTGTGATGAACATCTTCACCCAGACTCCCTCCTTTGTTGCATCTAATGCAGCAATGTACTCCGCCTCTGTGGTCGAGTCAGCAGTGGTATCTTGCTTGGAACTCTTCCAGCATACTGCTCCTCCATTCAAGGTGTACACATACCCTGAATTCGACTTGCTATCATCGACATCAGACTGAAAACTTGAGTCAGTGTAGCCTTCAACCTTAAGGCTATTACCTCCATATACTAGTAAAAGATCCTTAGTCCTTCTCAAGTACTTAAGGATACACTTTACTGCTTTCCAGTGCTCCAAGCCTGGATCCGCCTGATACCTGCTCATGACACTCAGAGCATGCGCTATATCAGGCCTAGTACATAGCATGACATACATGATAGACCCTATTGCTGAGGCATAAGGTATCATATCCATGTTCGCCCTTTCTTCTGGAGTCTTTGGGGACATACTCGTAGAAAGCGATATCCCATGTCTCATCGGTATGAGACCTCTCTTGGAATTTTCCATGCCAAACCTTTTGACAATAGTTTCTATGTACCTGGACTGGGACAAGCCAAGCATCCTTTTGGATCTATCTCTATAGATTCTAATCCCCAAGATATAAGATGCTTCCCCTAAGTCCTTCATGGAGAAGTGTCTAGATAACCAAGCCTTTACTGTGGATAGCATTCCTATGTCATTCCCAATGATGAGGATGTCATCCACATATAACACCAAAAAAGGTGATAGCGCTCCCACTTACTTTTCTGTATACACAAGGCTCATCTTCGTTCTTAACGAAGTCATAAGATCTGATTGCCTCATCAAATCTTATGTTCCAACTTCGGGAAGCTTGCTTTAGTCCATAAATGGATCTAAGCAACCTACACACCTTATTTGGGCAGTTCTTGGACACGAATCCCTCAGGTTGCATCATATACACCTCCTCCTCGAGGTTCCCGTTGAGAAATGCAGTTTTCACATCCATCTTCCAGATCTCATAATCATAGTGTGCTGCAATAGCCAATAGAATTCTGATGGATTTTAACATTGCTACGGATGAGAAAGTTTCATCGTAGTCAACACCTTGCCCTTGACGATACCCCTTAGCCACTAGCCTTGCTTTATAGGACCTTTCCATCTACTCCGATCTTTTTCTTAACTTTATCCACTTGCAACCGATGGGTACAATACCTTCGGGCGCATCAACTAGGTTCCAAACCTTATTGGAGTACATAGAATCCATCTCAGAATTCATGGCTTCTTTCCACTTTCCGGAGTCTATACTCATAATAGCCTCTTCGTAAGTCTGAGGATCAATATCCTCTACATCCTCTGCTCTAATATGTCTCACATATCTCTCAGGAGGATGGGATACTCTATCAGACCTGCGTAAAGTTGATACTTGTGTATTAGGTACCAGAACAGACTCGGGCTGTAGAGTGGTGCTTGAGCTTGGTTCTCCAACCTCGCTCAATTCTATCATTCTCCCACTGTCTCCGTCA
This sequence comes from Musa acuminata AAA Group, assembly GCF_036884655.1. Taxonomy (NCBI): domain Eukaryota; kingdom Viridiplantae; phylum Streptophyta; class Magnoliopsida; order Zingiberales; family Musaceae; genus Musa; species Musa acuminata. The sequence goes on along the minus strand of NC_088331.1, from coordinate 27,636,787 downwards.
AGAATGTGTTCCTTCTCAAGGAACACTGCTCTCTTAGCTACAAAGACCTTTTGGTCCTCGAGATGATAGAAATAATACCCACAAGTTTCCTTGGGGTATCCCACAAATTTGCATCGCTCTGTCCTTGATTCTAACTTATCGGGGTTGTGTCTTCTAACATGGGCAGGGCAGCCCCAAATCTTAACAACCTTAAGATCAGGCTTCTTCCCTTTCCATATCTCAGATGGTGTAGACACTACCGACTTAGTTAGAACTCTGTTCAGAAGGTAAGCTGCGGTTTCTAGGGCATATCCCCAGAATGAGATGGGTAGGTCAGCGAAACTCATCATGGACCGTACCATATCTAATAATGTACGATTTCTCCTTTCAGAGACACCATTGAGCTGAGGGGTATAAGGAGGTGTCCATTGGGATAATATCCCATGGTCCTTGAGGAACTGAGTAAACTCTGTACTTAAGTATTCACCTCCTCGATCTGATCGAAGAGTTTTGATACTCTTTTCAGTCTGGTTCTCCACCACATTCTTATACTCTCTGAATTTCTCAAAGGCCTCGAACTTGTACTTCATTAAGTACACATATCCATACCTTGAGAAATCATCAGTAAATGTAATGAAGTAGGAGTAACCTCCAATGGCATGAGTTGACATGGGTCCACATACATCACTATGTATGAGTTCCAACAACTCATTGGCTCTCTCTCCAGTTCTACTAAATGGAGATTTGGTCGGTTTTCCACGAATGCGAGGCTCACAAGTTGCATATGACACATAGTCGAATGGATCTAGATATCCATCATTTAGCAACTTTTGAATCCTTCTTTCATGGATATGACCTAGCCTACAATGCCACAGGTATGCACTGTTCAACTCACCTCATTTCCTTTTGGACACATTTACATTCATGATATGTGGAGTGGTGTCTAACATAAATAAACCATTATGCAATGTTCCTTTCGTGATGATTTTATCATCTAATAATATCGAACAACCATAGTTCTCAAAAATAAATTTATATCCACTAACTGTTAAACATGAAATGGAGATAATGTTTTTGATAATAGAAGGAACAAAATAACATGCATCTAATGCAATAAAAGCTCCACTAGGCAGATGTAGGGCGACCTCGCCAACAGCTAATACAGCAACTTTTGCTCCATTACCCATCTTGAGGTCCATCTCGCCTCTCTCTAGTATCCTAGGCCTTATCAGAACCTGCAATGAATTGCATATATGATAAGCACTACCGGTATCCAATACCCATGTGTTATCATAAGAGTCTGACAAATGGAGACTGATCATGAATGTACCTGAAGCTTCATCAAGCTTTTGTTTCGCCCTTTCTGCAAGGTACTCTTTGTAGTTTCTCTTCCAATGCCCATCTTTACCATAGTGGAAGCACTGGCCTTTGTCCTTTGCTGGGTATTTCTTAGCAACCTTTGCTTTACCTTGTTTGCCCTTGCCCTTTCCCTTCTTAAGGGACCTTTCTGCTTTCTTTTTCTTTCTGGTCTCACTAGTGTAGAGAACTGGCTTCTCTTTCTTAATAGTACTCTCTGCCTCCCTCAACATATTGAGGAGCTCTGGGAGAGTCACCTCAAGCTTGTTCATATTAAAATTCATTATGAATTGTGAAAAGGAATCTGGTAGGGACTGAAGCACAATGTCCACACACAAGTTATCCTCTAGGACCATTCCTAGACCTGTGAGTTTCTCTATCCACTCAATCATCTTTAGGACATGGTTCTGAACCGGTGTCCCCTCAGTCATCCTAGCGCGGAAAAGGCTCTTGGATATCTCATATCGTTGAGTCCTTCCTTGTTCCTCAAACAATTTGCGGACATGTAGGAGAATGGATCTGGCATCCATCTTTTCATGTTGTCTCTGTAACTCTGGAGTCATAGAGCCCAACATATAGCACTGAGCAAGAGTGGAGTCATCAATGTACTTCACGTAGCGAGCGATCTCATCCTCGCTTGCCCCTTCTTCGGGCATAGGCATCACTATATCAAGGACGTACACGATTTTCTCCGCTGTGAGAACAATTCTCAAGTTACGGAGCCAATCCGTATAATTTGGACCAGTGAGGCGATTGACATCAAGTATGCCACGTAAAGGATTTGAAAGCGACATTTTCTGAAAATAAAGATGTAGCAGAAATGAATAACATGCAGATTTTGCAAGAAATAAACTATCAAGATATGGACTTCTATCTTAATATGCTCCCACTATTTTACTAACGAGTCACGCGACACCCTCAGAACGTGAAACGAAAGTCTCCGGCAAACTTCTAGTGGGGATCAGGATCCAATCAGCGTCTTAGTGTAACCTCGAGGGACTCGACCAATCACACTAAGCCGAAAAGGTAGGCAACTCTTGCCGATCACAACTCCTTGTGATTCCCGTCCTGTTCGGCCTCCGAATCACCATGGCCTCGAGGGACTCGACCAACCATGATGCTCGGTTAAGTCAACACCTTCGTTACAAGATGAGTCTGATTTGATGATATACCCTCGAGGGACTCGACCAAGCATACCATGCCCTCAGGTCACCGGTGACATCTCTATGTCATAAGCAAGATAGCGAATCGTGATATAGGTGAGTCTCGAGGGACTCGACCAACTTAACCTACACCGGGAATCGGTTCCTACTCATAACGATGGAAGGCCACGTGGGTCTATCTAATTGCCTCACGTTTACCGACTTAATATTATCGAGAGATATTTCTATAATTTGGTCTCCTAATATGACATGTCACACATATACATATTTAATATATATCTACATCGCATGCAAATATATATATACATATCTAGTATGTGTATAAGCAATCACATCAGATGATCATGGAACACAACCTAATATGATTTGGCCCGAGCTAGTAGGCCTAATCACTCACATCAAGATCTATGTGTGCAACGGTGCATCTCCATGCCCTGTGATCGTCCATCTCGTCCTCGTCGGTTCCATCGACATCTTGATGCATCTCCATGCATCACGATCGTCCGTCTCGTGGGTCCCGCTATCGCATCCACGCTCCCGCTGCGCCTCCTCATGTGATTACAACTTAATCATAGGCACGCAGGCCCGACAATAAACGAGAAATATAATGGAGGTTCGCATACCTCAATAATAATAATCACAAGTACACACATCACACGGTCCATGATCATCCATCAACACATCATACATCACATGTATAAATAATCATCATCATGTAGGACTACTAGATAATAATAAAAATAATAATCAACTAAACCCTTTAATTAATTAATATTTTTTTGAAATCAGGGACATGCATGGAATTTCTCAATTCCTAAGGGTATTTTCATAATTTGGACAAAAGATAGAAACTGGAATTTCTCAAATTCCGAGGGGAAAAACTATCTTTTGCCCAGAAAACCCTAATACCCTTTCCCCTTTTCGCTGCTGCCGCCGCCGCCACCCTGCCGGCGGTGGCCTGTGCGGCGGGGCAAGGGCACTGCCCTCGCCTGCAGGCGGCACGCCCGTTGGCGACGATGCCACTGTGGGTGGGTGCCCCCTTCGGGCGCCGCTGCCTCCGCAGACGGTGTTGTACCGCCGGGCGGCCACCCCTGTGGGGGGGGTTTCGCCCGTGGGAGCAGCGACGGCAGGCGCCGCTGCCCTGCGGTGCCTCTGCCCGTGGGCTGCCAGCCCCGCCAACAGCAACCCTACTGCAAGCAGACCGCTGGTCGGCTGCTGCAGGCACCACGCTTGCGCATGCACCGGCGTTGTGCTGCCTGGCTGTGACTGCGGCTGCCGCTGCAGGTGGCTGCAGGCATGCAGATCGAGGGCAGCAACTGTTGCTGCCCTTCCTCGCTTTTGCGTCAACGATTTTGACGGCAATATTCGTCCTAAACACAACACACGCAGTTCAAAACCAATCATTCGCACGAACAACCTGGCTCTGATACAAATGTTGGTAAATCATGGGGGGCGACATGATATGCGCAGCGGAAGAACAAGAAAACAAAAATACCCGATTCCCAAAAAGATGTTCGTCGTCGTGCGAAGATTGGTGCGAAAAAATCCGCAAAACACAAAACTGCGTATAGAGATTGTGTTACCTAGGGAGATCGTATATCCCTGTTGCGACGACGCTCCTCAAAATTCCAGGCCTACTCTGAGGTGGAGAGGGAGAGGAGAATAGGAAAGGCAAGCAAAGACTCGCCTATGAGGCTGTGAATCCCTCCTATTTATAGAGATCCCGTGTCAAACCCTAATGGGTCCTTCCCTAGTGGGTATTGGATCTGAATCCAATAAGACAAGGGCTCCGTCGGATATCTTATATCCGAACCTCTACTCATCGCAATGCCTACCATATGTGTGTGACCCTCTAGGCCCAATATCGAGCTGGCCGTGAGTCATACCTGTCAGAACTCCTTCTAACTCAGTGAATTATTATCTCTGTAATAATTCACTCGACTCATCGACTACGGACGTACTAGGCCACTACGTCGTAGTCCCCAGACGATACAGGGGAATCCAATCCATTGGACCAGTCTGTCCTCAGTTACCATGTACCTATAGTCCCTCATCCATCTAATATCCCAGAGATCGTATATCGAGCATGGTGCTGTCAGACCCATACGGTTTCTACTCAAGTCTCGCTCTAATCGGATTCTCCCGGAGAACTCTTTCTCTCTCAACCCGAATGACCCTGGCCAGGGATTTGTCTGAGCAAGAACACATGGGATATTCCTCTCATGACGCCGAGAGTGGATGATCCTCTATCGACACTCAATAGCCCTCGTAAGGTCGACTACCACTCCCAATGACCAGCTATACTAGATCTGGGACAGCCAAACCTATAAGTCTGGTATCAAAGAGTGGAGCACTCATACAGGACATCCTTGGTGTCTCATGTCTAAGGACCAGATACACCACTAGGACTACAGAATCGCTGTTTGATAATAAGGCATCATCAACCATCCAGCATTCCGTAAGTGGATCAATCAGTGAACTCATTCTCCAATGAGCACCTGTACTGTATCCCTAGTGTCCCTACACGAGCAGCTATGAGACCAGCTGCATCCATCATATGGACGGGTATACAGCACACCAGTCTATCCGGTTATCACGATGTCCCTCTCGAGTAACCTATCACCGGGATTTTTTAGGATATGTGTTTAAAGGTGAATCGATCTCATTATCGTGATCTCATCACGATCCGATTCCCATTTCACAAATCCAAGGAAATCACAATATATATATGCATTTATGCAATAGTTATAAAGTGATATACGCTAAAATATAATAAGCAAAAAGATTCTGTATCAAGTCACACGTGCCATCACTCACGTGATTGGCTTGCTGGGCACCTATGACTATTAGTTAGTTTGCCTCTTTTCATGATGTCTACGCTAGAAATTCTTGCTCCCCCTTTGTCATTGTCAAAAAGAAGGGAAGACCCTTATATCAATTTTCATATTATGACAAAGGTAAGTATCATTCTTATTTGTGCATCATTATCTATTCAAATTAAAACATACATAATTTCAATAACCTTTTTTTTCATACACGCTACCGAAAAATAAATCAATCATCATTAATAAGCATATCATATATGATACTCAAACATTAAAATTTTCAAGCATTTATCAACATGTTGATCATGATACCAAACATTCATCATTTAAAGCATTCATGATACACATCATATGCAATAAATACATCATGTACATCATTATAATAAGTATTGCATACATCATTTTAACTTTATGAATATTTCATCATTGCATGCATCATACCAAAACATTTCAAGCCATGCAAGCCATAAATACAAAGAAATCATGTCATAAAGGATAAAATCATTTGAATACCAGAAGACATGATTCATATAGTAAATATCTTTTTTAAATAAAATATCAAGAAAAATCATAGGAGTACAAAGAAGAGATCTTGTTTTAAAAGAAAAATCAAGTAATAACTCCAAGAACTCACAAGGAAAAATCATGATTCATTTAGAAAATCTCCTCTCAAGAGAATATCAAGTAAAATCGTAGAAGATAGATTAATGAGAAATTTTGATTTATAATAAAATCTCATGTATCGAATGTCGAGAAATCAAAATGATGATTTATATAAAAAAAATATCACAAGTTATATTCAAGAGAAAAATCATCATTCATTTTCAACTTATTCAATTTGTCATATCAATATTTCTTAGATATGCATGATACCAAAACATGGTTTTAAATCTTTAATATATAATATGCATAAATTTAAAGGAGAAGGGAAGAATTCAAACGTACAAAGATTTCAACCATCTCATAAACAAATGTAAGACCAAGTCATGAATCCAAAATTCCATGAATCAAAATGATCATCAAAGGTAATCTCATGTTATTCCAAGAAATCAATATCATGATTTTGATAAAACTCATTTCAAATTTAAATCATCAAAATAATCAAAATATCAACATTACTTTCAAGAGATTCAAAATGGTATACATAGATTTATCATAATAAACTTCAAGATCAATAGGATAGAGAAAAATAAATTTTCAAGGAAAAAATATTTTCCTCTTTTTAGTTGTTTCAATTCATATGATTTTATTTCACTTATACCAAATAAAAACATGTATAATGTTTAAAGCCGAAAGTGTAATATTTATTACAACAAAGATTAATAAGCCACTTTCATTATGGTAAAAATCAATAATCCATAAATCACAAGATTCATATGCATAATTTTGAAATTTATTAAGCATGATCATTATGCATGACACTAAAACATGGTTTCAAAATGTTTAATATTTTCATTACATCATTATGCAATGGTTTCATTGAACATAATTTTGAATGATTCTTATAGATAACTAAAACTTCTTTAGTTTTAATTTATGTGATTGACTTTATATTAGCATGCTCAAGTTTTGTTCTTATGTCAAAAACATACATCATGTTTGAAAACCAAAGATAAGGTTTAAAAAAAAATATCATCAAGCCTTCCATATAAAAACCATGCATCATCATTGAAAGTTAATATGGAAATCATCAAAATACACATTCTTGCTTCTCAAGCACATATATATGATTATTTAAATCTAACATTTTATTCTATTAACATAAAACATACAATTTTCAAGAAAAATAATTATTCAAAAGAAAAGAGAAAATGCATCATGGAAAACATCAAGTAATTTCAAAATAATTCAAGAGAGTTGAGTTACTTACCATGTAGTCGAAGCCCGTCAAAGCCCAATTCGCCATTTCACCTTTGGAAGTTCTTCATTCATCCTTGGTTGCCTTCCGCTTCTTTGACCTCTTCCTCCGTTCAAGTTCATTGTTTATTTTATATTTTTGTTTAATAAACTTATTAAGATTTAGTGTTTGAAGTTCAAGTTCATCATTGTCCTCATCACTTGAGTCATCACTCAAGTGGTATTCATTTGTTCGGGTTCCAAATCCATTCTATTCTTTGGAAGGTGGTTCAAGTGTTCATTGTGTTCATCATGTGCATTGTGCACCATTTCATATGTTATCAACGAACCAACTCGTTCTTCAAGTGGAAAAATATTTAAATCTTTTGTTTCTTGTATTGCGGTTATTTTAGGATCCCACCTTTTTGGAAGCGATCTTAAGATCTTACTTATGAGATCAAAATTCGAAAAAGATTTACCAAGAACTTTTAGATTATTGATGACATCCGTGAAACGGGTGTACATGTCGCTTATAGTCTCGCTTGGTTGCATTCGAAAAAGCTCAAAATCATGCAATAAAATATTAACTTTCGAGTCTTTGACTCTACTAGTTCCCTCGTGCGTGATTTCAAGTGTTTGCCAAATATCAAAAGCCGTTTCGCACGTAGAAATCCGATTGAACTCATTTTTGTCTAAAGCGCAAAATAAGGCATTCATAGCCTTTGCGTTTAAAGAAAAATACTTCTTCTCCAAATCCGACCATTCGTTCATCGGTTTAGAGGGAAGTTGAAAAATGTTTTCAATGATATTCCATAAATCCAAATTCATAGAAATCAAGAAAACTCTCATTCGAGTTTTCCAATAAGTGTAGTCCAATCCGTTAAACAACGGTGGACGAAAAACCGATAAGCCCTCTTGAAAGCCATAAAGAGCCATTTCTCTCGGGTGTAAATCCGAAATAAGAAATACCAGGCTCTGATACCAATTGTTAGGATCGGAGCGGCACTAAGAGGGGGGGGTGAATTAGTGCAGCGGTAAAGTGTGATCAACTTTTTACGATTTAAACACTTTTGAAAACTTCATACGATAAAAGTAACGTTTTCGTTTGAAACCATTTCGATTGCGTTTTAACTTGAAAAGATAAGTAAGACGGAGACAAAGAAGTAGAGTATTAAAGTGCAAATGGTTTGCAGTAATGTAATTGACAATAAGTAAATGCAAACTAGAAATCACGCCGATTTTACAGTGGTTCGGTCAAATGACCTACATCCACTTGCGAGGCTCCTCTTCGATGAGGCTCCCACCTTCCACTAGCAAATCTCTTGAAATGGAAGGGAAAATACCCCTCTTACAACCTTTTACAAGCGGTTCACTCTCTTACAGATTTTTAGCAAGAAAGAAGGAGGTGAACACTAGCAAATTGAAAATAAGACTAGCAAATACTTTCTAAGACCTTTCTCTCAAACAATTGCTACTCAAAAAGTTGTATTCTCAGCTGAGACTTGAGGGGTATTTATAGGCTTCAAGAGGATTCAAATTTGGGCTCCAAAAATTTGAATTCTCTTATATTCCCGATGCTGGCGGTGCCACCGCCTAGTGCTCGGGTGCTGGGCGGTGCAACCGCCCAGCCTAGGAGGTGTCACCGCCCATCCTAGGCGGTGCCACCGCCTAGGCCAATTCAGCTCACTGGTTGGGCTCCAAACTTGGCCCAAACCAGTCCGAACTCGGGCCCAATTGGCCCCTACTTGGGTTATAAGATTAACACCTAATCCTAACCATAATTAATGTGCTAACTACAAATTTAAAGACATTTTCTAAGCTATTACAAAGTCCGTACGTCAAAGACTTTTTCCGGCGAGCTTCCGGCGAACTTCCGACGGTTTTTCGATAAACTCTCAGAAACCATTCTGCGGACTCCCAACAAGCTCCTAGACTTCACGATTTGATCTTGATGAGTTCCAACGAGCTTCTTTGGCAAGCTCCGATCTTTCTCGGCGAGCTCCGCGAACTTCCAACGAACCTTCCGGCGAGCCTCCGAAAAACCCTTTGGCAAGCTCCCTACTCATTCTTGGCTAGTTCCGGCAGCATTCACGACGAACCTTCGGACTTCCGTCGAACTCTTGAACTCGCAATAAATCCTTCGTGCTTGACTCCGACACTTTGTTTTTCTTTATGTCTTCGTCGTTATCGTAGTTAATCCTGCACACACAAGCTAAAACTCTACTCCGATCTAGACAATTATTACAACGCGAATTGACATTCTGTTGCCCGACACGTCATTGGTTGGTGCTTCGTCCGATTCTTCGATGCATCGTCCTCTCTTGCAGCTTGTTGCCCAATCGGTAGTTGACCTCTGCAACCCCGATATCCTTGGCGTAATTTCACTCTCCTTGGCCCGATGCTCGATGTCCGAAGCCTTCTGCCGTCCAATATCTTGATGTGATCTCCTCCGGGGCAATATCAATTCCTCCTGCGTTAACTGTCTAATCCTGATCGAGTAGACCTACATCACTCAAAATGCAGTTAAACATAAACATAATTATCAATTGGTTTTATCATCAAAATACGAGATTCAACTGTCAACATTTCATTAGATGCAGCGTGTGCTTATACAACAAAAACATATATACTAAGAAAGATCTGCCCAAAATCTTTTAGCTTTCCACTGCCTCAGCCTAATCTTAACATTTAAGCAAGCGACGAGCTATCCTGAAAAATTTATACAACAACGGGGTGAGCATATAAAGCTTAGCAAGTGACTAACATATCCATGTCAAAAGACGACAATTTCCAAAGAGATAAAATTTCAAAATGTAATGCAGAATATAAGAATTCATAGACGTAATATCATTAGGTGCAGAATCACAATTGTCATTTCAATCATACATATTTGGTTCATAACAGATGGGGCATAGAGTAATTGGAGCATATCAACAACGAATGAAACGTTTCGGAGCATATCAATAACAAATAAAACATTTCGGAGCTTAACAATGACGTATGAAATGTTCCGGAGCATATCAATGACATATGGAACATTTTGAAGCATATTAACAATGAATGAAACATTTCAGAGCTTATCAATGGCGTATGAAATGTTCCGGAGCATATCAACGGCATATGGAACATTTCGAAGCATATCAACAATGAATGAAACATTTCGGAGTTTATCAATGGCGTATGAAATGTTCCGGAGCATATCAATGACATATGGAACATTTCAAAGCATATCAACAATGAATGAAACATTTCGGAGCTTATCAATGTCATATGAAATTTTCCAGAGCATATCAACGGCATATGGAACATTTCGAAGCATATCAACAATGAATGAAACATTTCGGAGCTTATCAATGGCATATGAAATGTTCCGGAGCATATCAATGACATATGAAACATTTCGAAGCATATCAACAATGAATGAAACATTTCGGAGCTTATCAATGGCGTATGAAATTTTCCAGAGCATATTAACGGCATATGGAACATTTCAAAGCATATCAACGATGAATGAAACATTTCGGAGCATATAAATAACAAATGAAATGTTTTGGAGCTTATCTGTGGCGTATGAAATGTTCCGGAGCATATCAATGGTGTATGGAATATTTCAGAGCATATCAATAACAAATACCAAACAGAAGCTCAAACGTCGTCTTTGACGTTGCATTCATATCATTCTTATCCAAAGCATGTACATAAACACATAACCAAAGCTCTGGATATCATATCAAACATACAGAGGGTGTAGTGGGACCACAGACAAATTGTGATTCATTATTTCTAAATGACCACTAGATAGAAGTCTCCCACGATTGGGAGCTCCATCCACCCACGTCTAGGTGAAGTCAGAGGGGGCCGGCAGAGCATCGCAGGCTCTATGCATAACTCCCTTTACCATTTCTAGTAAAAGTTCACATTATCCCACAACACCAGAGTACAAAAGGTAATATGAACAATACATAGCATATATCAGAAGCACACGCGGAACAACAAAATGTACATGTGCCTTTACGAGTCAAGATGCAAGCAACAATCTCTCACAAATGTATTCAGATTTGGAATGAAATGAAAGCAAGAGTATACATGGATTCCAAGCAATCATATATAGCTCAATTCAAATAAGAAGGTTAGATGAATTTGATATCCAAAGGAATGAAACTAGAATAGGCACATATCAAAAGCAAATGCGGAACAATGGGATATACATGTGCCTACATGTGTCAATGCGATATAGCTTAAACGTTACACAAAATGTTTCAAGAATGTAAATAATTTACAGACAAGAGCAAACCAGAATTCAAGCACTAACATAAGCTTCAATTGAGCGAAGGGGACTGAATGGAATCTATTTCCAAACGAATGAAACAAAATACGCAAAATCGACCAAAACTCAATTTCTGGCAGAATTCAAGAGGAACATTGAACAAATGCTTCAGATTATCAATTATGCTCCAATACCCTCAAGAAGGCTATTGTCGAAAGATATATCAATCTATTTTCTATTGAAACAAGTTTCGTATGAATCATGGTTTCCAACAAAGAGTTACCTTTGATTTGGTAACACAAGGTCAAAAACACAATCACTGTTTTGCAGAATTCATAGGGTCGGATTCAACAGATAATAGGGTAGGCATTTGAATTCCAAATATTTCAAACGATATGTCAAAAGAAAGGTCTACAAGTCTAGTTTCGAAAGATATCAGTTTGGTATAAATCATAATTTCTAACAGGGACTTATAGGTATTTTAGTATCGAAAGGTCAGAAATTTTGATCCCTATTCTGCAGCATCTATAGGCTCATTTGAAACAGATGTTCGGGTAAGTATTCGGTGCCCAAAATCTACAAAATCAGTGTCAAAAGAAAGATATAAGAGTCTAATTTCAAAGAACTAGGTCCTACCTGAATCCACATTTGGTGCTAAAAATTATAGCTGAAAGAGTGTATAGGGGTCAATTTACCGAAAAAATTTCAGATCCTTGGTTTTTTGTCCAAAGAGAGAAATATCAGGTTCTAAGCATAAATCTTTCAGAATCAATATAGGAACATAGACTAATACTTCTATAGGATGGGGTTAGAACACTTGCCTTTGAGAATTTTGATCATAAATGAGAAGATTTGAGCAAGAAACCTCAAAGCCCCAATTTTTTTTTTTTCTTCTTCTTCCCCCTTTTTCTTCTCTTCTTCTTTGTTTCTTTCTCCGGTGCTTCCACGTAGCTGCCTTCTCTGGTTCCTTATGAACGAAGGCAGAGAGGCTTAAACGGTGGGATTTGTATTTTTGTGCATTTTGCAGTTTAGTCCTTGTATTTATTATATTTACGATTAGGTCCTCAGGGTTTACATATAGGTCCTCAGATTTTTTTTTTTAACAAATCCTCCAACTCTTATGAATAAGTTATCAGATTCATACTTTGACTTTTTATCAAATTTAAAATAGATACTTACATTACAATTAGAAACTTATACGAAAATTCAGAAATGAGGGATGTTACAATACTAGTCTACTATATACTCATACATATGATGGAGGTGACTAGTCTTATAGCTACTCGTGTGGGGACTCCAGGGACACAATGCAAGTGCTTATTAGAGAATGAGTTTATTGATTGACCCGTTCATGGAATGCTAGATGATTAATGATACCTCATTGTCCTATAATGATTCCGTTATCTCAGTGGTGTACTTGGTCCTTAGACTTGAGACACTAAGGATGTCCTATATGAGTACTCAACTCTTTGATACCGGACTTATATGTTTGGAAGTTCTAAATCTAGTACGCCCGGTTATCAGGAGTTGTAGCCAATCTTACAAGGGTTATTAAGTATCGATAGAGGATCATCTATTCTCAATGTCATGCGAGGAATATTTCATATGTTCTTGCTCAAACAAATCACTAGCTAGGGTCATTAGGATTGAGAGAGAAAGAGTTCTCCATGAGGATCCGATTGAAGCGAGACTCGAGTAGAAACTGTATGGGTTTGAAAATACCATGCCCAGTATATCATCTCTAGGATATTAGATAGATGAAAGACTATAGATACATGGTAATTAAGGACTGATAGGTCCAAATGATTAGATTCCCTTATATCGTTTGGGAAATACGGCGTAGTGGCCTAGTACGTCCGTAGTCGATGAGTCGAGTGAATTATTATAATTATTATAGAGATAATAATTTATTGAGCTAGAAGGAGTTCTAACAGGTATGACTTATGGCTAGCTTGATATTAGGCCTAGAGGGTCACACACATATGATAGGAAAGAAAACTTGCTAGCTTGCAAAATGAAGCAAAATTTGCTAGCTTGCATAATGCAAAAAAAAGCAAAATTACTTAGTTGCACATTTCAAAGAAGTCAAAACTTATTATTTTTCATAAGGTAGGATCAATATGACACTAAGAAGGGAGGGTGAATTAGTGCTTACGATAAAAGTGTCGATTTTGATACTTCGTACATTCGATGAAAATTGATATTGGAAAGATGTTTACTTAAAACACATTCATAAGCATAGTGAAAGTAAGAAATCAGTTAATAATTAAAATGAAAAGCTTAAAGTAAATGCAAACCAAATTTTTATAGTAGTTTAATCGTCATGACCTACATCCACTCTTGATTCCTCTTCACTCGAGACTATCGGCTTCCACAACCGGTCTTCCTTCAATAGGCGAAGACCAACTACCCTCTTCAACCCTTTTCCTTTTCATGGGTTTATAAGTTAACCCTTACAAGCCTTACACCTCTCTTAGAATAACAACCCCTTTATGCTCAAATTCTTATTGTACCATACAACAATAGCTGGGATATTTATAGACCCCAAATGACTTCAAAATTAGAGCAAAAAAAGGTAACATCCTAGGTTTCCCAAGTCCTAATGGTACCACTGCTAAGTCTGGCAATACCATCATCTGACACAGTTTGGGAGATTGTGTTTGGGCAATACCACTACCCAGACTAATAGTACCACTGCCTGACATTGTGTCACGAACAAACTTCGAAACAAGATGTTTGATGTAATGCTTATGTATGTCCGTGTCTTTTGGCATGTTCATGCCTTGTACAACATGTAGAGGGGCGATCGAAGGCTTGATAGTCCCATTTTAGTTGGGTTGGTGGCCTCTTTAGGTTTGTAAATAAAGGTTGTGTCATGTGGACACGTGCGAGAGTTTTTCGGTCTATAATGGACCATTTTACCCTTTGTGGTGCCACTGTTCAGAGCTTGTAAAGTCTGTTTGTAATTTGCATTGTCTATGAAGTGTTTTTCGGAGATGTTTGCTTGTGGATCCCGATTGAGGCGTTCTCTCTAACCCATTCTCTCTTTTGGTGGTCCTAAGGGACAATGGGAGGCTTCGGGGAGGCTAACCTTTGCAGACGGACACGCAAGGGTGCCGCATGACTTAGGCAAAACTAGCTAAGTCCGTGACAGATGGTATCAGAGCGGGACAAGCACTCATAGAAACACTTAGCATGCAAACGTGGGGGACCTAGTGGGGCTGCGTTGAGGGCAGTTAGCACACGCGCGACCGTTTGGGGGAAAACGGGCATGGAGATGTAGGGAAAAGGAGTCGCTCAAAGGAGCGGGCATCCAAGATTGGCATTCAGAGGAATGGCCAACCCTTCGCGCAAGAGGCACCATAAGAATAGGCAAGCTAGGAAGAATGTGGAGTGCACAAAGGTTGGGATAGCTGAGTTTGAGCTACGGCTCAACGTTGACAACTATACTTGATGGTGCTCAAGCCAAGAGAGGCGCTTGGTAAAGGACAAGACCATCTAAGGTGGAATGAGTTGCTCAATGACCAAAAGAGTTATGCAAAGCTCACAGAGGTGAGGGGAATTGCTAACTCGAAGAATTTGGTACTCATGCATGGGCTTGTATGCGGACGATGGAATGTTCGCGGCCATCCCAAGGCGACCGAAACTCGGCGCCATGGAGCATTGAAACTTTCTCTTTTGCATGTGAAGGATACGTCCGTAGGAAGCTGAAGTGTGCAACGAGTTCAGCATGTTGCTAGGCCTTGAGGGGTGCAGCTAGGACTGTATTGACGGGGAGTCACAATCTAGCAAGTGCGTTTGCATGAGGCAGAACAATGCACAGTTTGTTCAGCAGATCGGAGTAGTCCAAGGGGATGGTGGTCTCCGAAACGAAGAGAGATGTTGCTCCAATGGGACAGTTATCCAGGATGGATAAGTCCCGGCTCTCCAGAGGGAGAATCATGTGAGACAGACCTCACATGTTGAGGAGGAGTACCTCAACAAACAATAACTCCACGAAGCTCGATGGACTGAGCAAGCGGCGAGGAGTCGTCGCATGATCTCGCTTGAGAGAATGCATTGCAAGATCAAGTGGGAGAGCGACCCAAAGCAACTTAAATGAAGGCACACTTGGAGTCGATATGGAGATCGGACTCAAGGGAGGGCTGACCCGTGGAATGGTGGGCATGAGGGCCACCATCAACTCAATGCAAAAACGAGGAGCGGAGCAACTTGGGGGTAACTTGGCGAAGTACTCAAGCCGCTCGAAGGTGTTAGGATCGAAGCGGCACTAAGAGGGGGGGGTGAATTAGTGCAGCTGATTAAAACGTTGATTTCGACAAATTTTTCGTACGATAAGAACGGAACTTGAAAAGTTTAACTTGAAAGCATATTCTTAAAGTTGCGCAACAAGGGTAATAAGGAACTAAAGCAGTAAGAAGATTTGCAGTAATGTAAATGACAATAATGAAATGCAAACCAGAGATTACGCCGATTTAGAGTGGTTCGGTCAAATGACCTACATCCACTTGCGAGTCCCCTCTTCGATGAGGCTCCCACCTTCCACTAGCAAATCTCTTGAAAGGGAAGGGTAAATACCCCTCTTACAACTCTTTACAAGCGGTTCACTCTCTTACAAATTTTTAGCAAGAATGAAGGAGGTGAACACTAGCAAAATGAAAACAAGATTAGCTAGGACATTTCTAATGCCTTTCTCTCAAACACTTGTTGCTCAAAAAGTTGTTCTCTCAGCTGAGATTTGAGTGGTATTTATAGGCCTCAAGAGGATTCAAATTTGGGCTTCAAAATTTGAATTCTCTTTGGGTTCCCGCTGCTGGAGGTGCCACCGCCCAACCAAGCGGTGCCACTGCCCAGCCAGGAGGTGTCACCGCCTAGCTCTCGGGCACTGGGCGGTACCACCGCCCAGCCCAGGCGGTGCCACCGCCTATAGTGTTTTCAGCCCACTAGTTAGACTTCAATCTTGCCCCAAACTAGTCCGAACTTGGGCCCAATTGGCCCCTACTTGGGTTATAGGATTAACACCTAATCCTAACCCTAATTAACGTGCTAACTACGAATTTAAAGACATTTTCTAAGCTATTACAAAGTCCGCAAGTCAAGACTTCTTCCGGCGAGCTTCCAGCGAACTTCCGATAAACTCTCGGAAACCATTCTGCGGACTCCCGGCAAGCTCCTAGACTTCATGATTTGATCTTGGCGAGTTCCAACGAGCTTCTTTGGTAAGCTCCGATCTTTCTCGGCGAGCTCCGCGAACTTCCAACGAACCTTCCGGCGAGCTTCCGAAAAACCCTTCGGCAAGCTCCCTACTCATTCTCGGCTAGTTCCGGCAGCATTCCCGACGAACCTTCGGACTTCCGTCGAACTCTCGAACTCCCAACGAATCCTTCGTGCTTGACTCCAGCACTTTGTTTCGCTTTATGTCTTCATCGTTATCGTAGTTAATCCTGCACACACAAACCAAAACTTTACTCCGATCTAGACAATTATTATAAAGCGAATTGACATTCTGTTGCTCGGCACGTCATTGGTTGGCGCTTCGTCCGATTCTTCGGCGCATCATCCTCTCTTGCGGCTTGTTGCCCAATCGGCGGTTGACCTCCACAACGCCGATATCCTTGGCGCAATTCCACTCTTGGCCCGATGCCCGACGCCCGAAGCCTTCTGCCATCCAATATCCTGACGTGATCTCCTCCGACGCAATGTCAATTCCTCCTGCGTTAATTGTCTAATCCTGATCGAGTAGACCTGTATCACTCAAAATGTAGTCAAACATTTAAACACAATCAATTAGTTTCATCATCAAAATCCGAGATTCAACAATCTCCCCCTTTTTGATGATGACAACTAATTGATGACTAACGGAGTTAACCTTAACTCCCCGGAGTTTAACTAAACTCCCCCTATCAATATGCCATTGATAAAACACTTGGATTATCCCAAATCCAAGTAACATTCATCACATGTTATGAAAAACATTTAAACTATCATGCAAATATATAAAATATTTAATTCAATGCATGAAGTCATCAATATACTTCTCCCCCTATGTCATCAACAAAAAGGAGAAGTAGCTCTAGCTATTTTAAAAGATATGCAAGTTTTTGCAACATAAAGCTAGATTTTCATCACAACATATAAGCACAAAATTATAGCAAGATTCTTAAGTTCAATCATGGCAATTCAACACTTGCTTCTTGTGCAAGATTGCACTTTGCTTTTCTTTGCAATGTGCATGATAGTATTTCTTTGTAATATTCAAAATAGCAAATTGTACATCATGCTAGTTAGCATATTAAAGATGTTCAAGACAGTAAGTTTTTCTTCTCTTTTGAGAAGTGTTATTTTTGCTTCCTTTACAAAGTGCAAGCTAGCAAAGTATTTGAAAAAGTGAGCAAGTTTTGTAACATACAAGCTAGTAAAAATTTCAAAAGCAAATACAAGATAGCTTTCTTGTTGAAGTGTGTAAGCTATCGATTCTTACTTCCTATTGCAATGTGCAGGTTGCAAGTCTTGCTTATTGAGATGGGCAAGATAATGATGTTCGAGAAGATAACTTTTGCTTCTTGAAATAAGCAAGTTAGCAATCTTTGCTACTTAAGATAGGCAAGCAAGCAATCAAGTTTTTGCATCTTCTTGACTTGTGCAAGCAAGCTATCTCCCCCTTTGTCATTGTCAAAAAGAAGGGAAGACCCATTACATCAATTATGACAAAGGTAAGTATCAATCTTAATTGTGCATCATCATATTTTCAAATTAGAATATGCACATTTTCAAAAACCTTATATTCATTCATGCATGATATTGAATAAATCGATCAACATTATAAGGATATCATACATGATACTAAAATTTTTAACTATTTGTCAACATTTTGATCATGATACCAAATATTCATCATTTAGAGTATTCATGATACAAAACATTAAATCAATATTTATAATACATCATTTTAGCGACAACTCATAGTATTTTAAATCATGATTTACATCATATGTAATACATCACATCATAATTAGAAAGCACAAGTATTGCATATATCATTGCAAATCATAAATGTTTCATATCATGATGGTATCAATTTGTCAAATTATATCCTACCAAAAACTTATCCCCATTTGTATTTCATGCATAATTTCACTTCATCACATTAGGAGTATCAAGAGGAATTAATTGGGTGATGAGATTAATATTTCACGAATACATGGAATTGTATAAAAAATCATATCATAAGTGTTTCATACTTTCATATCATCACATGAAGGAATATAAACAAAAATTAGTGATGAGATATTACTTCATGAATACAATAAAATTCATATAGCATATCATGGTTTACTAGAATTAGTCTTCCTTTTGGTGAATAGCAAAAAGAGTGGTAGGAGAGCAAGATCTCAATTCATGCATATCAAATATTCAATCATCAAAATCATGAACCATTTAGAAAATTCTCCTCTTTAAATATTCAAAGAGAGAATCATGATGAACATTCTTGGTTTACATAAAGTTTCAAAACATAATTGTCAAGATTATGAATACTAAAAGACTATGAAACATTTCGACAAATCTCCTTTTAAATAGAAAAGAAAATGTTGATTCATAAAGGATTTCATGTTATGAATTTCAAGAGATCAAGATCATGATTTCAATAAAAAATTATTCAAATTTAAATCATCAAAATCATTATCAAAATCCAAGAGATTCACAAAGATGATACAAATGGATTCATCAAAATCAATAAGATTGAGCAAAATAATTTTCAAGAATGTTATCCTCTTTTCGATTATTTCAAAACATATGATTTTGTTTCATTTATACCAAATACAAACATTTATCATGTTTAAAACCGAAAGAGTAAGATTTATTACAACAAAAATCAATAAAGTACTTTCATTATGGTAAAAATCAATGATCCATAAATCGTAAAAGATTCATCATCCATAATTTTGAAATTTATTAAGCATGATCATTATGCATGACACTAAAACATGGTTTCAAAATGTTTAATATTTTCATTGCACAATTTAATAATTATGCATCATCATATTTTCAAATTCGAACATGCACAATTTCAAAACTATATCTTTTATTTTTCATGCATGATACAAATAAATCAATTATCAATATCGGCATATCATACATGATATTCAAGCATTCATGATAAATCATTTTGGCAACATGATCATAGTTATTCAAATGATAGTATCTAAATGTCAAAATTCATTACATCCTATCATGCATGATCATTAACTTCTTATTTGAATTTCATGCATTATTTTGTTTTATCACATAAGGAATATCAAGAAGAGTTATTGGGTGATGAGATAAATATTTCATGAGTACAAGGAATTGCATGAAAATCATATCATGAAAAGATAATAATAGAAGACACGTTTTGTTTTGAAAAATCTCCTCTTAAATAATAAATAAAAAATCTTAGGAGATCATGATATAGATAAAATTCATTCAATCTTAGAATAAGATATTAATTCAAGCATATAAAATTTCTCAATTCATTATGAATCATAAAAAGAATTGTGGTTCCGAAATATCACGATTTATTTAGACAAATTTTCTCTTTAGTGCATGATAAGAAGAAATATAGCAATGATACCAATCATAATTCATTTGGATAATAGATGCTAAAAAGGAACATTGAGGATACAAGATCTTGATTTTTATAGAGTAAATCTCAAGTTATAAATCTCGAAAAATCAAGATAAAGCTCATTCAAATTCAAATCATCAAATCAAAATCATTTTCAAGATATTCATAAAAAGATGATAAAATAGATTCATCAAACCAAGAATTTTCAAGAAAAATACTTTTATCTATTTAGTTGTTTCATATGCCTTTGTCCTTTCTGTGCCAAAAAATATATATATATCATCAATCATTTAGGATCGAAAAACAAATTTCTTCATAACAACCATCAAGATCATTATGTATAACTTTTAAAATCTCATGCATAAAATGGTATTAAAACATTTAATATTTTCATTCCATCATTTTGCATTTTTATTGAGCATAATTTTGAATGATTCTTATAGATAACTAAAACTTCTTTAGTTTTAATTTATATGATTAACTTTATCTTAGCATGCTCAAATTTTGTTCATATGTCAAAACCATACATCATGTTTGAAAACCAAAGACAAGGTTCAAAAAAAAATCATCAAGCCTTCCATTCAAAAGTCATGCATCGTCATTGAAAATCAATATGGAAATCGTCAAAATACAAATTCTTGCTTCTCAATCACATATATAAGATTAATCTTACTAGGTGTATAAGCATTAGATTTATATCTAACATTTTACTGCATTAACATAACACATGTAATTTTTAAGAAAATTAATCCTAAACTAAATTAAAAATAACTCAAGAAAGTATTATGTAATATCGAAATAAATTAGTGGGATTTTGATTACCTCATTGTTGTAAGAGGGTGAGGCATAGTTTGCCACCTCGCCTTTCTTGATTTTCTCCTCGTCTTCGGAAGAGCTCAATTCATCCCAACTTTTGTTCTTCTTGCGTTCAAAGCAAGTAGTTCCATTCTTTTTGTTTTTTAATTTTTGTTTCATTTGTAGTTTAAGTTCACCATCACTTGAGCTTATGCTCGAGTGGTATTCATGTGTTCTATGTCCCAAATCCTTCCTATCATTTGGAAGGTTGTTCTCGAGTTTCTTTTTTGTCACATTGTTCATTTCGTAGGTCATTAGAGACCCAATAAGTTCTTCGAGAGGGAATGTTTTAAGGTCCTTGGCCTCTTGAATGGCCGTAACTTTTGGATCCCAACTTTTTGGAAGGGATCTTAAGATTTTAGTGACTAGTTCAAAATTAGAAAAACTTTTACCAAGAGCTTTGAGTCCATTGATGACATCCGTGAACCGGGTGTACATGTCTCCGATGGACTCACTTGGTTTCATCCGGAAAAGTTCGTAAGAATGCACAAGAATATTGATTTTGGACTCTTTCACTCAGCTAGTGCCTTCATGAGTGACCTCTAGAGTTCTCCAAATATCAAAAGCCGAGTCACACATCGAAACACGATTAAATTCATTTTTGTCAAGTGCACAATATAAGGCATTCATAGCCTTTGCATTTAGAGAAAACATCTTCTTCTCCAAATCATTCCAATGATTCATTGGGAGAGAAGACATTTCAAATCCATTTTCGACTATGTGCCATAAATTCAAATCCAAAGAAAGTAAGAAAACTCTCATTCGAGTTTTCCAATAAGTGTAGTCCGTCCCATTGAAAAAGGGAGGACAAATGAGAGAGTGACCCTCTTGAAAGCCGTAAAGAGCCATTTCTATTTGGGTGTTAAACCAAGGTAGAAAAACGTGGCTCTGATACCAATTGTTAGGATCAAAGCGGTACTAAGAGGGGGGGGTGAATTAGTGCAGCTGATTAAAACGTTGATTTCGACAAATTTTTCGTACGATAAGAACGGAACTTGAAAAGTTTAACTTGAAAGCATATTCTTAAAGTTGCGCAACAAGGGTAATAAGGAACTAAAGCAGTAAGAAGATTTGCAGTAATGTAAATGACAATAATGAAATGCAAACCAGAGATTACGCCGATTTAGAGTGGTTCGGTCAAATGACCTACATCCACTTGCGAGGCCCCTCTTCGATGAGGCTCCCACCTTCCATTAGCAAATCTCTTGAAAGGGAAGGGTAAATACCCCTCTTACAACTCTTTACAAGCGGTTCACTCTCTTACAAATTTTTAGCAAGAATGAAGGAGGTGAACACTAGCAAAATGAAAACAAGATTAGCTAGGACTTTTCTAATGCCTTTCTCTCAAACACTTGCTGCTCAAAAAGTTGTTCTCTCAGCTGAGATTTGAGGGGTATTTATAGGCCTCAAGAGGATTCAAATTTGGGCTTCAAAATTTGAATTCTCTTTGGGTTCCCGCTGTTGGAGGTGCCACCGCCCAGCCAGGAGGTGTCACCGCCTAGCTCTCGGGCACTGGGCGGTGGCACCGCCCAGCCCAGGCGGTGCCACCGCCTACAGTGTTTTCAGCCCACTAGTTAGACTTCAATCTTGCCCCAAACTAGTCCGAACTTGGGCCCAATTGGCCTCTACTTGGGTTATAGGATTAACACCTAATCCTAACCCTAATTAACGTGCCAACTACGAATTTAAAGACATTTTCTAAGCTATTACAAAGTCCGCAAGTCAAGACTTCTTCCGGCGAGCTTCCAGCGAACTTCCGATAAACTCTCGAAAACCATTCTGCGGACTCCCGGCAAGCTCCTAGACTTCACAATTTGATCTTGGCGAGTTCCAACGAGCTTCTTTGGTAAGCTCCGATCTTTCTCGGCGAGCTCCGCGAACTTCCAACGAACCTTCCGGCGAGCTTCCGAAAAACCCTTCGGCAAGCTCCCTACTCATTCTCGGCTAGTTCCGGCAGCATTCCCGACGAACCTTCGGACTTCCGTCGAACTCTCGAACTCCCAACGAATCCTTCGCGCTTGACTCCAGCACTTTGTTTCGCTTTATGTCTTCATTGTTATCATAGTTAATCCTGCACACACAAACCAAAACTTTACTCCGATCTAGACAATTATTATAAAGCGAATTGACATTCTGTTGCTCGGCACGTCATTGGTTGGCGCTTCGTCCGATTCTTCGGCGCATCATCCTCTCTTGCGGCTTGTTGCCCAATCGGCGGTTGACCTCCACAACGCCGATATCCTTGGCGCAATTCCGCTCTTGGCCCGATGCCCGACGCCCGAAGCCTTCTGCCATCCAATATCCTGACGTGATCTCCTCCGACGCAACGTCAATTCCTCCTGCGTTAATTGTCTAATCCTGATCGAGTAGACCTGTATCACTCAAAATGTAGTCAAACATTTAAACACAATCAATTAGTTTCATCATCAAAATCCGAGATTCAACAGAAGGGAGCCAACATAGAAGTTGAAACATTGAGCAGAGGCACAATGCTTTCCTTAGACAAATGTCAAGGACATGAACTCTTGTAGAGGCAAGAGTAGGATCATGTTGTTCCATGGGTCCTTCATTCTAACGGAGCGGACTCATCTTGCATAGTGCCAAAGACGAAGGGAGCTTCTGGGCACATGCACCTTATCTCGGAGGAGCATTTAATGGAGGAACTAAGGTGACTCAATTTGTGGAGGCAAAGTTGGGTTCAGAAGGCCTTAGCACGGGGCAAGAGGACGCAGAGGCGGGTACTCTTGAAGAATATGCCACAGTGTTGTCATTCAAGTTGCCATGAAGGAAGCAGTGCGCAGCGGAGATTGTGCTGGTAGGGGCAGAGGCCCAGGATCCAGACAATGGTGCACAAATTACAGTGAAGTCAGTGGACTTCGGGAGCTACTAGGCGATGGACTGTCCTAGAGCGGTGCTTCATCTAGTTGTGACCCAAGAGTGGGTGGATGAAGGTCGATTGCCAAAGGAACGAACAAAATCGAAGGTGGAAGAGACCCTGCGATATATTGGCAGAGGCCACACATGGAGGGTTCACAATTCGAGTTTATTCCCTAAGGATCGGAATGCAATGGAGATGTCACCAGGAGGCGACATGGTGCAGTGGATCATGGTGGAATAGTTTGTGGCAATGCGATACACACGACATAGTCCCGGGAGGGACTAGATCATATGGAGGTATGATCGGGAGATATTGGGAGCTCCACTTCGGTGAACAACATGATGGCGAGTAGGGCTATGGATTCAAGGAGTGAAGGCCATGGTACCGCAGAGGCGGGTCTTCCGGGCGTGCATCAAATTTTGCATCGGATGAAAGCCTTGGTCATTAGCATATGGGGGCTATGTTCTACCAAGGAAAAAGTTTGAATGCAAGTACCAGTGAGTCCCATGGGAGGGACTTGATCATGCAGAGGTATGATCGAAGCAACTGGAGAGTTGGACTGCTCCAGAGCTCATATTCGCTTAAGGGAGCCCGACAAGTCAAAGGACAAGGTCGAGTAAGCGAACATTGCTACCAAGGAAGCTAAGGAGAACAGAATCTGTGCAAACCCTACAACGTGATGGCAAAGGCCATGCATAGGAGTTGCAGTCTATCTTTCCATCGACCAAACAGACTGCTTGGAGAACACAGAGGGTTGAAGCAGGGGGTCGAAAGGGGCGAGGAAGCGACGACGAGTCCAGAGGGACTTAGCTACCCAAAATCAAGCAATCAGTTAGAATGGAGGTGGACTCGGAGGAGTGTCATGGAGGCATATATACTGATTGTGAAGAAAAGGGATGTAGATCCGAGGCGACGGATAGTAGCGCCATGGTACCGCAGAGGCGGGACTTCCGTGAAGGTCATTGATCCCTTGCTCTCATGGAGGGAGAGCGCTTGGTTGTGAAAGGGGCCGAGGAGGTGGAGCATGCAGAGGCAATCTCCAAGTACCGAGACAAGGCTAAAGGGCAAAGGCCGAGGAACTTCGTAAGACCGGTGTCAATGAGCTTCTCATCAAGATAGCCGAAAGTGAAGGACTTCGGGTCATGCAAGAGTGCATAACCAAGGAACGAAGTAGGCAGTACGCGGTGCTGTACCTTTGCTACTCAATGGAGTAGGCGGTAGGGTTTATGGAGAAGACGGTACAATCCCAGAGGCGACTAAACCTATGAGAGAATTGTTGAATCTCGTATTTTGATGATGAAACTACTTTATATATGTTTATGACTTAATCTATGTTTTGAGTGACGCAGGATACCTCGATCAGGATGAGACAATTAAAGCAGGAAAATCATGTTGTGCCGAAGGAACATGTCAGAAGATTGGACGTCGGGCCGGTGGATCGGTCGACGTATCGACAGAAGGCTTCGGGCCATGGACTCGGGCATCAGGCCAAGAAGAGCGGGTATTGTGCCAAGGATATCGGAGTTGCGGAGTCAACTAGCCGATTGGGCAATAGGCTGCAGGAAAGGATGATGCGCCGAAGAATCGGACGAAGCGTCGAGGGACCAATGACATGCCAGACAACTTGGTTAATTACTTAGGATTAATTGTCTTGATCGAAGTGTTTGTTTTGAGTGTGTAGGATTAACTACGATGGAAGAAAGACATGTAGCAGGAGTTCCGCCAGAGTCAAGACAATGATCACGTTGTGAGTTCGAGAGTTCTACGGAAGTTCGGACGGTCGTCGGAGGTTCTACGGGAACAAATCCGAGAAGTCCAGGAGCTTGCCAAAGAAGCTCATCGGAACTCGCCAAGTGGATCGTCGCAAGTCCAGGAGTTTGCCGGAAGTCTGCAGGAGCATCACCGAGGGTTCATCGGATGATCGACGGAAGTTCGTCGGAAGAAGCGATTGACGTACCGGAGCAAGTTGCAGTAAATGTCTTAGGAAATAATCGTAGTTAGCACAATGATTAAGTTAGAAATGGGAGGTGATACCATTAACTTAATCTTGGGGCAATCGGGCCCTTGAAAGACCCAAATTGGGCTGAATGAATCAACCCATTTGGACCTGAAATAGTGCTAGGAGGTAGCACCGCCAGGGTAGGAGGTAGCACCGCCCAGGAGGCAGTCTCCGAGCGAGACTGGGCGGTGCAACTACCCTAGCCAGGAGGCAGCACCGCCTAGGCTCAGTCTCCGAGTGAGACTGGGCGGTGCAACCTCCCCTGACAGGAGGTAGCACCGCTTGAGCTCGGTCTTCGAGCTCTAGCAGGAGGTGCAACCACCCCTGACAGGAGGTGGCACCGCCCAGAGGCTCAGTATTCGAGCTCTGCCAGGCGGTGCAACTGCTCCAGTCAGGAGGTGCAACCGCCTAATCCCGGAATTCCGGGAATTGACAGTTTTGAGCTTCAAATTTGAACTAGGTTGGGGCCTATAAATACCCCACCCATTCAGCACTGAAAGAGCATAAACTTACACCGAAATCTTGATCCTTTCTGTGATTCTTAGAGCTCAAAATTGTTGTAAAGGCCAAAAGTTCTTCTCCCTCTGTTCTTCCAAGTTCTGAGTTGTAAAGAGAGGAGAGAAAATTTCTGTAAGGGTTGTCTACTAAGCCCGTCAAAAGGAGTGAAACTGTAAAAGGGTGGTTGGCCTTCGCCTATTGAAGGAAGGCCTCTAGTTGACGTCGGTGACCTCGTCGGTGGAGGAAGCCAAAAGTGGAGTAGGTCAAGATTGACCGAACCACTCTAAATCTCGGTTTGCATTTACTTTGAGCATTTTATCTTTACTGCAAACCTCCTAAATAGCTACTGCCTTCTGCGCTTTTACAATCGAATTTCTAAGTTCAGAGCTTTCCGAATCTGCGTTTAGACGTAAATCGACTTTTTCGTACGATCATTACATTTCAGTTTACATTTACGTTTTGATTTCAATCAAAACTGCAAACTGCCTTCTGCGCATTTATAAAACATATCTCAAATTTCAGTATCTTCAAAATTGGCATTTAGACGTAAACCGGTTTTATCGTACGAACGTCGCATTTCAGTTTGCGCTTGCATTCTGATTTTCATCATAAACTACAAACTGCCTTCATAGATTTACTTTAACGTCATCTCGCTTATTCTTAAGTTAAAGTAATCTTAGAATAGGCTTTTACATCGAAATCGTTTTTATCAAATGAATGCAGCTTTCGTTTTAATCGCTAAAAGATTTCCGCTGCACTAATTCACCCCCCCCCCCCCTCTTAGTGCTCTTGATCCTAACAAGAATTACTCCAAGTTGGGGTGAAAACTTCCTACATTCCAGAAGTTCGATGGCATTGAGAAGGTGAATCACAGTAACTAATTCAATGCAAGGAGTGCAAACACTTCAAGTGCTTCAGAAGTGTGAGCAAAGAGCAGGCGAAGGCCAGTAACCAGCTCGATGCATAAAGTACAACCTCGAGGAGGCGGGCGAAGTCAAGTAACCTTTGCCTTCTCAACTCTTAAGAGAATGGGCGAAACCAAGTACCCCAATTCTCTTATCTATCCAGCAGAGGAGTTCTGCACAAGTTCAAAGACCCTTCGAAGATAATGGAAGACAATAGTTGTCAAATCCTCACCAATGGTGATCTGTGCTACTGAGAGTAGATTGTCCGCTTCATTTCCCAACGAAATGCCAATCGAAAGCGGAAGTGATGCGAACCTACTTGGATGTGACAACTAAGTGAAAGAAGAGTCAATGAGCAAATTTTGTGGAGGAAGGACCCAAAACTTCAGAAGTTTGCGAGACGATGCTCGTTAAAGCTCCAACAAGCATCCACCCAGTTCAAGCAGCATGAGGCATTTGAGAGACTGGTGCAGTAAGGATGGTCTTTTCCTTCATCTGGGGGATCCGCAGGAATCAACAAGGATCAACACAACTCAGCCAACCCCACATCGGAGTCAGAGTCATTGGTGAGTTGAAGCAGCATGGCGGATCAAAGGTTCGACTACTCAAATACAGCAGCGGAGAGCAGCAAGGAGCCAAGAGGTGCATTGTAGCTGGAGCAAAAGATTGAAGACTCAGCAAAGGCGAGGAGTTGCAGTGTCGATAAAGGCTTCAACGACGACGTCAAAGGAATAAGTGGGGGTGAATGTCACGGACAAACTTTGAAACAAGATGTTTGATGTAATGCTTATGTATGTCCGTGTCTTTTGGCATGTTCATGCCTTGTACAGCATGTAGAGGGGCGGCCGAAGGCTTGATAGTCCCATTTTAGTTGGGTTGGTGTCCTCTTTAGGCTTGTAAATAAAGGTTGTGTCATGTGGACACGTGCGAGAGATTTTTGATCTATAATGGACCATTTTACCCTTTGTGGTGCCATTGTTCAGAGCTTGTAAAGTCTGTTTGTAACTTGCATTGTCTATGAAGTATTTTTCGGAGATGTTTGCTTGTGAATCCCGATTGAGGCGTTCTCTCTAACCCATTCTCTCTTTTGGTGGTCCTAAGGGACAATGGGAGGCTTCAGGGAGGCTGACCTTTGCGGACGGACACGCAAGGGTGTCGCACGACTTAGGCAAAACTAGCTAAGTCCATGACAATTGGGTGGTACCATCGTCTAGTTTGATGGTACTACCACCTGACATAGTTTTGGAGATTATATCTCAATGATTGAGCCACTGGCGGTGCCATCGCCTAACCCAACTTTTAGGTCACTGAATAAGCCTTTCTCTTGGCTTAGAATAGCCCCAATTCAGGCCTAGTTGGACCCTAATTGAGTTGGCTTAGTTACATTTTAAACCAACCCAATTACAACTAAAACTACTTTAATCTAGAGAAACTATTACAAGCAAGAATACTAAATTGTCTGGCATGTCATTAGTTCATTCGACACATTGTCCGACCCTTCAGTGCATCGTCCTCTCCTTCGATGTATTGCCCAATCGGCATGTTGCCTTCTCGCAACATCCGATCTCCTTGACGTAATGTTTGATCTTCTTGGCCTAATGACCAAAACTCATGGCACGAAGTCTTCTACTAACACATCAACTATTCCTTCGGTCTGACGTCCAATCTTTTGACATATTCAATTTCGGCCCAACTTCTTATTCTTCCTACTTTAATCAATTTGTCTCCCGTAATCAAAGCTATTCATGCGTCACTCAAAATATAGATTGGATCATAACATTATCAATTGGTTTCATCATCAAAATCCGAGATTCAACAATCTCCCCTTTTTAAATAATGACAACCAATTGATGATGGAGTTTAAAACAAACTCCCCCTATCAATATGTCATATTGATAGAACTTTTGAATTCATAGGCTTATAAGTATTTTACTATTGAATGCATCATGAATATTGAAAGAACCAATTAATCATATCGTTGCATGCAATATAAAACCATTCATAATCAAAGTATCCAAGTACATAAGCCTATGCATGATTATCATCATAACTTATACATCATCATCATATCTTCTCCCCCTTGTCATTAACAAAAATAAGAAGTGAAACTAGCAATTTTTGAGACATAATTTCAAATCATTGCATAATTTTAAGTCTTTGAAACATCATTGCATATATCAACACTTTAGAGATGTGAAAGTTAACAATATTTGCTTCTACTTGAAATGTGCAAGCTAGCAAACATTGCTTCTCTTAAGATTTGTAAGATAGCATTTCTTATTTCTCTTTTGAGATAAGCAAACTAGTAAGTGTTGAATCTCGGATTTTGATAATGAAATCAATTGATAAATTGTTTGATCTAATCTATATATTGATATAAGTGTGCAAGATTAACTACGATAGCAGTAAAGCATAAAGCAAGATATTGGGCCAAAGTTAAATATCTGATGATATGTTGAAGATTCGGACTATGTGCCAGTGGTTCACCGGAAGCTCGTTGAGAGTTCGTTAAGAGCTCGCTAAGAGTTCGTCGGGTGTTCATTGAGAATTCATCGGGAGTCCCCCAAGAGTTCACCGGGAGTTTGCCGAGAAGTTCAACGGAAGCTCACTCGAAAGTTCACTAGAAGTTCGTCAAGAAGTTCGCCGGAAGAACAATTGATATACTAAACCAAGATTGCTTAGTTAATATCTTAAATTATCATAGTTAGACCTTAAGTTGAGTTAGGATTGGGAGGTAATACCACTAACTCGGTTAGGGGCCAACTAGGCCCTTAACAGGGCTGAATTGGGCTAATTGAATAGCTCATTCGGCACTCGAAGTCACGACCAACGATGGCACCACCTGGGACTCAATCTTGTTAGGATCAAGAGCGGCACTAAGAGGGGGGGTGAATTAGTGCAGCGGATAAAAATGTTAGTTTCGGAAAATCTTTCGTACAATAAAATCCAAACTCGAAAATGGTTAACTTAACATCGTAAATATATAGAAGGCAGTAAGCTATCAAAGAGGTTTATAGTAAAGATAAATTACTCAAAGTAAAATCCAAACTAGATTTTAGAGTGGTTCGGTCGTCGTGACCTACATCCACTTCGCCGATTCCTCTTCTGTCGAGGCCACCGGCATCCACTATCGATCTTCCTAAAATAAGCAAAGATCAATCTCCTTCTTACACCCCTCTTCTCCTTTCACCGGGTTTAGGAGACAACCCTTACAAGCACTCACTCACCTCTCTAAATAGAAATCTAAGTTTAAACTAGAGGAGAGATTTCTCAAGTGATTTCTACAGCATTTCTTCACTTTTAAACTCTCTATGCTTGTGTCTTTTAACTAGGGATGAGAGGGGTATTTATAGGCTTCAAGTTGATTTAAACTTGGAGCCTAAAAACATCTCATCCCGGGTTTCCCAAGCATGGGCGGTACCATTGCTTGCGCTAGGCAGTACCATCGCTAGTGTTAGTTTGACATTGGGTGGTACCATCGCTTGGCACCCTGCCAGGGGTGGTACAACCACCCAGATTGGCAGTACCTCCACCTGACATAGTCTCGAAAACTATGCCATGATGGTGTCACCTCTTAGGGCACTGTTTGGGCCTTTTCATTAGGCACTGTTTGGGCCTTTTCATTAGGCCCAACACAGTTCTTACATGGGCTCAACTGGCCCCTAATTAGATTGGCCCAAATCCAAACTCAATTATTGCTAACTATGAAATCTAAGACATTTGCTAAGCTAAAGAAGTCCCTATGTCTTGGTTTCTTTCGGTGAGCTTCCGACGATCTTCTAGCAAACTTCTGACGATCTCTCGGCAATGTTCCGGTAGACTCTCGACAAGCTCTTGGACTTCATGATGATCTTTTTGGTGAGTTTTGATGAGCTTCTCTAGCAAGCTCTAAGACTTGGTTGGTTTTGCTAGAACTTCCGACGAATGTCTGGACTTCCAACGAACTCTCGAACTCCCAACGAAATCACATCCTTGACTCCGGGACTTTGTTTTGCTTCATGCCTTGCTATCGTAGTTAATCCTGCACATGTAAAACACACTTCGATCTAGACAATTAATACCAAGCATTAATCATGTTGTCCAGCATGTCATTGGCCCCTCAACGCTTTGTCCGATTCTTTGGCGCATCATCCTCTCTTGCGACCTATTACCCAATCGGCCAGTTTACTCTACAACTCCGATATCCTTGGCACCATATCTGCTCTTCTTATCCCAATGCCCGAATCCATGGCCCAAAGCCTTCTGTTGATACGTCGATCGGTCCACCGGCTCGACGTCCAATCTTCTGACATGTTTTCCCTCAACACAACATAATTCTTCCTACATTAATTGTCTCATCCTGATCGAAGCATCCTGCATCACTCAAAACATAGATTAAAACATAAACACTTATCAATTGGTTTCATCACCAAAATCTAAGATTTAATAAGTCTCCCAGGTGGTCTGGGCGATGGTATCACCTAGACTGAGTGGTGGTACCACCGGCAGTTACTACATACCAAGCGGTGGTACCGCCTATCAAGCGGTGGTACCGCCAGAGCTCAATCTTCGAGAACTCTATTAAGCGGTGGTATTGCCCAGTACTAGCGGTGGTACCGCCAACACCCCAAAAATCTGGGATGAGAAACTTTTTTGCTCCAATTTTAAAGTAATTGGGGCCTATAAATACCCCACTATTTTCTGCATAAAACGGTAACAAAATTGCAATCAAAGTGTGAAAAAATTCTGTGTTGGGGTGTTAATTGTTGTAAAAGTGAGAAGAGTCTTCCTCCCTCTCTTTAGCTTTGTAATCATACAAGAAGAGTTGTGAGGCTTGTAAGGGTTATCTCCTAAACCTGTGAAAAGGAGAAAGCACTATAAAGAGGTGGTTTATCTTTGCCTATTGAAGGAAGTCTATTAGTGGATATCGGTGACCTCGATGGATTAGGACTCGGAAATGGATGTAGGTCAAAATGACCAAACCACTATAAATTTTGGTGTGCTCATTTCATTTCTGCTTTTCATTACTGCCATTACTTTCTAAGTTAATTTCTAGTTCATTTACTCTAAAGTTAAGCACTTTTTGAAATTGATTTTCAACGAACGAATTTTTTATAAAACCAATAATTTTTTTCGCTGCACTAATTCACACTCCCCCCCCCCCCCCCCCCCAACCCTCCCTTCCCCTCTTAGTGTCGCTCTTGATCCTAACAATTGGTATCAAAGCAAGGTCACTCTCGATTTAGTTTGAAACCCAAGAGAGATGACATTTGCTGACAACCAATAGGGTCACTCAATTATATGACCACCCATATTTAGGATGGATTATACTTATTAGAATACTAGAATAAGGATTTTTCTAATTTCTATGGATTTTGAGTTATGAAATATTGTGGAAAATGACTTTCAAAAGTCTTCCCTTCCAATGAATGATTGGAATGAGTTAGAGAAGAAGACTTTTGCTTTAAATGCCAAGGCTATGATCGCCTTATTTTGTGGTTTAGATAAAAACGAGTTCAATCGAGTATCTATTTATGAAATGGCTTTTGATATTTGGCACACACTCGAAATCACTCACAAAAGCACTTATAGAGTAAAGGAGTCCAAAATTAATCTTTTAGTCTATAGTTATGAGTTGTTTCATATGAAACTAAGTGAGATAATTGAAAACATGTACACCCAATTTACGGATATCGTTAATGGTATAAAAGGACTTGGCAAAAGTTTTTCTAATTTCAAACTTATTAATAAAATATTGAGATCTCTTCCAAAGAGTTGGGACCCTAAAATAACAGGCATTCAAGAGGCCAAGGACTTGAATAATTTTTCTTTCGAAGAACTTATCGAGTCATTAATGACTTATGAGATGACTTACAATGCTCATGAAGAGCTTGAGAACAACTTTCCAAAGAATAAGAAGGATATGACACTAAGAACTCATGAAGACCACTTGAAAGAAAATTTAAGTGATGAGGACTATGATGATGACTTGGCACTCTTAACAAGAAAGTTCAAAAAAGTCATAAAAAGAAATAAATCTAAAAATGATACTAAAAATAAAATTGAACCCAAGAAAGAACAAATTATATGCTACGAATACAAGAAGCCGGGATATTTCTAAGTTGAAAGTCCCCAAGTAAAGAAGAAACAAACAAAAAAGAAGAAGACGCTCAAAGTGACATAGGATGACTCGAGCGATTCCGAAGGAGAAGAACAAAGCAACAAGGAGATCATTAACTACGCACTAATGGCTATCGAAGATAAGGTAAGAAGTTCATTAGATACAAATTTATCTTTTGATGAGCTTTTAAGTGCTTTTCATGAATTGTTTAATGAATATAGAACTTTGAGTAAAAAGTATAATTATTTGAAAAAGGAGCATACCCTTTTAAATATTGATTTTGAAAATTTTAAGCATGATAATCCTTCTTTGCCTCCATGCACTAAGTGTGAATACTTAGAGGCACTTGAGAAGGAAAACTTGCTACTCAAAGAAACTTTAGAAAAATTTGAAGTTGGTAGCAAGTCTTTGAACATGATCCTTGCCAATAAGGGTTATGTTAATAAAAGAGGTAGAATCGGATTTATAAGTAGCTCTCATCAAAATCCAACCACCTTTGTTCAAGGTCCTACCTTGTATGTATCACCCCACACCAAATGCAACTTTTGTTACAAACTCGGACATATTGCTTATAAATGTCCACTTAAGAGATATAGTCTACATAAATTGATTTAGGTTCCTAAAGAAACTATAAAGAACTCTATGCAAAATGATAAGTTGAGTAGATCGATTTTTGAGGTACCCAAGGTCAAATGGTTACCTCAAAATTATCCTGTTTTATAGAGATGTTTACTATCACAAGCTAGGAGCAAGAGATGGTACCTTGATAGTGGATGCTCAAGGCATATGACTGGAGATCCATGTAAATTCTCTAAGCTCACTAGTATAAACAAAGGGTATATCACCTTCGGAGACAACAATAAGGATAAAATCATTGGCAAAGGAACCATAGGTAAAAAATCTAACTTTTTGATTAAATATGTGTTGTTGGTTAATGGCTCAAAGCATAATCTTTTGATCATTAGTCAATTATGTGATAAAGAATACGTCATTAGATTTGAATCAAATGCTTATATTATTGAACAACCACACAAAACATATCTATGATTGCCCTAAAACAAAATAATGTATACACTATTGACATTGATGATCATTGTGATGAAATATCTTTTTCAATTTTGAATGATGATGCTTGGCTTTGGCATAGAGATTAGGTTATTCTAGCATGAAACTTATTAGGAAAAGAGTTGGCACTAAGAGGGGAGGTGAATTAGTGCAGCGGTAAAAATTACGTCGGTTCAAAACTTCGTTACGATTAAATCTATTTCAGACGAAAAATCGTTTCATAAAGGTATTAACTTTGAAAGCGTATGAAAGAGCATAGTGGATGTAAAGTAAGTAAAGTGGTTTGTAGTAAAGTAAATTGCACAAGAGAAACGCAAACTAGATTTTTATAGTGGTTCGGTCGTCGTGACCTACATCCACTTCGCCGATTCCTCTTCCGTCGAGGCCATTGTCATCTACTATTAGTATTCTTTTAATAGACAAAGACCAACTACCCTTTTACACTCCTCTTCTCCATTTCATAGGTTTAGGAGACATCCTTTTATAACCCTCTTTTGCAAGGTATCCCTCTCACACTTCCCTGAGAACTCTCTCTAAGCTTTGGGAGAAGGGAACTCAACTTTCTAAAGTTTACAACTTTAGAATCATAAGGTTTTTTTCGATATTTCTTGCTAACCTATGCAATAATAGCTGGGGTATTTATAGGCCCCAAATGGATTCAAATTTGGAGCCCGAAATTCAAACCCTTAAAATTTCAGGGTATGGGCGGTACCACTGCCTACAGCCTGACATTGGGTGGTACCACCACCCAGACAGTCTTGGAGACTTAGTCTGGGTGGTACTGCTAGTCATAGGTGCCTTGCAAGCCAATAACGTGAGTGATGACACGTGTGACTTGACACAAAATTTTTTTTCTTATTATATTTTGGCATTTATCACTTTATATTGATTATTACATATATATATATATATGTATATATTGTGATATCCATGGATCCATGCAATGGGAATCAGATTGTGATAAGATCACAATAATGAGACTGATTCACCATTAAACATAGATCCTAAATAATTCCGGTCATAGGTTACTCGAGAGGGACATCTTGATATCCGGACAGATTGGTGTGTGTTGTATACCCGTCCATATGATGGATTTAGTTGGTCTCATAGCTGCTAGTGTGGGGACACTAAGGATACAGTACAGGTACTCAATAGAGAATGAGTTCACTGATTGATCCGTTTTTGGAATGCTAGATGGTTGATGATACCTTATTGTTAGACAGCGATTCCATAGTCCTAGTGATGTATTTGGTCCTTAGACTTGAGACACCAAAGATGTCCAATATAAGTGCTTGACTCTTTGATACCAGACTTATAGGTTCGGATGTCCCAGATCTAGTACAGCTGGTCATTGGGAGTGGCAGTCGACCTTACGAGGGCTATTGAGTGTCTATAGAGGATCATCCACTCTCAGCGTCATGAGAGGAATTTCCCAAGTGTTCTTGCTCAGATAAATCCCTGACTAGGGTCATTCGGGTTGAGAGAGAAAGAGTTCTCCAGGAGAATCCGATTATAGTAAGACTCAACTAGAAACCGTATGGGTTTGACAGCACCATGCTTGATATATGGTCTCTGGGATATTAGATGGGTGAGGGCCTATAGGTACACGGTAATTGAGGACAGATAGGTCCAATGGATTGGATTCCCCTGTATCGTCTGGGGACTACGACGTAGTGGCCTAGTACGTCCGTAGTCGATGAGTCGAGTGAAATATTACAGAGATAATAATTCACTAAGTTAGAAGGATTTCTGACATGTATGACTCATGGCCAGCTCAATATTGGGCCTAGAGGGTCACACACATATGGTAGGCATTGCGATAAGTAGAGGTTCGAATATGAGATATCCGCTAGAGCCCCTATCTTGTTGGATATCCAATAAGCCCTTGAATTATTGGATCCCATGGACGAGATCCAATAAGAACCCATGAGAGATTATTGGATAGAGATCCACTAATCAAAAGGACTTGGGTAATTGAGTGTAGATCGAATACCCACTATGGGAGGATCCATTAGGTTTTGACAAGGGGCTTTTATAAATAGGAGGGATTCAGAGCCTCAAAGGCTAGAGCCTGTTAGGATCGGAGCGACACAAAGAGGGCGAGGTGAATTAGTATAGCGAATTAAAACTCGTTTGTTTGAAAATGATTTCGTAAATATGTAGAGATTTCGATTCGACAAAGAATGACTTAGTAAAAGTAGCTCAAGTAAAGTAAGGAGATGAAAACCAAAAGTTTGCTGCTATGTAAATAAAGGTTTTAGAAAGGTAAACACTCACACATTCAAGGAATACCAATTTAAAGTGGTTCGGTCAAATGACCTACATCCACTTGTGAAGCTTTTTTCGATGAGGCTCCCAACTTCCACTAGCAAATTACTTTGAAGGGGAAGGTCAAATACCCCAGTTACAAACATTTACAAGTGGTTCACACTCTTATATATTTTTCAAAGAGAAAGAGAGAGGTGAACACTTAAGCATTTGAAAACAAGACCTGCTAAAGACTTTGCTAAGGCTTTTTCTCAATCTCTAACTTCTCAAAGGTTGTATTCTCTATTGAGAATTGATGGGTATTTATAGACCTCAAGATGATTCAAATTTGGGCTCCAAATTTTGAATTCCTCTTAGATTCCCAGAGTTGGCTATCACGAACAATCGTCGCGGACCCGCAACAACTCCATTCAACGAACTATTCATCACTCTCATCTATATGTGCAGCTACTTGGCAGCCTATTTGTTGAATCTTGAATTTTGATGATGAAAATAATTGATTGCGCTTAGATGTTTAACTGCATTTTGAGTGATGTAGGTCTACTCGATTAGGATTAGACAGTTAACGCAAGAGGAATTGACATTGCGCCGGAGGAGATCACGTTAGGATATTGGATGGCAGAAGGCTTCGGACGTCGGGCATCAGGCCAAGAGTGAAATTGCGCCAAGGATATCGGGGTTGTGGAGGTCAACCACCAATTGGGCAACAAGCCGCAAGAGAGGACGATGTGCTGAAGAATCGGATGAAGCGCCAACCAATGACGTGCCGGGCAACAGAATGTCAATTCGCATTGTAATAATTGTCTAGATCGGAGTAGAGTTTTGGCTTGTGTGTGCAGGTTTAACTATGATAACGATGAAGACATAAAGCGAAACAAAGTGTCGAAGTCAAGCACGAAGGATTTGTGGCGAGTTCGAGAGTTCGACGAAAGTCCGAAGGTTCGTCGGGAATGCTGCCGGAACTAGCCGAGAATGAGTAGGGAGCTTGCCGAAGGGTTTTTCGGAAGCTCGCCAGAAGGTTCATTGGAAGTTCGCGGAGCTCGCCGAGAAAGATTGGAGCTTGCCAAAGAAGCTCATTGGAACTCGCTATGATCAAATCGTGAAGTCTAGGAGCTTGCCGGTGTCACGCCCCTCAAAATATCGACAATATTTAAAATTTTCATCATAACTAACCCAGGATCCAAACACACATTTGAGGTCACTAAGAAAACATTCAGATCAAAATTTCACCTCTATAGTCTACAAATTCATAACCTTGTGCAATTCATAAACATACCACACATCACTCGATAATTCATACAATCTGAACTCAACTCATCAAAATAATAACCACAACATAAATTCACAAGTGGGGAAGTCTATGCAGTCACCAAACCAATGATTACCATAAGATCAAATCATTACATGAATTTAACTTAACATTCCAAAATCATATACATGAGGGATCCTTTATCTTACACAAAATCCACAAGTTTAGATTCATCGTCACATTTCATAAGATGCAGAGTATCTTATAAAACAAATACACATATGCTAACAAAGATCTGCCCAAAATCTTCTAAACTTTCCACCGCCTCAGCCCAATCTTAACATTTAAGCAAGCAATACGCTATCCTAAAAAATTTATCAACAAACGGGGTGAGCATAAAGAGCTCAGCAAGTAACTAACATATCCATATCAAAACAGTACAATTTCCAAAGAGATACAGTTTCAAAATACAAGGCAGAATATACGATTTCGTAGACATAATATCATTAGGAGCAGAAACACAATTGTCCTTTCAATCTTACATATTTGGTTCCTGACAGATGGGGCATAGAGTAATTGGAGCATATCAGTAACAAAGGAAACATATCGGAGCTTATCAATGGCATATAAAATGTTCCGAAACATATCAACGGCATATGGAACATTTCGAAGCAAAATCATCAGTGAATGAAGCATTTCAGAGCATATCAAAAACAAATATCGTACAGAAGCTCAAACATCGTCCTTGACGTTGCAATCATATCATTCTTATCCAGAGAATAAACAAAAACAACTCACCAAAACTCTAGATGTCATATCAAACATATAGAAGGTGTAATGGCATCTTAGTCCGAATGTGATTCATCCATTTCTGAATAACCACCTGACAAAAGTCTCCCACGTCTGGGAGCTCCATCCACCCACGTTTAGGTGAAGTCAGAGGGGGCCAACAGAGCATCGCAGGCTCTGAGCACATACCCTTTACCATTTCTGGCAAAGGTCCAGAATATCCCACAGAGCGGGCAATAAGCACATACCCTTTACCATTTCTAGCAAAGGTCCAGACAATCCCACACACCAGAGTACAAGAGGGCAGTTATAACAATAAGTAGCATATATCGGAAGCACACGCGGAACAACAAAACGTACATGTGCCTTTTCAAGACAATATGATGCAAGGAACAAATCTCTCACAAATATATTCATATTAGGAATGAAATGGAAGCAAGAGTATACAAGGAATCAAAGCAATCATATTTAGCTCAATTCAAATAAGAAGGTTAGAAGAATTCAATATCCAAAGGAATGAAACAGAATACGCGAAATCGACCAAAGCTCGATTTCTGACAGAATTCCAATGGCACATAGAACAAATACTTCAGATTATCAATTATGCTCCAATACCCTTAATAAAGCTGTCATTGAAAGATATATCAACCTATTTTCTATTGAAACAAGTTTCGTATGAATCAGAGTTTCCAACAAGGAGTTACCATTGATTTGGTAACCCAAGGTCAAAACACAATCACTGTTTTACAGAATACATAGGGTCGGATTCAACAGATACTAGGGTAGGCATTTGGATTCTAAAATTCTCAAACCTCAAAGCCCCAATTTTTATTCTTCTTCTTCCCCCTTTCTTTTCTCTTCTTCTTTCTTTCTTTCTCTGTTCTTCCACACAGCAACTGCCTTCTTTGGTTCCTTAAGAACGAAGGCAGAGAGGCTTAAGCGGTGGGATTTGTTATGTTGTATATTTTTCAGTTTAGTCCTTGTTTTTATTATATTCACGATTAGGTCCTTAGGGTTTACATATAGGTCCTCAGATTCTTTTTTGAATAAATCTCCCAAATCTTAAAAATAAGTTACCTCTAATTCATACTCTATTTCTTTTGTCAATTTAAAATAGATGCTTACATTATCACTAGAAATTTATACGAACATTCGGAAACGAGGGATGTTACACTCTCCCCCCCTTAAAAGAAAAATTTAGTCCTCTAAATTTATCGTACCTTTATCGGTGAAAAGACGGGGGTACACCTTTTTCATTTCCTCCTCTAGCTCCCAAGTTGTCTCCTCTCCAGAATGATGTCTCCAAATTACTTGAACCAGTGGGATGACCCGATTCCTTAGGACTTTTTCTTTCTTATCAACAATCTGAATAGGCTCTTCCACATAAGATAAATCTTTATCGATCTCTA
Organism: Musa acuminata AAA Group; assembly: GCF_036884655.1. Classification (NCBI taxonomy): domain Eukaryota; kingdom Viridiplantae; phylum Streptophyta; class Magnoliopsida; order Zingiberales; family Musaceae; genus Musa; species Musa acuminata. The sequence goes on along the minus strand of NC_088331.1, from coordinate 27,596,742 downwards.
CCAGCTCATACTTAATGATGTGAGAAGGGTCATATATATACTTCCTAATCATCGAGACATGAAATATATCATGGACATGGCACAATTCTGGTGGCAAGGCAATCCTGTAAGCGACAGAACCAACCCTCTCAAGAACTTCAAAAGGTCCAATAAATCTTGGGCTTAATTTTCAATTCTTCCCAAACCTTATAATGCCTTTGGAAGGGGAGACTTTTAAGAATACAAAATCTCCGATTTCAAACTCAATATCTCGTCTTCTATTGTCGGCATAACTCTTTTGACGACTCTGAGCAGTTTTTAACCTTTTCCTTATTACTTGAATTTTCTCGGTAGTTTCTTGCACCTTGTCCGGTGCTAACAGCTTTCTGTCACCAACTTCCTCCCAACATATAAGTGTTATGCATTTTCGCCCATATAAAGCTTCATAAGGAGCCATCTGAATACTTGAATGATAACTATTATTATAAGTGAACTCAACAAGTGAAATATCCTTATCCCATTCACCTTTCCAATCCATAACATAGGCTCTAAGCAGATCCTCAAGTGTTTGAATTGTTCTTTTTGACTGACCATCAGTCTGAGGATGATATGCAGTACTAAACTAAACTTTAGTGCCCATCGACTCCTGCAATCTTCTCTAGAGTCTAGAGAGAAATCTGGAGTCTCTATCAGAGATGATCTCCTTTGGAATACCATGAAGTCTTACTATTTCATTAACATATAAATCTACAAGTCTATCAAGCGAATAAGTCATATTAATCGGTAGGAAATGCGCAGATTTTGTTAACCTATCAATGATAACCCAAATAGCATCATGCTTCCTCGAGGTTCTGGGTAGTCCCGAAACAAAATCCATAGTAATACATTCCCATTTCCATTCAGGAATAACTAAAGGTTGCAACAACCCTCCAGGTCTTTGGTGTTCTACTTTGATTTGCTGATAAGTCAAACATTTTGAAACATACATTGGAATTTCCTTCTTCATGCCTTCCCACCAATAATGACTTTGAGGATCTCTATACATCTTAGTGCTCCCAGGGTGTAGGGTGTACTTTGAGGATCTCTATACATCTTAGTGCTCAAAGCTTTCAAATCAATATTTTCTTCTAATAACTTCCATTGCTTCACGACCAGACTAGCCATAAAACTTGTAGATTTCCTACTAAGTGCATCAGCTACAACATTGGCTTTGCCCGGGTGATAACGGATGGCACAATCATAATCCTTCAGAAGTTCTATCCATCTTCGCTGCCTCATGTTTAACTCTTTCTGAGTGAAAATATATTTTAAACTCTTGTGATCAGTGAAGATTTCAAACTATCGACCATACAAATAATGTCTCCAAATCTTTAGAGCAAAAATAATTGCTGCTAATTCCAAATCATGAGTTGGATAATTCAATTCATAACCTTTAAGTTGCCTAGAAGCATAAGCAATTACTCTCCCTTCCTGCATCAACACACATCCTAGGCCCTTTCTTGAAGCATCAGTATAAACTACAAATCCCTCACTACCACTTGGAATAGTGAGAATAGGGGCACTAGTCAATCTTCTTTTTAACTCTTGAAAACTTTGCTCACAATCATCACCCCACACAAATTTCGTATTCTTCTTAGTGAGTTTGGTGAGAGGTTGAGCGATTCGAGAAAATCCCTCCACAAATCTCCTGTAATAACCTACCATGCCCAAAAAGCTTCTAACTTCTGTTACATTTGTTGGTACTTCCCATTCAACTACAGCTTCTATCTTCCTTGGATCAACAGATATACCCTTCCCTGAAATCACATGGCCTAAGAAAGCAACTTCATTCAACCAAAATTCACATTTGCTGAACTTTGCATACAACTTCTTTTCTCTTAGTATGGACAATACATTTCTCAAGTGTTCCTCATACTCCTGATTACTCCTTGAATACACCAATATGTCATCAATAAATATAATTACACAGATATCCAAGAGCGGTTGAAATATCCTATTCATTACTTCCATAAAAGCTGCAGGGGCATTTGTCAAACCAAAAGGCATCACCAAGAATTCATAGTGACCATATCGAGTTCTAAAAGTTTTTTTTGAAATATCCTCCTCCTTGATCTTCAACTGATAGTAACCTGACCTCAGGTTAATCTTAGAGAATACTTGTGCACCCTGCAGTTGATCAAACAAATCATCAATTCTAGGTATGGGATACTTGTTTTTGATGGTCACCTGATTCAACTGTCTATAATCAATACAAAGCCTCAATGTTCCATCCTTCTTCTTCACTAGTAGTACCGGAGCACCCCATGGGGATACACTGGGTCGTATGAAACCCTTATCTAATAATTCTTGTATTTACTTCTTTAATTCCTCTAGCTCGAGTGGTGCCATTCTGTAGGGAGGCTTGGATATTGGGGTTGTACTGGAGACCAGATCAATAGCAAATTCACCCTCTCTATCTAGAGGTAAACCAGGCAAGTCATTTGGGAATACATCAGGGAATTCTTTGACCACTACAATTTCATCTAGGTGGGTTTCCTGATTTGAATGCTCCTTTACACACACCATATAACAAAAATAACCTTTCTGCATAAGACGATAAACTTGAAGTGCTGATATCAAGCAAGGAGGCAAATCAGCCTAATGCCCTCAAAGAAAAATATAGGCTGATCTGGTATGCAGAAAGTAATTATTTTTTTGTAACAATCAATACTAGCGTGATGAGAAGATAACCAATCCATGCCAACTATAATATCAAAGCCCTGGATCTCTAGGAGAATCAAATCAGCAAGGAGTTCGTGGTCTCCAATAGAGATCAAACAAGATGGGTAGACCAAGTTTGTTGCCAATGAATCTCCAACAGCAGTTGTTACATATAACATATAATCCAGGGGTTTAGGTAGAATATCCAAGTGACAAGCAAAGTATTGTGAAACAAACGATAAGTTGGAGCCGGGATCAAACAAAACTTTTGCATTTCTTTTAGAAACATGAAGAATACCTTCCACCACTGATTTAGAAGCTTTAGAATCTTGTTCAGTGATAGCGTACACTCTAGCATGGGCTGAGGGTCTAGGAGACAGTGGCTCTTTCTTCTTCCTCAAAGGGCAATCTTTTATTTGATGATCCAACTTTCCACAACCAAAACATGCTCCAGTCACTCGAAAACACTGACTTGTTTCATGATTTAATCCACATTTTGCACATGACTGAGTCCTCCGCAGTGGTTTCCATTTCTCAAATCTAGATGTCTTAAACCTCTTGTTACTAGCTTCATATTCATTTTCTCTCGTGCTTTTGCTAGTAAATTTGTCCCTTTTGTTCTTGGCAATGATTTCTTGAATTTCCTCCATGTCTCTTTCAATTTTCAAAGCTCTTTTTACCGCATCTGCATATGTTTGTAGTTTTAAAGCTGACATTCGGCTTCTTATTGCTGGCCGTAATCCCCTTTCAAACCTTTTTGCTTTTCTAGATTCATCATCAGTCATATGTGTGGCAAACCTGGAGAGCTCAGTAAATTTAGATTCATACTTTGTAACTGTCACACTTCCCTGGATAAGATTCAAGAACTCCAATTCTTTTTGCTCTCTCATACAATCTGAAAAATATTTATCGTTAAACTTTTCTTGGAATAACTTCCATGTCATTGGCTCATGTTTGATTTCAGACATCCTCTTAATCATTCTCCACCAGTGTTCAGCTTCTCCTTCCAGCATAAAGGTGGCAAGAAAAACCTTTCGATCATCAGGGTAATTTAAAGCATCAAATATTTTCTCTATCTGCATCATCCATCGTTCTGCCACCATTGGATCAGACTCACCATTAAAATTGGGAGGACTAAGCTTCTTAAACTGTTCAATTCCCAACCCCGTCTGGTTTGATGTCCTTGTTCCATCATTTCTTCCTTGTAGGACAGGTTGTTGTTGTTGTTGCATCACTTGTGCCATAGTCTCCAAAGTCCGCATGATACCACTCAATTGATCAGTAGTAGATGCAACAGGAGAACCAGATGATCTCGTCATCCTTGCTTCCTAAAACATCAAAGGAAATTTTCTTTGATCAATCTCTAAATGAATAGTCAATAAACCTCAAAATATTTTTTTTTTTTTCATCAAGTACACAAAAAAAGAAAAAAAAAATTCTTAGTGATTCTCAAATCATGCTCTGATACCACCTCTGTCACGCCCCTCAAAATATCGACAATATTTAAAATTTTCATCATAACTAACCCAGGATCCAAACACACATTTGAGGTCACTATGAAAACATTTAGATCAAAATTTCACCTCTATAGTCTACAAATTCATAACCCTGTGCAATTCATAAACATACCACACATCACTCGATAATTCATACAATCTGAACTCAACTCATCAAAATAATAACCACAACATAAATTCACAAGTGGGGAAGTCTATGCAGTCACCAAACCAACGATTACCATAAGATCATATCATTACATGAATTTAACTTAACATTCCAAAATCCTATACATGAGGGATCCATTATCTTACACAAAATCCACAGGTTTAGATTCATCGTCACATTTCATAAGATGCAGAGTATCTTATACAACAAATACACATATGCTAACAAAGATCTGCCCAAAATCTTCTAAACTTTCCACCGCCTCAGCCCAATCTTAACATTTAAGCAAGGAATACGTTATCCTGTAAAATTTATCAACAAACGGGGTGAGCATAAAGAGCACAGCAAGTGACTAACATATCCATATCAAAATAGTACAATTTCCAAAGAGATACAGTTTCAAAATACAAGGCAGAATATACGATTTCGTAGACATAATATCATTAGGAGCAGAAACACAATTGTCCTTTCAATCTTACATATTTGGTTCTTGACAGATGGGGCATAGAGTAATTGGAGCATATCAGTAACACAGGAAACATATCGGAGCTTATCAATGCCATATAAAATGTTCCGAAGCATATCAGCGGCATATGGAACATTTCGAAGCAAAATCATCAGTGAATGAAGCATTTCAGAGCATATCAAAAACAAATATCGTACAGAAGCTCAAACGTCATCCTTGACGTTGTAATCATATCATTCTTATCCAGAGCATGAACAGAAACAACTCACCAAAACTCTGGATGTCATATCAAATATATAGAAGGTGTAGTGGGATCTCAGTCAGAATGTGATTCATCCATTTCTGAATGACCACCTGACAAAAGTCTCCCATGTCTGGGAGCTCCATCCACCCACGTCTTGGTGAAGTCAGAGGGGGCCGGCAGAGCATCGCAGGCTCTAAGCACATACCCTTTACCATTTCTGGCAAAGGTCCAGAATATCCCACAGAGCGGGCAATAAGCACATACCCTTTACCATTTCTGGCAAAGGTCCAGACAATCCCACACACCAGAGTACAAGAGGGCAGTTTTAACAATAAGTAGCATATATCGGAAGCACACGCGGAATAACAAAACGTACATGTGCCTTTTCAAGACAATATAATGCAAGGAACAAATCTCTCACAAATGTATTCATATTAGGAATGAAATGGAAGCAAGAGTATACAGGGAATCCAAGCAATCATATTTAGCTCAATTCAACTAAGAAGGTCAGAAGAATTCAATATCCAAAGGAATGAAACAGAATATGCGAAATCGACCAAAGCTCGATTTCTGACAGAATTCCATTGGCACATAGAACAAATACTTCAGATTATCAGTTATGCTCCAATACCCTTAATAAAGCTGTCATTGAAAGATATATCAACCTATTTTCTGTTGAAACAAGTTTTGTACGAATCAGAGTTTCCAACAAGGAGTTACCTTTGATTTGGTAACCCAAGGTCAAAACACAATCACTGTTTTACAGAATACATAGGGTCGGATTCAACAGATACTAGGGTAGGCATTTGGATTCTAAAATTCTCAAACTATATGTCAAAAGAAAGGTTTTCAAGTCTAGTTTCAAATAAAATCAGTTTGGTATAAATCAGAATTTCCAACAGGGAGTTATAGGCATTTCAGTATCAAAAGGTCATAAATCTTAATCCCTGATTTGCAGCGTTCATATACTCATTTGGAACAGACGTTTGGGTAAGTATTCGGTATTCTAAATCTTCAAAATTTGTGTCAAAAGAAAGATATAAGAGTCTAATTTCAAACAAACTAGGTCCTGTTCAAATCTGCATTTCGTACTAAAAATTATAGCTGGAATCGTATATAGGGGTCTGTTTACCGAAAAATTTCAGAATCGATGGTTCTTTGCCCAAGGAGAGAACATATCGGTTTCTAAATAGAAATCCTTCAGTTTTTTTTGAATCAACATAAAACAGAGACTAAAAATTCTGTAGGATGGGGTTAGAACACTTGCCTTTGAGAATTTTGGCCCCCAATTGAGAAGATTGAGTATGAAACCTCAAAGCCCCAATTTTTCTTCTTCTTCTTCCCCCTTTCTTTTCTCTTCTTCTTTCTTTCTTTCTCTGTTCTTCCACACAGTAGCTGCCTTCTCTGGTTCCTTAAGAACGAAGGCAGAGAGGCTTAGGCGGTGGGATTTGTTATTTTGTGCATTTTTCAGTTTAGTCCTTGTTTTTATTATATTCACGATTAGGTCCTTAGGGTTTACATATAGGTCCTCAGATTCTTTTTTGAATAAATCTCCCAAATCTTAAAAATAAGTTACCTCTAATTCATACTCTATTTCTTTTGTCAATTTAAAATAGATGCTTACATTATCACTATAAATTTATACGAACATTCGGAAACGAGGGATGTTACACTCTCCCCCCCTTAAAAGAAAAATTTAGTCCTCTAAATTTATCGTACCTCTATCGGTGAAAAGACGGGGGTACACCTTTTTCATTTCCTCCTCTAGCTCCCAAGTTGTCTCCTCTCCAGAATGATGTCTCCAAATTACTTGAACCAGTGGGATGACCCGATTCCTTAGGACTTTTTCTTTCTTATCAACAATCTGAATAGGCTCTTCCACATAAGATAAATCTTTATCGATCTCTACCAGCTCATACTTAATGATGTGAGAAGGGTCATATATATACTTCCTAATCATCGAGACATGAAATATATCATGGACATGGCACAATGCTGGTGGCAAGGCAATCCTGTAAGCGATAGAACCAACCCTCTCAAGAACCTCAAAAGGTCCTATAAATCTTGGGCTTAATTTTCCATTCTTCCCAATCCTTATAATGCCTTTGGAAGGGGAGACTTTTAAGAATACAAAATCTCCGATTTCAAACTCAATATCTCATCTTCTATTGTCGGCATAACTCTTTTGACGACTCTAAGCAGTTTTTAACCTTTTCCTTATTACTTGAATTTTCTCGGTAGTTTCTTGCACCTTGTCCGGTGCTAACAGCTTTCTGTCACCAACTTCCTCCCAACATATAGGTGTTATGCACTTTCGCCCATATAATGCTTCATAAGGAGCCATCTGAATACTTGAATGATAACTATTATTATAAGTGAACTCAACAAGTGAAATATCCTTATCCCATTCACCTTTCCAATCCATAACATAGGCTCTAAGCAGATCCTCAAGTGGTTGAATTGTTCTTTCTGACTGACCATCAGTCTGAGGATGATATGCAGTACTAAACTAAACTTTAGTGCCCATCGACTCCTGCAATCTTCTCTAGAGTCTAGAGAGAAATCTGGAGTCTCTATCAGAGATGATCTCCTTTTGAATACCATGAAGTCTTACTATTTCATTAACATATAAATCTACAAGTCTATCAAGCGAATAAGTCATATTAATCGGTAGGAAATACGCAGATTTTGTTAACCTATCAATGATAACCCAATTATCACTAGAAATTTATACGAACATTCGGAAACGAGGGATGTTACAACCGGGAGTCCGTAGAATGGTTTCTGAGAGTTCGTCGGAAGACCGTCGGAAGTTCGCTAGAAGCTCACCGGAAAAAGTCTTGACTTGCGGACTTTGTAATAGCTTAAAAAATGTCTTTAAATTCATAGTTAGCACGTTAATTAGGGTTAGGATTAGGTGTTAATCCTATAACTCAAGTAGGGGCCAATTGGGCCCGAGTTCAAACTGGTTTGGGCCAAGTTTAGAGCCCAACCAATGACCAAAAATAGTGTAGGCGGTGGCACCGCCTAGAACCCGAGAGCCAGGCGGTGGCACCGCCCAGCACCCGAGAGCTAGGCGATGGCACCGCTTGGTTGGGCGGTGGTAACGCCAGTCCATTGTCAGTGTCAGACACTGACAGACGGTGGCACCGCCAGTATTGGGAACCAAAGAGAATTCAAATTTTGGAGCCCAAATTTGAATCCTCTTGAGGCCTATAAATACCCCTCAAATCTCAGCTGAGATGACAACTTTTTGAGTAGCAATAGATTGAGAAAAAGGTCTTAGAAAAGTCTTAGCAAGTCTTGTTTTCAATTTGCTAGAATGTTCACCTACTTCTTTCTTGTTGAAAATTTGTAAGAGTGTGAACCACTTGTAAAAGGTTGTAAGAGGGGTATTTGTCCTTCCCCTTCAAGAGATTTGCTAGTAGAAGGTGGGAGCCTCATCGAAGAGGGCCTCGCAAGTGGATGTAAGTCATTTGACCGAACCACTTTAAAATTGGCGTGATCTCTGGTTTGCATTTTCTTATTGCTATTTACATTACTGCAAACCTTCTTACGTGCTTTATTTCCTCATTACCTTTGCTACACACCTTTACGAATACGCTTTGAAGTTAAGCACTTCCGAGTTCGATTTTTATCGTACAAAAGATTTGTCAAAACCGACGTTTTAATACGCTGTACTAATTCACCCCCCCCTCTTAGTGCCGCTCCGATCCTAACAATTGGTATCAGAGCCCAGTATTTCTCATTTCGGATTTACACCCGAGAGAAATGTCTCTTTATGGCTTTCAAGAGGCCTTATCGGTTGTTCGTCCACCGTTGTTTAACGGATTGGACTACACTTATTGGACTACACTTGTTTAACGGTTGTTCGTCGAATGAGAGTTTTCTTGATTTATATGAATTTGGATTTATGGAATATCATTAAAAATAATTTTCAACTTCCCTCTAAACCGATGAACGAATTGTTGGATTTGGAGAAGTATTTTTCTTTAAACGCAAAGGCTATGAATACTTTATTTTACGCTTTGGACAAAAATGAGTTCAATTGGATTTCAATGTGCGAAACGGCTTTTGATATTTGGCGAACACTTAAAATCACGCACGAGGGAACTAGTAGAGTCAAAGACTCGAAAGTTAACATTTTATTGCAAGATTTTGAGCTTTTTCGAATGCAACCAAGCGAGACTATAGGCGACATGTACACCCGTTTCACGGATGTTGTCAATAATCTAAGAGTTCTTGGTAAATCTTTTTCAAATTTTAATCTCGTAAGCAAGATCTTAAGATCCCTTTGCAAAAAGGTGGGATCCTAAAATAACCGCAATACAAGAAACAAAAGATTTAAATATTTTTCCACTTGAAGAACTAATTTGTTCGTTGATGACATATGAAATGGTGCACAATACACATGATGAATATGATGAACAAAATCACCTTCCAAAGAACAGGAAGGATTTGGAACTCCGGACAAATAAATACCACTTGAGCGATGACTCAAGTGATGAGGACAATGATGAACTTGAACTGCGAATACTAAATCTTAATAAGTTTATTAAACAAAAATATAAAATAAATAATGAACTTGAACGGAGGAAGTAGCCAAAGAAGTGGAAGGTAACCGAGGATGAATCAAAAACTTCCAAAGGTGAAACGGCGAATTGGGCTTTGACGAGCTTCGAGTACAAGGCAAGTAACTCAACTCTGTTGAATTATTTTGAAATTACATAATACTTTTTATGAGTTATTTTTAAGTTAGTTTAGGATTAATTTTCTTAAAATTTACATGAAAAAAAAAATAGAAATCATGCTTATCATTCTAGTAATTTTGAAGATAATCAAGAAAATTATGTGTTTATGATAAACAAAATGATTTTGATTAAAAATGCCTTATGAAATATGATATCATGCCTAATAAATTTATTTTTTGAAACTATGCATGATGATGATGAGTTTTGGGTAATTTATAGTTTATTGATTATTGATGATTTCCATAATGATCTTTTACGATTTATGGATTATCGATTTATACCATGATGAAAGTTGCTTTAGAAAATAATGCACGGCTTTTGTATGCAAACTAAGCATGAAAAGATAGATTCACCTAAAAAGAAAAATGTATGACTATAACAAATAACAAATGATTTTGGTTGAAAATACTTTATACTCAATGAAACCATCATTGATGAATATGCTTTATGTGTAATAGTTTCTTTGGCTTATATGCTCTATCATGATAAATATTTTAAAAATAAATTAAATCATGTTTGATTTGAAGTAATGCATAATGATCATGCTTAATGATGCATTTTTTGATTTGACATAAAAGTGGCTTTAAAAAATGATGTATGTTTTGATTTGACATAAATGAAATAGGCATGCTTATATGAAATAGTGAAGTGTCATGCTGACAATTGTATACTTAATGATGCATAAAGTTGTAATGAAAATATTAATATTTTAATACTATGATTTGACAATTTTATGCATGATATTGTAAAGTTATATATAATAATGCATAATGATGAAATTATGTAATAAACATATTAAACATTTTGAAACCATGTTTTAGTGTCATGTATATTGATCATGCTTAATAAATTTCGAAATTATGCATGATGAATCTTACGATTTATAGATTATTGATTTTTATCATAATGAAAGTACCTTATTGATCATTGTTGAAATAAATCTTACTCTTTCGGTTTTAAATATGATATATGTTTTTATTTGGCATAAATTAAACAAAATCATATGTTTTGAAACAATCGAAAAGAGAAAAACATTCTTGAAAATTATTTTGCTCAATCTTATTGATTTTGATGAATCCATTTGTGTCATCTTTGTGAATCTCTTGGATTTTGATAATGATTTTGATGATTTAAATTTGAATAATTTTTTATCGAAATCACGATCTTGATAATTATGTTTTGAAACTTTATGTAAACAAAGAATGTTCATCATGATTCTTTCTTTGAATATTTAAAGAGGAGAATTTTCTAGATGAATCATGATTTTGACGATTGAATATTTGATGTGCATGAATTGAGATCTTGCTCTCCTACTATTCTTTTTGCTATTAACCAAAAGGAAGACTAATTCTAATAAACCATGATATGCTATATGAATTTTATTGTATTCATGAAGTAATATCTCATCACTAATTTTTGTTTATATTCCTTCATGTGATGATATGAATGTATGAAACACTTATGATATGATTTTTTATACAATTTCATGTATTCGTGAAATATTTATCTCATCACCCAATTAATTCCTCTCGATACTCCTAATGTGATGAAGTGAAATTATGCATGAAATACAATGGGGAGAAGTTTTGATCCTGAATGGTAGGATATAATTTGACAAATTGATACCATCATGATATGAAACATTTATGATTTGCAATGATGTATGCAATACTTGTGCCTTCTAATTATGATGTGATGTATTACATATGATGTAAATCATGATTTAAAATACTATGAGTTGTTGCTAAAATAATGTATTATAAATATTGATTTAATATTTTGTATCATGAATACTCTAAATGATGAATGTTTGGTATCATGATCAAAATGTTGACAAATAGTTAAAAACGTTAGTATCATGTATGATATCCTCATAATGTTGATCGATTTATTCAATATCGTGCATGAATAAATATAAGGTTTTTGAAAATGTGCATATTCTAATTTGAAAATATGATGATGCACAAATAAGATTGATACTTACCTTTGTCATAATTGATGTAAAGGGTCTTCCCTTCTTTTTGACAATGACAAAGGGGGAGATAGCTAACTTGCACAAGTCAAGAAGATGCAAAAACTTGATTGCTAGCTTGCGTATCTTAAGTAACAAAGATTGCTAACTTGCTTATTTCAAGAAGCAAAAGTTGTCTTCTAGAACATCACTATCTTGCCTATCTCAAGAAGCAAGACTTTCAACCTGCACATTACAATTGGAAGCAAGAATCGATAGCTTACACACTTCAACAAGAAAGCTATCTTGTATTTGCTATCGTAAAAGTTGCTAGCTTGTAGAGAAGCAAAGAATTGCTATCTCGAAAGAAGCAAAAAATGCAAAACTAGAAAACTTGCAATATTATTGCTCTTGCCATGCTTTGTATCAAAAATAGGTTGATATCATTAAAAGCATCGCATTAAATTTTTAGTATCCACATTGTATCATATGTATCACAAATTGAAAATTTTAAGACTATTATCATATCATGTTTAACAAATGATGTCTTTCATGACATGATTTCTTTGCATTTTTGTCTTGTATATATCATGTAATGATTGAAATATTGATTGTTGCAAATTCATAATTTATGTAAAAGTCTAAATCATTGGTTCCTCTCCTTCTCTTCGGTAATGACATAGGGGGAGAAAGATTGCTAGCTCAAGACAAATGCTGGCTAGCTTGTACTCTTCCCTTCTTTTCGACAAAAACAAAGTGGAGAAAGCTTTTGCTAGTTAGAACATGCAAAGAAAAGCAAAGTGCTATCTAGCACAAGAAGCAAGCGTTGAATTGCCATGATTGAACTTAAGAATCTTGCTATGCTTTTGTGCTTATATGTTGTAATGAAAATCTAGCTTCATATTACAAAAACTTGCATATCTTTTAAAATAGCTAGAGCTACTTCTCCTTTTTGTTGATGACATAGGGGGAGAAGTATGTTGATGACTTCATGCATTGAATTGAATATTTTATATATATTTGCATGATGGTTTAAATGTTTTTCATAACATGTGATGAATGTTACTTGGATTTGGGATAATCCAAGTGTTCTATCAATGGCATATTGATAGGGGGAGTTTGGTTAAACTTCGGGGAGTTAAGGTTAACTCCGTTAGTCATCAATTAGTTGTCATCATCAAAAAGGGGGAGATTGTTGAATCTCGGATTTTGATAATGAAACTAATTGATTGTGTTTAGATGTTTAACTGCATTTTGAGTGATGTAGGTCTACTCGATCAGGATTAGACAGTTAACACAAGAGGAATTGACGTTGCGCCGGAGGAGATCACGTTAGGATATTGGATGGCAGAAGGCTTCGGACGTCGGGCATCAGGCCAAGAGCGAAATTGCGCCAAAGATATCGGGGTTGCGGAGGTCAACCGCTGATTGGGCAACAAGCCACAAGAGAGGATGATGCGCTGAAGAATCGGATGAAGCGCCAACCAATGACGTGCCGGGCAACAGAATGTCAATTCGCGTTGTAATAATTGTCTAGATCGGAGTAGAGTTTTGGCTTGTCTGTGCAGGTTGAACTATGATAATGATGAATATATAAAGCGAAACAAAGTGTCGGAGTCAAGCACGAAGGATTTGTTGCGCGTTTGAGAGTTCGACGAAAGTCCGAAGGTTCGTCGGGAATGCTGCCTGAACTAGCCGAGAATGAGTAGGGAGCTTGCCGAAGGGTTTTTCGGAAGCTCCCCGGAAGGTTCGTTGGAAGTTCGCGGAGCTCGTCGAGAAAGATCCGAGCTTACCGAAGAAGCTCATTGGAACTCGCCAATATCAAATAGTGAAGTCTAGGAGCTTGCCGGGAGTCCGTAGAATGGTTTCCGAGAGTTCGTCGGAAGACCGTTGGAAGTTCGCTAAAAGCTCACCGGAAAAAGTCTTGACTTGCGAACTTTGTAAAAGCTTAGAAAATGTCTTTAAATTCGTAGTTAGCATGTTAATTAGGGTTAGGATTATGTGTTAATCCTATAACTCAAGTAGGGGCCAATTGGGCATGAGTTCGGACTGGTTTGGGCCAAGTTTGGAGCCCAACCAGTGAGCTGAAATAGTGTAGGTGGTGGCATCGCCAGATTAGGCGGTGGCACCGCCTAGAACCCGAGAGCCAGGCGGTGGCACCGCCCAGCACCCGAGAGCCAGGCGGTGGCACCGCTTGGCTGGGCGGTGGCACCGCTAGTCCACTGTCAATGTTAGACACTGACAGGCGGTGGCACTGCCAGCATCGGGAACTAAAGAGAATTCAAATTTTGGAGCCCAAATTTGAATCCTCTTGAGGCCTATAAATACCCCTCAAATCTCAGCTGAGATGACAACTTTTTGAGTAGCAATAGATTGAGAAAAAGGTCTTAGAAAAGTCTTAGCAAGTCTTGTTTTCAATTTGCTAGAGTGTTCACCTACTTCTTTCTTGTTGAAAATTTGTAAGAGTGTGAACCGCTTGTAAAAGGTTATAAGAGGGGTATTTGTCCTTCCCCTTCAAGAGATTTGCTAGTGGAAGGTGGGAGCCTCATCGAAGAGGGCCTCGCAAGTGGATGTAGGTCATTTGACCAAACCACTTTAAAATTGGCATGATCTCTGGTTTGCATTTTCTTATTGCTATTTACATTACTGCAAACCTTCTTACGTGCTTTATTTCCTCATTACCTTTGCTGCACACCTTTAAGAATACGCATTCATGTTAAGCACTTCCGAGTTCAATTTTTATCGTACGAAAGATTTGTCAAAACCGACGTTTTAATCCGCTGCACTAATTCACCCCCCCCTCTTAGTGCCGCTCCGATCCTAACACTATTTTGCCTTGGTTTTTAGTCGTTTTGCTTATAAAAATGAAGTTCGAATAAGTTGCAGCGCTACAAAAGTGATCGCTCACCGAACCAAGCAAAACAGCCCCAAAACAGCCAAAAACAGCTCTGTTTTCGTGTGTCGTGGGCTATTTTCTGCAGCCCACCTCCGCTCACCAAACCGCCAGCCATCTCAGCCCCTTTGAACCCCCCAGGTGGCATAGGGCTGGATGGGGCTTCGGTATAGTGTTGGGTATTGAATAACCTTTCGCAAGTTCGCACATTACCTTGACGGGAACTTGTTGTTGCGCCCGGCACCCGATAAGCAACTGTTTGTAGACTTACAACTATTCGTTCAACCCTTTAAAGTCCTTGTTTTCCCCCTCTCTCTCTTTCCTCTTGTGCACACAAGGTGCTCACTGAATTTCTTGTAAAGCTTCCCCTCTTTTCGTGAGACGTCGAGACTTGTCCATCGCTCGTTCTTTTGAACTAATCGACTTTCTCTTTTATAGGTCCTTCGAGACCTGTGAGAGGCTACAAGTGGGCTAATCTTTGCGGAGCAATATCGCAAGGGTGAAGCGTAACTTAGGCAATGCAAGCTAAGTTCACGTCTTTGCCGCAAGGGTGCCTCACGACTTAAGCAACGCAAGCTAAGTTCGCGTCTTGGCCACAAGGGTGCCTCACGCCTTAGGCAATTCCAGCTAAGGTCATGACATTGTGGTATCAGAGCGGGCAAGCACTTCGAGCGAGCAGCGAAGGAACTTCGTAACTTCGCCATGGCAAAGCATCGTGGCGAATCAAGCAAGATGGGGCAAGCCGGACCCTTGCCCCAAGCAACCGCAGGTGGGCTGGATATGTACACTCCTTCTCAGGCTATTGGAGCTATTCAAGAGGAGCGTGGCAGCAAACATGATGAGCGAGAAGTTGGCTACTCTCTGTGAGCGAAGGAGGCATAATCTGGAGCGCCAATTGGGCAAAAGAGTCACAAGGAGAGACTCACAATAGCGGAAACCCGCTTGGATGTTTTTGAAGTGAGAGTGGAGGAACTCTACCATGGCCAACAAAGGCTTGTTGGGGTAGAGAGCTCGCAAGAGGAAGCGGAGTCCAGGATCGATAAGGTCGAGGCCTTAGTCGACCGATTGTCAGATGATACCAAAGACTCCGTGCAACACCTGTAGGAAGTTATGGCGGAACTCACTTCAAGGGTGGCCATGCTCACAAGAGCACTAAATGCGGGAGGAAGCAACACCCCCGTTGCACCACCACAAAATTTGGGGGCACCCGAGCTTCATGGATATGGAGGGGCCAGAGATGCCAAAGAGCTCGAGAACTTTCTGTTTGACATGGAATAATACTTTCGAGCTACGAGGCCAGATTCTGAAGATACCAAAGTTTCTATAGCAACAATGTATTTGAACGAAGATGCGAAACTTTGGTGGCGAACCCATTGGGAGGAGATCCAATAAGGTTGGTGTCGGGTTGACACATGGGAGGACTTGAAGCGGGAGTTAAGAACTCAGTTCCTACAGGAGAACATAGAGTTCGTCACAAGAAGGAAGTTGAGACAACTCCGCTAGAGTACCACCATTCGAGACTATGTGAAATAAATTTTTGTACTAATGCTGGACATACAGGACATGTCTGAGAAAAACAAGTTGTTCAGCTTCCTCGATGGTTTGAAGCCATGGGCTCAATAGGAACTAAATCGAAGGAATGTCACTAATGTGATTGGGGCAATTGCTGTTGCAGAAAGGCTTACCGACCGACTTTGTTTCCTCCAAAGACCTAGGGAGAAGGAAACAATCTTCAGTCAATCGCCCTCCAAAATATTCTTGAGGGAAGGAGCTCGAGGGCGAACAAAAGAAGAAGAGTTCCCACAAAGGGCCAAACCCGAAAGGCAAGGCCTCAAAACCTGGAGGATGCTTCTTGTGCGGAGGGCCGCACATGGTGAGTTGCTAGTCATAAGTGCCCAGCAAGCCAATCACGTGAGTGATGGCACGTGTGACTTGATACAGAATCATTTTGCTTATTATATTTTGGCGTATATCACTTTATAACTATTGCATAAATGCATATATATTGTGATGTCCTTGGATTTGTGCAATGGGAATCGGATCGTGATGAGATCACGATAATGAGATCGATTCACCTTTAAACACATATCCTAAATAATCCCGGTCATAGGTTACTCGAGAGGGACATCGTGATAACCGGATAGACTGGTGTGCTGTATACCCGTCCATATGATGGATGCAGCTGGTCTCATAGCTGCTCGTGTAGGGACACTAGGGATACAGTACAGGTGCTCATTGGAGAATGAGTTCACTGATTGATCCGCTTACGGAATGCTGGATGGTTGATGATGCCTTATTGTCAGACAACGATTCCGTAGTCCTAGTGGTGTATCTGGTTCTTAGACTTGAGACACCAAGGATGTCCTGTATGAGTGCTCCACTCTTTGATACCAGACTTATAGGTTTGGCTGTTCCCAGATCTAGTACAGCTGGTCATTGGGAGTGGTAGTCGACCTTACGAGGGCTATTGAGTGTCGATAGAGGATCATCCACTCTCGGTATCATGAGAGGAATATCCCATGTGTTCTTGCTCAGACAAATCCCTGGCCAGGGTCATTCGGGTTGAGAGAGAAAGAGTTCTCCGGGAGAATCCGATTAGAGCGAGACTCGAGTAGAAACCGTATGGGTCTGACAGCACCAAGCTCGATATACGGTCTCTGGGATATTAGATGGATGAGGGACTATAGGTACATGGTAACTGAGGACAGACAGGTCCAATGGATTGGATTCCCCTGTATCGTCTGGGGACTACGGAGTAGTGGCCTAGTACTTCCGTAGTCGATGAGTCGAGTGAATTATTACAGAGATAATAATTCACTAAGTTAGAAGGAGTTCTGACAGGTATGACTCACGGCCAGCTCGATATTGGGCCTAGAGGGTCACACACATATGGTAGGCATTACGATGAGTAGAGGTTCGGATATGAGATATCTGACGGAGCCCTTGTCTTATTGGATGCAGATCCAATACCCACTAGGGAAAGGACCCATTAGGGTTTTGACACGGGATCTCTATAAATAGGAGGGATTCACAGCCTCATAGGCTAGAGTCTTTGCTTGCCCTTCCTATTCTCCTCTCCCTCTCCCACTCAGAGTAGGCCTGGAGTTTTGAGGAGCGTCGTCGCAACCCTGCTGTGTAGATCACCGCTAGAGAGGAGGACGCTTGACCTCCTTCACCCTCTCCTAAGGATCTGCAAGGAAACAGAGATATACGATCTCCCTAGGTAACACAATCTCTATACGCAGTTTTGTGTTTTTTGCGGATTTTGCGCACCAATCTTCGCACGACGATGAACATCTTTTTGGGAATCGGGGATTTTTGTTTTCTTGTTCTTCCGCTGCGCATATGATGTCGCCCCCTATGATTTCCCAACAGAGGGAATGCCCACAAAAACAGGCACTCAATGCTTTGACGGCTTCCACCCACACACCCCCCCCCCCCCCCCCCGATCGGACAAGGGCAAAGCCGTTGCTCTTAGTTCGAGCAGTTCTGAATCTAGCAGCGACGACGAGGTGTTGCAAGGACCCCAGATGGGAGCAATGCGTTTGTTGAACGCCATGCGGGGTCAAGTGGGGGAGAACATGAAGACAAAGCTACAAAAAGCAGGAAGTAGTGAGCTGATGTATGTGGACATCAAGCTAAATGGCCAAATGACCCATGCAATGGTGGACACAGGCGCTACCCACAACTTCATAGCCGATCGAGAAGCAAAGCGACTTGGGTTGATCTTGGAGAAGAGCCCAAGCTGAATGAAGGCGGTGAACTTAAAGGCCAGGCAAATCTCCGGGTTGGCGAAGGGAGTTCCCATCAAAATCAGGACATGGAGCGGGAACACCAACATGATGGCAGTGCCATTGGATGACTTCCAAGTGATTCTTGGAATGGAGTCATGCACACAGCAAAGTTAGTGCTAATGCCGTTCTTGAACTCCCTGTATATGATGTGAGGTAACGACCCCTGCGTGGTTCCTGTCTCTTGGAGAGGAAGCAATGAGCCCCATCACATATCGGCATTACAACTGAAGAAAGGGGTGTGAAAAGGTGAATTAATATTTGTAGGGCTATGAAGCTAGAGCCACTCGACGAGAAGGCCATTCAAGAACCTGTTGTGGTGGCGAATGTCCTGAAAAAGTTCAATGACGTTATGCAACCCGAGTTGCCGAAGACTCTTCCACCATGTAGAGGCGTAGATCACAGCATCGAGTTGGATCCAGGAGTGAAACCTTCAGCGAGACCACCCTACCGCATGTCCCCACCAGAGTTGGCAAAACTCAGAAAGTAGTTAGGTGAACTGCTAAGCGGTGGTCTCATCCGCAACTCTAAAGTACCTTTCGAAGCTCCAGTTCTCTTCTAGAAGAAACAAGATGGGAGTCTCCGACTCTGCGTCGATTATCGAGCTCTTAACAAAGTGATAGTGAAGAACAAGTATCCCATCCCATTCATCGTGGACTTGTTTGACCAGTTGGGCAAAGCTAAGTATTTCTCGAAACTCGAACTTCGGTCGGGGTATTGGTAGGTGCGCATTGCTGAAGGCGACGAAGAGAAGACTACTTGTGTGACCAGGTATGGAGCGTTTGAGTTCATGGTGATGCCTTTCGGCTTAACCAATGCTTTGGCCACGTTTTGCACTCTTATGAACCAACTATTCAAGGAGTATTTGGACAAGTTCATAGTCGTCTACTTAGACGATATCGTCGTATACAGCCAAACACTTGAGGAGCATGTTCGACACCTTCAAACAATTTTCAAGGTTCTTAGGGAGAACACTTTGTTCTTAAAAAGGGAGAAATTCTACTTCGCCCAAACGAAGATCTTATTCTTGGGGCATCAAATCGGTGATGGTTCCATTCGCATGGACAAATCAAAAGTGCAAGCGGTTGCGAAATAGCGAACTCTAAAGAAGGTGCCAGAGTTGAGTTCCTTCCTTGGTTTCGTCAACTACTATCGACGCTTCATAGCGGGGTACTCGAAGTGTGCAACTCTACTGATAGAGTTACTGAAGAAGTAGCAGTCTTGGAAGTGGTCGGACAAATGTGAAATAGCATTCCAAGATCTAAAGGCTGCTGTTATGGAAGAACCAGTGCTCAAATTGCCAGACAATGGGGAGCCTTTTGAAGTCCATACATATGCTTCGGACTTCGCAATTGGGGGAGTACTCATGCAAGAAGGTCATCCAGTGGCCCACGAGAGCTCAACAAGATCGAGCGGCGGTATCCAGTGCACGAGAAGGAGATGACAACGGTAATCCACTATCTACGAGTTTGGTGACACTACCTTCTCGGATCGCGATTTGTGCTGAGGATAGTCAACATCGCTTTGAGCTATTTCCAAACACAAAAGAAACTTTCACCAAACAAGCACGGTGGCAGGACTTCTTGGCACAATTTGATATGGTAATGGAGTATAAGCCTAGGAAGGCAAATGTAGTGGCCGATGCATTGAGTCGGAAAGTGGAGTATGTGAATGTCGTACAATTGGAGGGAGGAGGCCAAGCAAGTCAATTGCACTCCAACTTCCTTTCTAGGATCAGGGATGGACTGTATGGTGATCCTCAAGCAGTTCTCCTGATGCAACTCATCAAAGAAGGTAAGGCACGACAATTTTGGGTCCAGGAGGAACTCGTGTACACAAAAGGGAATCGGGTTTATGTTCCTCGAGTGGACAATTTGAGGCGTAAACTCTTAAGAAAGTGCCACGATTCCCTTTGGGCTGGACACCCATGTATTCATCGAACGTTGGCTCTTGTGGAGAGGGCCTTCTACTGGCTAAAGATGGGGACTGATGTGGAGCAATATGTTCGAACATGCCACACTTGCCAACAAGATAAGGTAGAGTAGCGGAAGCTGGTGGGACTTTTGGAGCCGTTGCCTATACCAAAAAGGCCGTGGGAGAGCATTTCCTTATACTTCATATCGAGCTTGCCACTAGTAGGGAGACTCGGATCGATACTCATGGTAGTCGATCGATTTTCAAAGTATGCAACTTTTATTGTTGCTCCCCTACACTGTTCAGCAAAGGAGGCAGCCAAACTGATGATGAAGGATGTGGTGAAGTATTAGGGAGTCCCGCACAATATGATCAGTGATCGGGATGCTCGGTTCCTAGGATGATTCTGGACTGAGTTATTCAAACTATTAGGATCCAAGTTATACTTCTCCACAAGTCTCCACCCCCAAATAGATGGCCAAATTGAGAGAATAAACTCACTCCTGGAGCAATATCTCCGGCACTACATGAGTGCCAAACAACGAGATTGGGTGAAGTTGTTGGACATTACCCAATTCTCCTACAACTTGCAGCGGAGCTTTGCATCTAACAAGAGCCCCTTTGAGATCATTATCGGACAACAACCGTCAACTCCTCACACCATGGCAATTGGGTATACTAGGAGTAGTCTGTCAGCCTACCATTTCGCAAAGGAGTGACACCGAAATGCAGATATTGCGCGGGCTTACTTGGAGAAGGCGACAAAAAGGATGAAGAAGTGGGCAAAATTAAGAAGGCGACCGCAAGAGTTCAAGGTTGGCAATTTAGTGTTGGTAAAGCTCCAACAAGCATCACTCCAATTCTTTAGGAACAAAGTCCATAAAGGATTGGTGTGCAAGTGTGAAGGGCCCTTCCCAATTATCAGTAGGGTAGGCAACGTCTCTTACAAGTTGCAGCTGCCGGCGTGGTTCAAAATTTACAACGTTCTTTACGCCAGCAATCTAAAAGCCTACCACTTGGATCCACATTATGCTTCCTGAAGTGTTCCAATTCGGCTACCTCCCATCATAGCCTCTTACGTGAAGTGAGTTGAAACCATTGTAGCAGACCACAAGATAAAGCTACCCAATGGAGCTAAGCAAAGAGAGTACTTGGTGAAGTGGCGAAAGCTTCCCCAAAGTGAAGTCAGTTGGGAGCCTAAAGAAGCCCTACAACATGAAGAAATAATCATCAACAACTACAAACAAGCGTCGATGAGTGCGTCGATAGTTTAAGTGGGGGAGAATGCCACGAACGGTCGTCACGCACCCGCAACAACTTCGTTCAACGAACCATTCATCACTCTCATCAATATGTACAGCTACTTGGCAGCCTATTTTGCCTTGGTTTTGAGTCATTTTGCTTGTAAAAATGTAAGTTCGAACAAGTTGCAGCGTTACAAAAGCGACCGCTCACCGAACCGAGCAAAATAGCCCCAAAATAGCCCAAAACAGCTCTGTTTTCATGTGCCGCGGGCTGTTTTCTACTGCCCGCCTTCGCTCACCAAAACATTAGCCAAACATTAGCCATCTCAGCCCCTTTGAACACCTCGGGTGGCATAGGGCTGGATGGGGCTTTGGTATAATGTCGGGCGTTGAACAACCTTTCGCAAGTTCGCACGTTACCTTGACGGGAACTTGTTGTTGCGCCCGGCACCCGGTGAGTAGCTATTTATGGACTTGCAGCTATTCGTTCAACCATCTAAAGTCCTTATTTTCCCCCTCTCTCTCTCTTTCCTCTTGTGCATGTAAGGTGCTCGTTGAATTGCTTGTAAAGCTTCCCCTCTTTTCGCGAGACGTCGGGACTTGTCTGTCACTCGTTCTTTCGAACTAATCACCTTTCTCTTTTACAGGTCCTTCGGGACCTGCAAGAGGTTGCATGTGGGCTGATCTTTGTGGAGCAATATCGTAAGGGCAAAGCGTGGCTTAGGCAACGCAAGCTAAGTTCACGTCTTTGCCGCAAGGGTGCCTCGCGACTTAGGCAAAGCAAGCTAAGTTCGCGTCTTGGCCGCAAGGATGCCTCACGCCTTAGGCAATTCCAGCTAAGGCCGTGACATGGCGGTGCCACCGCCTATCAATTTCATATTGACCATTAACTAGCGATGCCACCGCTTATCGGTGGCAGTGGCGGTGCCATCGCCTGACCTTTCGGGTGCTGGGTGGTGCCACCGCCCAGTCCGACGGTACCACCGCCCAATCCTTTGGGTTCTGGGCGGTGCCACCGCCCAGTCCGGCGCTACCACCACCTAATCATTCGAGCTCTAGGTGGTGACACCGCCTAGTCTGGTGGTGCCATTGCCTAGACTATTTCAGCTCACTAGTTGGGCTCCAAACTTGGCCCAAGCCTGTCCAAACTCGGGTCCTATTGGCCCCTAACCGGGTTATAGGATTAACCCTTAATATTAACCCTAATTGCATGCAAACTATGAAATTAAGACATAGTCATAAGTAAGTTTTTAATCGGCAATGTCAAGTTTCCTTCCGACAAGCTTTCCGGTTATCTTCCGGCAGACTTTCGATACACCCTCAGATTTCTTCCGGCGGACTCCCAGTAGGCTCCCGATCTTGTGACGAGTTCATTGAGTCTTTGGCAAGTAGCCGAACCTTCTCGGTGATCTCCGTGAACCTCCGACGATCTCTTTGGCGGGCTTCCGAAAACTTCGGTAAGTCCCGGATTTCTTCTCAGTTGGTTCCGGCAGCACTTCCGACGAATCTTCAGACTCTCGACGAACTCTCGAACACCTATCAAACTTGACTCCAGTAGACTTGCTTTATGTCTTCAAGCTATCGTAGTTAATCCTGCATATGTAAAACAAAACTTCGATCAAGACAATTAATCCTAAGCAATTAATCAAGTTCCTCGGCTCTTCATCCGATTCTTCGGTGCATCGTCCTCTCTTACGGCCTATTGCCCAATTGGCCAGTTGACTCTGCAACTCCGATATCCTTGTCGCAATACCCGCTCTTCTTTGCCTGATGCCCGAATCAATGATCCGAAGCCTTCTATCGATACGTCGACCGATCCACCAGCCTAACGTCTAATCTTCTGACATGTTCCTCCGGCCCAACATGATTTTCCTACTTTAATTGTGTTATCCTGATCGAAGTATCCTGCATCACTCAAAACACAGATTAAATCATAAACACATATCAAGTGGTTTCATCATCAAAATACGAGATTCAACAATCTCTCCCTTTTTTATGATGACAACCACTTGATAACGGAGTTATCGTTAACTCCCAGAGTTTAAACAAACTCCCCCTATCAATATGCCATATTGATAGAACCTTGAATCCAAGCCGACTTCAAATCATTACAAATATTTATCATGAATATTTGCAACACGTTATCATGCATAACATGATCATACTTCTCCCCCTTTGTCATCAACAAAAAGGAGAAGTGTCACTTTCTATGTGTTTGAGAGATATGAATTCAACTTATTGCATGAAAAACATAATATCAAGTATTTTGATATTATCACATTAGAATTCAACTTATCATCATGCAATTTGTAAGCTTGAAAATTTAGCAAATGCTACATCATGCAAGTTTGCTATCATCATAGATATACATGGTAGTACAATGGCAAGTTTACAATATACAAGCTAGCAAAAAATTTTCAACATTTTAAGACACACAAGCTAGCAATTTTGAGATATTCAAGAAAGCAATTCTTGCTTCTTGAAATATAAGTTTTGCTAGATATGCAAGTTAACTTTTTGCTTCTTGAGATAGGCAAGATAGCACTCCTTTGATGATCAAGATAGCAATTTCTTCTCTTTTGAGAAGTGCAATTTTTGTTTTTTTTCTTGAATCATGTGAGCTAGCAAATTAGCTTTCTAGCATGTTTTGCTCTCCCTTTGTTATTGTCAAAAAGATGGGAAGACCCTTTACATTAATTTCTAAATTATGACAAAGGTAAATAGCATAGATAAAAATTCAAGTCTTGAATATCAAAATAATTATTTTATCATGAATATTTCATCATTGCGTGCATCATTATCATACGTTCAAGTATTACATGCATAATACCAAATCATCATATATATTTTCAAAACATATAAACTCATCATTATATACATGATTCCAAATCATCATTCATATTATTTCGATCATTGTTTCAATCATCACTATAACTCATCATGCACAAAATGTAAAATCATCTAACATGATACAAACATTTATTTTCAAAACATTTCTCACTATTTTCATGTATGATAATAAAGCATTCATGATACCGAACATTAAATTAATATTTTTAAGTATTTATCACCTCATGATTGTTGGTACCACATCATATGCAACACATCACATACATCATCATAATAAACAACATATGCATCATTCCAAATCATAAATATTTCAAATCATCATGGTATTAATCTGTCAAATTGCATCCTACCATGCATGATCATAACTTTTCCCATTTTATCATTGTAAACAAGAAAGAACAAGGGAAAAACAAAATAGTGCAAAATATTTCAATTATTTCAAAGCATACAAGCCATAAATCCAACGGCATCATGTCATGAAAGATAAGACCTCTTGAATTACAAAAGACATGTTTCATTTTATCAAATCATGATTAAAAAAAAATCTCAAATCGTAAATCTCAAGTAGGTGTACAAAGAAGAGATCATGATTAAAAAAAAATCTCAAGTAGTAAATCCAAGAAATCAAGATAATGATTTGAACAAACTCATTCAAATTCAAATTGTCAAATTCATCAAAATCTCCATATTACTTTCAAGAGATTCAAAATGGTATATATAGATTTATCATAATAATCATCAAGATCAATAAGATAGAGAAAAATAATTTTTCAAAAAAATATTTTCCTCTTTTTGGTTGTTTCAATTCATATGATTTTATTTCATTTATGCCAAATAAAAATATATATCATGTTTAAAACTGAAATGTAAGATTTATTATGACAAAGATCAATAAGACACTTTCAGTATAATAAAAATCAATAATCCGTAAATCGTAAGATTCATCATCCATAATTTCGAATTATAAACCATTAAACATGATTTCAAATCAATATGCTCAAGTTTTTTGTACGAAAACATACATTATACTTAAAACCAAAAATGTAACATTTCTTATCATGAAAATCGATAATCCATAAATCATAGAAATCATTATGCATTATTTCAAATCAAACATGATTTCATTTATTTTCAAAATATTCATCATGATAGTACATTCAAGGCAAAGAAATCATTAAACATAAAGCACATTCATCAATCATAGTTTCATTGAGCATAAGGTATTTTCAACCAAAATCATTTTGTTATTTGTTTTAGTCATGCATTTTTTTTTTAGGTGAATCTATCTTTTCATGCTTAGTTTTCCATACAAAAGCCATGCATCATCATTAAGCATGATTTTAAACTTCTTAATATTTTCATTAAGATATCAAGTATGGTTTCAATCAAAATAAAAAATCATCAAGATACACATTTTTTCTTCTTAAGAAAAACATACATATAATCATTAGATTTAAATCTAACATTTTATTCCATTAACATAAAACATGCAATTTTTATTATTATTTTCAAAATTACGATCATGATCATATTTTTGCATTTTAAAATTTTCAAACATGCAATTTTCAAGAAAAATAATTATTCTAAAAAAAATGCATCATGGAAAACATCAAGTAATTTCAAAATAAATTAAGGGGATTTCAATTACCACATCATTGAAAGCGGTTAAGGCGTAGTTTGCCATCTCGCCTTTTTTTATTTTCTCCTCATCTTCGGAGGAGCTCGATTCATCCTAATTTTTGTTCTTCTTCTTGTGTTCAAAGTAAGTAGTTCTATTCTTTTTGCTTTTTAATTTTTATTTTATTTGTAGTTTAAGTTCACTATCACATGAGCTTATGATCGAGTGGTCTTCATGTGTTCTATGTGTTGGGAAATCTTGGGGCGACATCATATGCGCAGCGGAAGAACAAGAAAACAAAATCCCCGATTCCCAAAAAGATGTTCGTCGTCGTGCGAAGATTGGTACACAAAGTCCGCGAAACTTAAAACTGCGTATAGAGTAGATTGTGTTACCTAGGGAGATCATATATCCCTATTTCCTTACAGATCCTTAGGAGAGGGTGAAGGAGGTCAAGCGTCCTCCTCTCTAGTGGTGATCCACACAGTAGGGTTGCGACAACGCTCCTCAAAACTCCAAGCCTACTTTGAGGTGGAGAGGGAGAGGAGAATAGGAAAGGCAAGCAAAGACTCTAGCCTATGAGGCTCTGAATCCCTCCTATTTATAGAGGTCCCCTGTCAAACCCTAATGGGTCCTCCCCTAGTGGGTATTGGATCTGCATCCAATAAGACAAAGGCTCCATCGGATATCTCATATCCGAACCTCTACTCATCGCAATGCCTGCCATATGTGTGTGAACCTCTAGGCCCAATATCGAGCTGGCCGTGAGTCATACCTGTTAGAACTCTTTCTAACTCAGTGAATTATTATCTCTGTAATAATTCACTCGACTCATCGACTACGGACGTACTATGCCACTACGCCGTAGTCCCCAGACGATACAAGGGAATCCAATCCATTGAACCTGTCTGTCCTCAGTTACCGTGTACCTATAGTCCCTCATCCATCTAATATCCTAGAGACCGTATATCGAGCATGGTACTGTCAGACCCATACGATTTCTACTCGAGTCTCGCTTTAATCGGATTCTCCCGAAGAACTCTTTCTCTCTCAACCCGAATGACCCTGGCCAAGGATTTGTCTGAGCAAGAACACATGGGATATTCCTCTCATGACGCCGAGAGAGGATGATCCTCTATCGACACTCAATAGCCCTCGTAAGGTCGACTACCATTCGCAATGACCAGCTATACTAGATTTGGGACAGCCAAACCTATAAGTCTAGTATCAAAGAGTGGAGCACTCATACAGGACATCCTTGGTGTCTCAAGTCTAAGGACCAGATACACCACTAGGACTACGGAATCACTGTTTGACAATAAGGCATCATCAACCATCCAACATTCCGTAAGCGGATCAATCAGTGAACTCATTCTCCAATGAGCACCTGTACTGTATCCCTAGTGTCCCTACACGAGCAGCTCTGAGACTAGCTGCATCCATCATATGGACGGGTATACAGCACACCAGTCTGTACGGTTATCACGATGTCCCTCTCGAGTAACCTATGACCGGGATTATTTAGGATATATGTTTAAAGGTGAATCGATCTCATTATCGTGATCTCATCACGATCCGATTCCCATTGCACAAATCCGAGGATATCACAATATATATATATGCATTTATACAATAGTTATAAAGTGATATATGCCAAAATATAATAAGCAAAAAGATTCTGTATCAAGTCACATGTGCCATCACTCACGTGATTGGCTTGCTGGGTACTTATGACTAGCAATCTCCCACTTGACTTAAAGCCAATCACCTATGTGTCTGATCCCCATCAGACCCCTGTGACGCTCAAAGACAATATGAGACAATGGCTTTGTCAGTGGATCTGCAATGTTATCTTCGGATGGAACTCTTTCCACTGCTACATCTCCTCGGGTTACGATCTCTCTGATAAGCTGGAACCTCCTCAGAACACTTCTGATGAGACCCGGGTTCCCTTATTTGAGTAATCGCCCCATAGTTGTCGCAATATAAGGAAGTCAGCTCCTTGCTACTCGGCACGACTCCCAAATCTGTGATGAACTTCTTCACCCAGACTCCCTCCTTTGCTGCATCTGATGCAGCAATGTACTCCGCCTTTGTGGTCGAGTCAGCAGTGGTATCTTGCTTGGAACTCTGTTAGAACCCTTGCAGATTCTAAACTTGGGGTTGATCTCTTTAGGGGATCGGCCTCCTTGGAACTCTATAGGGGTTCCTCCCTCCAAGTTGCTGCTCAAAGGCTGTATAAAAGATTCATCTATTGCTTATCAAAAGAGAAGGAATACATGGCTATTTATAGGGCTTCTAAACCCTAACTCCTAATAGGACTCCTACTTAAGACTCTTACTTCTAACCAACTCCTAGTAGGACTCATAGTCAAGACTCCGTAAGTATGTTCAAACCAGTCAAACCACTGTATAGCATCCCCTTCAAGATGTATAGCTGCAATTTTCACCATAGATGTATCCGCGGTTTTATGGTACTGAAAATATCGCTCCGCGCGCGAGATCCAATCAATCGGGTCTCCTTCTTCCCATCTAGGGAAGTCTACTCTCATGCATGGATAGTTGGGTTCAGTCATAGAGCCTCCCCTCCCTTGGAACTCATCTCTTCGAGCCTGGTACGATTGGGCAAAGCTCTCTCCGTGATATGATTTTTTCGGGCTTAGTGGTCGGCCCAATCTGAGTTCGGTAAAGAGTGTCCAAACCTTATCCTCCATTCCCGCCTCCAAGGCTTCAAATTTAGCATTGATTGCCTCCTTGGATGCCATAGTATATGGCCCCAAATCAATGATGTTAAGATCTCTCTTTTGCTGTTGGGTTAAAGGCATGTATAGGTTGAGAGAAGTGATGGTCGAAAGTGTTGGTGGATTGGTGGATGTAGGCTGCGGTTTAGGCTTGTTTTGTGACTGTTTTGGGTGCAGTTTGAGGGTGTGGTTTGGTAGAGTTTTAGGGCTGTGGATGAAAGTTTTGGATCTGTGGTAGATGGTAGCAAAGGTTTGACAGAAATCCGTGGAAGTTGCAGCAAGTATGTGTTGTCTTGTAAGAGTAGAATTGTCATCGAAGAAACAACGGTTTCTCGATGTACTTTCCACCAAAAACTTGAGAGAATTGAGGAGTGAATTGATAGCAAAATCACAGTTTATATGACAGTAAGGATATCTAATTTAATCAAGAAAATCTCGGCAGTATAACAGCAAGGAAATTGGTGCAAGTTGCAATTGCAGAATTGTCGTCGAAAAATTTCAGTGGGTTACGATGAAAATTTGCAGCAACATAAAATCATTTTTAGAGATGAATTTCTTAATAGATCAATCTTAGATGGAATCCAAGATGATCTATGAAGTGTATAAGAAATTTCATTCAAAAAAGATTGCAAATAGATGGGTTAAGGCAACGATATGCAGCTGAAATTTTCTACAGCATAGATTTTCAAGTGCAGCAGATTGGACATAAAAGATCAGTAGTTTATATTGAGAATTTTTCGATGAAACCAAAGGGAAATCAACTATTAGGAAGTGGAAAAAATGTCATAAAAATTTCGTAGAAATTTGGATAGAAAAAGCATAGTAGCAAGATCAAACAGATGGTGCTATGCGGCTTGAATTCTGCAATTCAAGTGCAGCAGATTGGACATAAAAGATCAGTAGTTTATATTGAGAATTTTTTGATGAAACTAAAGGGAAGTCCACTGTTAGGAAGTGTCAAATATGTCATAAAATTTTGTAGAAATTTGGATAGAAAAAGCACAGTAGCAAGATCAAACAGATGGTGCTCTGCGGTTGGAATTCTACAATGTATCTTTCGTCGTAGAGATGAAAACTTTGTGACGAAAAGTTTATGCAGCAATATAGGAACGATTTTTTTTTTTTTTTGGATTTTCGAATAAGGATAACTAAATTGCAGCAGCAGTAAGGTAGGAAACCAGAACCTGTTGCAATTCACGGGGAGATCAAAGGATGATCCGCGGTGTTGGAGATGATAGCGGAATTCGGTGACGATCTTTTAAGCAATTGTGGGAATTGCTTTGGATGGTTGTAGAGGGTTGATGGATGGATGTGGAAGGGCAGCGAGATGCCAAGAACGCTGCTCTGATACCAGGTGTTAGAACCCTTGGAGATTCTAAACTTGGGGTTGATCTCTTTAGGGGATCGGCCTCCTTGGAACTCTATAGGTGTTCCTCCCTCCAAGTTGCTGCTCAAAGGCTGCAGAAAAGATTCATCTATTGCTTATGAAAAGAGAAGGAATATATGGCTATTTATAGGGCTTCTAAACCCTAACTCATAATAGGACTCCTACTTAAGGCTCTTACTTCTAACCAACTCCTAGAAGGACTCATAGTCAAGACTCCTATTCCCTTACAACTCCTAATTCTTCTCTAAGAAAACACCTCCTACTTGAATGCCCCTCTCAATTAGGACTCTCTCCTAGCTAGAGTCCTAACAAAATGTCCCTCTCAATTAGGACTCTCCTAGTTAGAGTCCTAATAGTTTTACATGAATGCCCCTCTCAATTAGGACTCTCAAAGCTAGAGTCCTAACAAACTCTTCCAGCACACTGCTCCTCCATTCAAGGTGTACACATACCCTGAATTCGACTTGCTATCATCGATATCAGACTGAAAACTTGAGTCTTTGTAGCCTTCAACCTTAAGACTATTACCTCCATATACTAGTAAAAGATCCTTAGTCCTTCTCAAGTACTTAAGGATACACTTTACTGCTTTCCAGTGCTCCAAGCCTGGATCCACCTGATACTTGCTCGTGACACTCAGAGCATGCGCTATATCAGGCCTAGTACATAGCATGACATATATAATAGACCCTATTGCTGAGGCATAAGGTATCATTTTCATATTCGCCCTTTCTTTTGGAGTCTTTGGGGGCATAAGCTGCGATCTCTAGGGCATATCCCTAGAATAAGATGGGTAGGTCAGCGAAACTCATAATGGACCATACCATATCTAATAACGTATGATTTCTCCTTTCAAAGACACCATTGAGCTGAGGTTTATAAGGAGGTGTCCATTGGGATAATATCCCATGGTCCTTGAGGAACTAAGTAAACTATGTACTTAAGTACTCACCTCCTCGATCTGATCGAAGAGTTTTGATACTCTTTCCAGTCTGGTTCTCCACCTCATTCTTATACCCTCTGAATTTCTCAAAGGCCTCGGACTTGTACTTCATTAAGTACACATATCTATACCTTGAGAAATCATCAGTAAAGGTAATGAAGTAGGAGTAACCACCAATGGCATGAGTTGACATGGGTCCACATACATCACTATGTATGAGTTCCAACAGCTCAGTGGCTCTCTCTCTAGTTCCACTAAATGGAGAGTTGGTCAGTTTTCCACGAAGGCAAGGCTCGCAAGTTGCATATGACACATAGTCGAATGGATCTAGATATCCATCATTTAGCAACTTTTGAATCATTCCCTCATGGATGATTCACGATCCGATTATGTGGATTCGATTATCGTGATCTCATCACGATCCGATTCCCATTGAACAAATGCAAGGACATCACAATATATATATATGCATTTATGCAATAGTTATAAAGTGATATACACTAAAATATAATAAGCAAAAAAATTCTGTATCAAGTCACACGTGCCATCACTCACGTGATTGGCTTGCTGGGCACTTATGACTAGCACTATGTCCCAAATCCTTCTTGTCCTTTGGAAGGTTATTCTCGAGTTTCCTTTTTGTCACATTGTTCATTTCGTAGGTCATTAAAGACCCAATAAGTTCTTCGAGAGGAAATGTTTTAAGGTCTTTGGCATCTTGAATGATTGTAACTTTTAGATCCCAACTCTTTGGAAGGGATCTTAAAATTTTAGTTACTAGTTCAAAGTTAGAAAAATCTTTACCAAGAGCTTTGAGTCTATTGATGACATCCGTGAAACGGGTGAACATGTCTCTAATGGACTCACTTAGTTTCATCCAAAAAAGTTCATAAGAATGCACAAGAATGTTGATTTTGGACTCTTTCACTCGGCTAGTGCCTTCATGAGTGACCGCAAGAGTTCTCCAAATATCAAAAGCCGAATCGCAAATCGAAACACAATGAAATTCATTTTTGTCAAGTGCACAAAACAAGGCATTCATAGCCTTTGCGTTTAAAGCAAAAACCTTCTTCTATGATTCATCCCATTTGCTCATCGGAAGAGAAGATTTTTGAAATCCATTTTCAACAATATTCCAAAGCTCAAAATCTATGGAAATAAGGAAGATCCTCATACGAATCTTCCAATACGTATAATCTGACCCATTAAAACATAGGCAGACATGTAATAGAGTGACCCTCTTGCATGCTAGAGTAAGCCATCTCTCTTAGGTATTAAACCAAATATGAGAGTGAGCCTAGCTCTGATACCAATTGTTAGGATCAGAGCAGCACTAAGAGGGGGGAGTGAATTAGTGCAGCGGATTAAAACTTGTAAGTTTGAAAATGATTTCATAAATGCGTAGAGATTTCGATTTGACAAAGAATGACTTGGTAAAAGTAGTTCGAGTAAAGTAAGGAGATGAAAACCAAAAGCTTGCTGCTATGTAAATAAAGGTTTCAGAAAGGTAAACACTCACACATTCAAGGAACACACCAATATAAAGTGGTTCAGTCAAATGACCTGCATCCACTTGCGAAGCCTTCTTTGATGAGGCTCCCAACTTCCACTAGCAAATCACTTTAAAGGAAAAGGACAAATACCCCTCTTACAACCTTTTACAAGTGGTTCACACTCTTATAGATTTTTCAAAGAGAAAGAGGGAGGTGAACACTTAAGCTATTAAAAACAAGACTTGCTAAAGACTTTGCTAAGGCTTTTTCTCAATCACTAAATTTTCAAATGTTGTATTCTCTAATGAGAATTGAGGGGTATTTATAGACCCCAAGAGGATTTAAATTTGGGCTCCAAATTTTGAATTCCTCTTAGATTCCCAGAGCTGGCGGTGCCACTGCCTATCAATATCATATTGACTATTAACTAGTAGTGCCACTGCCCGTCGATGGCGGTGCCACTGCCCAGTCTGGCGGTACCACCGCCCGATCTTTTAGGTTCTAGGCGGTGCCACCGCCTAGTCTGGTGGTACCACCACCTGATCATTCAGGCTCTGGGTGGTGCCACCGCCTAGTCTAGTGATGCCACCACCTAAACTATTTCAGCTCACTAGTTGGGCTCCAAACTTGGCCCAAACCAGTCCGAACTCAGGCCCAATTGGCCCCTAACCGGGTTATAAGATTAACCCTTAATCTTAACCCTAATTACATACAAACTACAAAATTAAGACATAGTCCTAAGCAAGTTTTTAACCAGCAACGTCAAGTTTCCTTCCGACAAGCTTTCCGGTGATCTTTCGGCGGACTTCCGATACACCCTCGAATTTCTTCCGATGGACTCCCAGTAGGCTCCCGATCTTGTGGCGAGTTCAACGAGTCTTTGGAAAGTAGCCGAACCTTTTCGGTGATCTCTGCAAACCTTCGACGTTCTCTTCGGTGGACTTTTGAAAACTTTGGCAAGTCCCATATTTCTTCTCGGTTGGTTCCGACAGCACTTCCGACGAATCTTCGGACTCTCGGCGGACTCTCGAACACCCATCGAACTTGACTCCGGTAGATTTGCTTTATGTCTTCAAGCTATCGTAGTTAATCCTACACATGTAAAATAAAACTTCGATCGAGACAATTAATCCTACGTAATTAATCAAGTTATCCAGCATGTCATTGGTCCCTCGATGCTTCGTCCGATTCTTCGGTGCATCATCCTCTCTTGCGGCCTATTGCCCAATCGGCCTGTTAACTCTGCAACTCCGATATCCTTGGCGCAATACCCGCTCTTCTTGACCTGATGCCCAAATCCATGGCCCGAAGCCTTCTATCGATACGTCGACCGATCCACCAGCCCGACATCCAATCTTTTGACATGTTCCTCCGGCCCAACATGATTTTCCTACATTAATTGTCTCATCCTGATCGAAGTATCCTGCATCACTCAAAACGTAAATTAAATCATAAACACATATCAAGTGGTTTTATCATCAAAATACGAGATTCAATAGAGCCTTTACTTGCCTCTCCAATTCTCCTCCCCCTCTCCACCTTAGAGTAGGCCTGGAATTTTGAGGAGCGTCGTCGCAGCCTTGCTTTGTGGATCACCGCTAAAGAAGAGGATGCTTGACCTCCTTCACCCTCTCCTAAAGATCTGTAAGGAAACAGGGATATACGATCTCCCTAGGTAACACAATCTACTCTATACGTAGTTTTAAGTTTCACGGATTTTGTGTAACAATCTTTGCATGATGACGAACAACTATTTACGAATAGGGGATTTTGTTTTTCTTGTTCTTCCGCTGTGCATGTGATATCGCCCCCAAGATTTTCCAACTGTGGTATTAGAGCCAGATTGTTCGTGCGAAAGATTGGTTTTGAATTGCGTGTGTTGTGTTTTGGAGAAGCTTTTGATGTCAAAATCATTGACGCAAAAGCGAGAAAGGACAGCAATTGTTGCTGCCCTTGCTGTCGTCGCAGATGGCAACATTGCCATCAGCGTGCAAGCAGGCTACTTGCAGCGGCAGCCGCAAGGCAGGCCGCATGCGACTAGGCCCCTGCGCGCGGGCGCTGCGCCTACGTGTGATGAACCCATGGGTAGAGGTGCCTACGGTCGCTTCTCCCGTAGGGTGAGATGTCGCAGGGCAGCAGCGTCTACCTCCGCTGCTCCCGCGGGCGAAACCACCTGTAGGGGCAGCCACCCGGTGGAGCAGCACCGCCTGCGGGCGTTGCCCCATGGGCCGAACCACCCATGGAGGCGGCGACCTTCGCGGGGACGCCTACCTGCAGGGGCAACGCCGCCAGCGGGCGTGCCACCCGCAAGCGAGGGCAGTGCCCCTTCCTTCGCCGCATAGCCCCCGCTATTGGCAAGGAGGCTACGACGGTGGCAGCAGCAGGGGAGAGGAAGAGGGGCTTAGGGTTTTGGGCAAAAAGATAGTTTTGCCCTTGTGAATTTGAGAAATTTCAGTTGATGTCTTTTGTCCAAATTATTGGGAAATCATGGGGGGCGACATCATATGCGCAGCGGAAGAACAAGAAAACAAAAATCCTCGATTCCCAAAAAGATGTTCGTTGTCATGCGAAGATTGGTGCGAAAGAATCCGCAAAACACAAAACTGCGTATAGAGATTGTGTTACCTAGGGAGATCGTATATCCCTGTTTCCTTGCAGATCCTTAGGAGAGGGTGAAGGAGGTCAAGCGTCCTCCTCTCTAGCGGTGATCCACACAACAGGGTTGCGACGATGCTCCTCAAAACTCCAGGCCAACTCTGAGGTGGAGAGGGAGAGGAGAATAGGATGGGCAAGCAAAGACTCTAGCCTATGAGGCTGTGAATCCCTCCTATTTATAGAGATCCCGTGTCAAACCCTAATGGGTCCTTCCCTAGTGGGTATTGGATCTGCATCCAATAAGACAAGGGCTCCGTCGGATATCTCATATCCGAACCTCTACTAATCGCAATGCCTACCATATTTGTGTGACCCTCTAGGCCCAATATCGAGCTGACCGTGAGTCATACCTGTTAGAACTCCTTCTAACTCAGTGAATTATTATCTCTGTAATAATTCACTCGACTCATCGACTACGGACGTACTAGGCCACTACGCCGTAGTCCCCAGACGATACAAGGGAATCCAATCCATTGGACCTGTCTGTCTTCAGTTACCATGTACTTATAGTCCCTCATCCATCTAATATCCCAAAGACCGTATATCGAGCATGGTGTTGTCAGCCCCATACGGTTTCTACTCGAGTCTCGCTCTAATCGGATTCTCCCGGAGAACTCTTTCTCTCTCAACCCGAATGACCCTGGCCAGGGATTTGTCTGAGCAAAAACATATGGGATATTCCTCTCATGACGCCGAGAGTGGATGATCCTCTATCGACACTCAATAGCCCTCGTAAGGTCGACTACCACTCCCAATGACCAGCTGTACTAGATCTGGGACATCCAAACCTATAAGTCTGGTATCAAAGAGTGGAGCACTCATACAGGACATCCTTGGTGTCTCAAGTCTAAGGACCAGATACACCACTAGGACTACGGAATCGCTGTCTAACAATAAGGCATCATCAACCATCCAGCATTCCGTAAGCGGATCAATCAGTGAACTCATTCTCCAATGAGCACCTGTACTGTATCCCTAGTGTCCCTACACGAGCAGCTATGAGACCAGCTGCATCCATCATATGGACGGGTATACAGCACACCAGTCTATCCGTTTATCACGATGTCCCTCTCGAGTAACCTATGACCGGGATTATTTAGGATATTTATTTAAAGTTGAATCGATCTCATTATCGTGATCTCATCACGATCCGATTCCTATTGCACAAATCCAAGGACATCACAATATATATATGCATTTATGCAATAGTTATAAAGTGATATACGCTAAAATATAATAAGCAAAAAGATTCTGTATCAAGTCACACGTGCCATCACTCACGTGATTGGCTTGCTGGGCACCTATGACTAGTAATCTCCCACTTGACCTAAAGCCAATCACCTATGTGTCTGATCCCCATCAGACTCCTGTGACGCTCAAAGACAATATGAGACAACGGCTTTGTCAGTGGATCTGCAATGTTATCTTTGGATGGAACTCTTTCCACTACTACATATCCTCGGGTTACGATCTCTCTGATAAGTTGGAACCACCTCAGAACACTTCTGATGAGACTCGGGTTCCCTTATTTGAGTAATCGCCCCGCTGTTGTCGCAATATAAGGAGATCGACTCCTCGCTACCCGGAACGACTCCCAAATCTGTGATGAACTTTTTCACCCAGACTCCCTCCTTTGCTGCATCTGATGCAGCAATGTACTCCGCCTATGTGGTCGAGTCAGCACTGGTATCTTGCTTGGAACTCTTCTAGCACACTGCTCCTCCATTCAAGGTGTACACATACCCTGAATTCGACTTGCTATCATCGACATCAGACTGAAAACTTGAGTCAGTGAAGCCTTCAACCTTAAGGCTATTACCTCCATATACTAGTAAAAGATCCTTAGTCATTCTCAAGTACTTAAGGATACACTTTACTGCTTTTTAGTGCTCCAAGCCTGGATCCGCCTGATACCTGCTCGTGACACTCAGAGCATGCGCTATATCAGGCCTAGTACATAGCATGGCATACATGATAGACCCTATTGCTGAGGCATAAGGTATCATATTCATGTTTGCCCTTTGGAATTTTCCATGCCAAACCTTTTGACAATGGTTTCTATGTACCTGGATTGGGACAAGCCAAGCATCCTCTTGGATCTATCTCTATAGATTCTAATCCCCAAGATATAGGATGCTTCCCCTAAGTCCTTTATGGAGAAGTGTCTAGATAACCAAGTCTTTACTGTGGATAGCATTCCTACGTCATTCCCAATGATTAGGATGTCATCCACATATAACACCAAAAAGGTGATAGCACTCCCACTTACCTTTCTGTATACACAAGGCTTATCTTCGTTCTTAACGAAGTCATAAGATCTGATTGCCACATCAAATCTTATGATCTAACTTCGGGAAGCTTTCTTTAGTCCATAAATGGATCTAAGCAACCTACACACCTTATGTGGGCAGTTCTTGGACATGAATCCCTCAGGTTGCATCATATACACCTCCTCCTCGAGGTTCCCGTTGAGGAATGTGGTTTTCACATCCATCTGCCAGATCTCATAATCATAGTGTGCTGCAATAGCCAATAGAATTCTGATGGATTTTAGTATTGCTACGGGTGAGAAAGTTTCGTCGTAGTCAACACCTTGCCTTTGACGATATCCCTTAGCCACTAGCCTTGCTTTATAGGTCTCTACCTTTCCATCTACTCCGATATTTTTCTTAAAGATCCACTTGCAACCGATGGGTACAATACCTTCGGGCGCATCAACTAGGTTCCAAACCTTATTGGAGTACATAGAATCCATCTCAGAATTCATGGCTTCTTTCCACTTCCCGGAGTCTATACTCATAATAGCCTCCTCGTAGGTCTGAGGATCAATATCCTCTACATCCTCTGCTCTAATATGTCCCACATATCTCTCAGGAGGATGGGATACTCTATCAGACCTGCGTAAAGTTGATACTTGTGTATTAGGTACCTGAACATACTCGGGCTGTAGAGTGGTGCTTGAGCTTGGTTCTCCAACCTCGCTCAACTCTATCATTCTCCCACTGTCTCCGCCAAGAATGTGTTCCTTCTCAAGGAACACTGCTCTCTTAGCTACAAAGACCTTTTGGTCCTCGAGATGATAGAAATAATACCCACAAGTTTCCTTGGGGTATCCCACAAATTTGCATCGCTCTGTCCTTGATTCTAACTTATCGGGGTTGTGTCTTTTAACATGGGTAGGGCAGCCCCAAATCTTAACAACCTTAAGATAATGCTTCTTCCCTTTCCATATCTCATATGGTGTAGACACTACCGACTTAGTTGGAACTCTGTTTAGAAGGTAAGCTGCGGTTTCTAGGGCATATCCCTAGAATGTGATGGGTAGGTCAGCGAAACTCATCATGGACCGTACCATATCTAATAACGTACAATTTCTCCTTCCAAAGACACCATTAAGCTGGGGTGTATAAGGAGGAGTCCATTGGGATAATATCCCATGGTCCTTGAGGAACCGAGTAAACTCTATACTTAAGTACTCACCTCCTCGATCTGATCGAAAAGTTTTGATACTCTTTCCAGTTTGGTTCTCCACCTCATTCCTATACTCTTTGAATTTCTCAAAGGCCTCGGACTTGTACTTCATTAAGTACACATATCCATACCTTGAGAAATCATTAGTAAGTGTAATGAAGTAGGAGTAACCTCCAATGGCATGAGTTGACATGGGTCCACATACATCACTATATATGAGTTCCAACAACTAAGTGGCTCTCTCTCCAGTTCCACTAAATGGAGAGTTGGTCAATTTTCCACGAATGCGAAGTTCACAAGTTGCATATGACACGTAGTCGAATGGATCTAGATATCCATCATTTAACAACTTTTGAATCCTTCTTTCATGGATGTGACCTAGCCTACAATGCCATAGGTATGCACTATTCACCTCATCTCGTTTCCTCTTAGACACTTACATTCATGATATGTGGAGTAGTGTCTTGCATAAACAAACCTTTATGCAATATTCCTCTCGTCAATCTCCCCTTAGCTTTGCCAGAATTTACAATAAATTGTAGATGTGATAAGCAATATTGGTATCCAATACCAATGCACTATCACAAAAATCTAACAATTGGAGATTGATCATGAATGTACTTGAAGCTTCACCAAGCTTCATGTTTCGCCCTTTCTGTAAGGTACTCTTTGCAGTTTCTCTTCCAATGCCCATCTTTACCACAGTGGAAGCACTAGCCTTTGTCCTTTGCTGGGTCTTTCTTAGCAACCTTTGCTTTACCTTGTTTGCCCTTGCCCTTTCCCTTCTTAAGGGACCTTTCTGCTTTCCTTTTCTTTCTGGTCTCACCAGTGTAGAGAACTGGCTTCTCTTTCTTAATAGTACTCTCTGCCTCCCTCAACATATTGAGGAGCTCTGGGAGAGTCACCTTAAGCTTGTTCATATTAAAATTCATTATGAACTGTGAAAAGGAATCTGGTAGGGACTGAAGCACAATGTCCACACACAAGTTATCCTCTATGACCATTCCTAGACCTGTAAGTTTCTCTATCCACTCAATCATCTTTAGGACATGGTTCTGAACTGGTGTCCCCTCAGTCAACCTAGCACGGAAAAGGCTATTGGATATCTCATATCGTTGAGTCCTTCCCTGTTCCTTAAATAATTTGCGGACATGTAGGAGAATGGATCTGGCATCCATCTTTTCATGTTGTCTCTGTAACTCTAGAGTCATAGAGCCCAACATATAGCACTGAGCAATTGTGGAGTCATCAATGTACTTCACGTAGCGAGCGATCTCATCCTCACTTGCCCCTTCTTCGGGCGTAGGCATCACTGTATTAAGGACGTACACGATTTTCTCCGCTGTGAGAACAATTCTCAAGTTACGGAGCCAATCCGTATAATTTGGACCAGTGAGGCGGTTGACATCAAGTATGCCACGTAAGGGATTTGAAAGCGATATTTTCTGAAAATAAAGATGTAGCATAAATGAATAACATGCAGATTTTGCAAGAAATAAACTATCAAGATATGTACTTCTATCTTAATATGCTCCCACTATTTTACTATCGAGTCACGCGACACCCTCAGCACGTGAAATGGAAGTCTCCGGCAGACTTCTAGTGGGGATCAGGATCCAATCAGCGTCTTAGTGTAACCTCGAGGGACTCGACCAATCACACTAAGCCTAAAAGGTAGGCAACTCTTGCCGATCACAACTCCTTGTGATTC
Source organism: Musa acuminata AAA Group (assembly GCF_036884655.1). Taxonomy (NCBI): domain Eukaryota; kingdom Viridiplantae; phylum Streptophyta; class Magnoliopsida; order Zingiberales; family Musaceae; genus Musa; species Musa acuminata. Next base: position 27,556,276 of record NC_088331.1, on the reverse strand, counting down.
CCGTCCTGTTCGGCCTCCGAATCACCATGGCCTCGAGGGACTCGACCAACCATGATGCTCGGTTAAGTCAACACCTTCGTTACAAGATGAGTCTGATTTGATGATATACCCTCGAGGGATTCGACCAAGCATACCATGCCCTCAGGTCACCGGTGACATCTCTATGTCGTAAGTAAGATAGCGAATCGCGATATAGGTGAGTCTCGAGGGACTCGACCAACTCAACCTACACCGGGAATCGGTTCCTACTCATAACGATGGAAGGCCACGTGGGTCAATCTAATTGCCTTACGTTTACTGACTTAATATTATCAAGAGATGTTTCTATAATTTGGTCTCCTAATATGACATGTCACACCTATACATATTTAATATATATCTACATCGCATGCAAATATATAGACATATCTAGTATGTGTATAAGCAATCACATCAGATGATCATGGACCACAACCTAATATGATTAGGCCCGAGCCAGTAGGCCTAATCACTCACATCAAGATTTTTGTGTGCAACGGTGCATCTCCATGCCCTGTGATCGTCCATCTCGTCCTCGTCGGTTCCGTCGACATCTTGATGCATCTCCATGCATCACGATCGTCCATCTCGTGGGTCCCGCTATCACATCCACGCTCTCGCTACGCCTCCTCATGTGATTACAACTTAATCATAGGCACGCAAGCCCGACAATAAACGAGAAATATAATGGAGGCTCGCAGACCTCAATAATAATAATCACAAGTACACGCATCACACGGTCCATGATCATCCGTCCACACATCATACATCACATGTATAAATAATCATCATCATGTAGGATTACTAGATAATAATAAAAATAATAATCAACTAAACCTTTTAATTAATTAATATTTTCTGAAATCAGGGACATGTAGGAAATTTTTGAATTTATAGGAATATTTTCGTAATTTGGACAAAAGACAGAAACTGGAATTTCTTAAATTCCGAGGGGTAAAACTATCTTTTTCCCAGAAAACCCTAATGCCCTACTATCCTTTGCTGCTGCCGACACCCTGCTGGCGGCGGCCTGTGCGGCGGGGCGAGGGCACTGCCCTCGCCGCTAGATTGTGTCGCTTCCTAGCGGCGGCAGACGCCGCTGCCCTACGGCGGCAGGCGCCGCTTCCTTGCGGCGGTAGGCGCCGCTGCCCTGCGGCGCCACTGCCCGTGGGCTGCTAGCCCCGCCGGCAGCAAGGCTGCTGCAAGCAGGCCGCCGGCCGGCTACTGCAGACGCAGCCCCCTATGCTGCCCGCCTTCTGGTGCGCTTCACGCACGTAGATCGAGGGTAGCAACTATTGCTGCCCTTTCTCGCTTTTGCGTCAACGATTTTGACGTCAAAATTCTTCCTAAACACAACACATGCAGTTCAAAACCAATCATTCGCACGAACAACCTGGCTCTGATACCACTGTTGGGAAATCATGGGGGGCGACATCATATGCGCAGCGGAAGAACAAGAACATAAAAATCCCCGATTCCCAAAAAGATGTTCGTCGTCGTGCGAAGATTGGTGCGAAATTATCCGCAAAACACAAAACTGCGTATAGAGATTGTGTTACCTAGGGAGATCGTATATCCATGTTTCCTTGCAGATCCTTAGGAGAGGGTGAAGGAGGTCAAGCATCCTCCTCTCTAGCGGTGATCCACACAGTAGGGTTGCGACGATGCTCCTCAAAACTCCAGGCCTACTCTGAGGTGGAGAAGGAGAGGAGAATAGGATGGGCAAGCAAAGACTCTAGCCTATGAGGCTGTGAATCCCTCCTATTTATAGAGATCCCGTATCAAACCCTAATGGGTCCTTCCCTAGTGGGTATTGGATCTGCATCCAATAAGACAAGGGCTCCGTCGGATATCTCATATCCGAACCTCTACTCATCGCAATGCCTACCATATGTGTGTGACCCTCTAGGCCCAATATCGAGCTGGCCGTGAGTCATACCTGTTAGAACTCCTAACTCAGTGAATTATTATCTCTATAATAATTTACTCGACTCATCGACTACGGACGTACTAGGGCACTACGCCGTAGTCCCCAGACGATACAAGGGAATCCAATCCATTGGACCTGTCTGTCCTCAGTTACCATGTACCTATAGTCCCTCATCCATCTAATATCCCAGAGACCGTATATCGAGCATGGTGTTGTCAGACCCATACGGTTTCTACTCGAGTCTCGCTCTAATCGGATTCTCCCGGAGTACTCTTTCTCTCTCAACCCGAATGACCCTGGCCAGGGATTTGTCTGAGCAAGAACACATGGGATATTCCTCTAATGACGCCGAGAGTGGATGATCCTCTATCGACACTCAATAGCCCAAGTAAGGTCGACTACCACTCCCAATGACCAGCTATACTAGATCTGGGACAGCCAAACCTATAAGTCTGGTATCAAAGAGTGGAGCACTTATACAGGACATCCTTGGTGTCTCAAGTCTAAGGACCAGATACACCACTAGGACTACGGAATCACTGTCTAACAATAAGGCATCATCAACCATCCAGCATTCCGTAAGCGGATCAATCAGTGAACTCATTCTCCAATGAGCACCTGTACTGTATCCCTAGTGTCCCTACACGAGCAGCTATGAGACAAGCTGCATCCATCATATGGACGGGTATACAGCACACCAGTCTATCCGGTTATCACGATGTCCCTCTCGAGTAACCTATGACCGGGAATATTTAGGATATGTGTTTAAAGGTGAATCGATCTCATTATCGTGATCTCATCACGATCCGATTCCCATTGCACAAATCCAAGGACATCACAATATATATATGCATTTATGTAATAGTTATAAAGTGATATACGCCAAAATATAATAAGCAAAAAGATTCTGTATCAAGTCACGTGCCATCACTCACGTGATTAGCTTGCTGGGCACCTATGACTAGCACAAATTATGAAAATACCCCTAGGAATTCAAAAATTCCCTACATGTCCCTGATTTCAGAAAATATTAGTTAATTAAAAGGTTTAGGTGATTATTGTTGAATCTCGGATTTTGATGATGAAGTCAATTGTCATTTGTTGCCTAATCTAGGTGTTGAGATAAGTGTGCAGGATTAACTACGATGAAAGTTAGACATGCAGCAGGAGTTGCGCCGGAGTCAAGACATTGATCACGTTGGGAGTTCGAGAGTTCGACGGAAGTTCGGACAGTCGTCAAAGGTTCTATGGGAACAAATCCGAGAAGTCCATAAGCTTGCCAAAGAAGCTCGTCGGAACTCGCCAAGTGGATCGTCGCAAGTCCAGGAGTTTGCCGGAAGTCCGCAAGAGCATCACCGAGGGTTCATCGGATGATCGACGGAAGTTCGCCGGAAACTCGCCGGAAGAAGCGATTGACGCACCGGAGCAAGCTGTAGAAATTGTCTTAGGATTTATCCTAGTTAGCGCAATGATGAAGTTGGTAATGGGAGGTGATCCCATTAGCTTAATCTTGGGGCAATTGGGCCCTTGAAAAACCCAAATTGGGCCAAATGGATCTACCCATTCGTACCCTGATTATTGTGGGAGGTGCAATCGCCCAAGCTAGGAGGTAGCACCGCCTGGGCTAAGTCTCCCAGGGAGACTGGGCGGTGCAACCGCCCTAGCCAAGAGGTAGCACCGCCTGGGCTCAATCTCAAAGCGAGACTAGGCGGTGCAATCTTATTAGAACCCTTGCAGATTCTAAACTTGGGGTTGATCTCTTTAGGGTATCAGCCTCCTTAAAACTCTATAGGGGTTCCTCCCTCCAAGTTGCTGCTCAAAGGCTGCAGAAAAGATTCATCTATTGCTTCTGAAAAGAGGAGGAATACATGGCTATTTATAGGGCTTCTAAACCCTAACTCCTAATAGGACTCCTACTTAAGACTCTTACTTCTAACCAACTCCTAATAGGACTCCTACTCAAGACTCCTATTCCCTTACAACTCCTAATTCTTCTCTAAGAAAAATCCTCCTACATGAATGTCCCTCTTAATTAGGACTCTCCTAACTAGAGTCATAACAGAATGTCCCTCTCAATTAGGACTCTCCTAGCTAAAGTCCTAATAGTTTTACATGAATGTCCCTCTTAATTTGGACTCTCCTAGCTAGAGTCCTAACAAATCTCCCCTGACAGGAGGTAGCACAGCCTGAGCTCGGTCTTCGAGCACTGGCAGGCGGTGCAACCGCCCCAATCAGGAGGTGCAACTGCCTGAGCTCGGTCTTCGAGCTCTGGCAGATAGGTGCAACCGCCCCTAACAGAGGTGGCACCGCCCAGAGGCATAGTCTTCGAGCTCTGCAAGGCGGTGCAACCGCCCCAGTCAGGAGGTGCAACCGCCTAATCCCGGAATTCCATGAATTAACAGTTTTGAGCTCCAAATTTGAACTGGGTTGGGGCCTATAAATACCCCACCCATTCAGCACTGAAAGGCAGCAACTTACACTCGAAATCTTGATCTCTTTCTGTGATTCTTAGAGCTCAAAATTGTTGTAAAGGTCAAAAGTTCTCCTCCATCTGTTCTTCAAAGTTTTGAGTTGTAAAGAGAGGAGAGAAAATTTCTGTAAGGGTTGTCTTCTAAGCTTGTCAAAAGGTGTGAAACTGTAAAAGGGTGGTTGGCCTTCGCCTATTGAAGCCAAAGGTGTGAAAATTTCTAGTTGACGTCGGTGACTTCGTCGGTGGAGGAAGCCAAAAGTGGAGTAGGTCAACATTGACCGAACCACTCTAAATCTCGGTTTGCATTTACTTTGAGCATTTTATCTTTACTGCAAACCTCATAAATAGCTACTGCCTTCTGCGCTTTTACGAACGAGTTTCTAAGTTCAGAGCTTTTCGAATCTGCGTTTAGACGTAAATCGGCTTTTTCGTACGATCATTACATTTCAGTTTACGTTTACATTTTGATTTCAATCATAACTGCAAACTGCCTTCTACGCATTTATAAAACATATCTCAAAGTTCAGTATCTTCAAAATTGGCATTTAGATGTAAACCGGTTTTATCGTACGAACGTCGCATTTCAGTTTGCGCTTGCATTCTGATTTTCATCATAAACTGCATACTGCCTTCGTAGATTTACTTTAACGTCATCTCGCTTAAACTTAAGTTAAAGTAATCTTAGAATCAGCTTTTACATCTAAATTATTTTTATCAAACGAATGCAGCTTTCGATTTTAATCGCAGAAAGTTTTCCGCTACACTAATTCACCCCCCCCCCCCCCCTCTTAGTGCTCTCGATTCTAACAATTGGTATCAGAGCAGGGTTAACTCTCAAACGGATTAAAACCCAAGAGAGATGGCTTACGCTGGAAACCAAGAGGGCCATTCTATTACACGTCCACCCATGTTCAATGGGACGGACTACACCTATTGGAAGACCCGAATAAGGAACTTTCTTATTTCTATGGATTTTGAACTTTGAAATCTTGTCGAAAACGGTTTTTCGAAGTCTTCTCTTCCAATGATCGATTGGAATGATTTGGAGAAGAAGGCTTTCACTCTTAATGCAAAGGCTATGAATGCCTTATTTTGTGCACTTGATAAAAACGAGTTTAATCGTGTTTCGATTTGTGAAACTGCATTTGATATTTGGCACACACTTGAAGTGACTCATGATGGCACAAGTAGAGTGAAAGAGTCAAAAATCAATCTTTTGTTACACTCTTTTGAACTTTTCCGGATGAAACTGAGTGAGACTATTGGCGACAAGTTTACCCGTTTCACGGATGTCGTCAATGGTCTAAAAGGACTCGGAAAAAGTTTTTCGGATTTTGAGCTCGTAAATAAGATTCTAAGATCCCTTCCTAAAAGTTAGGATCCTAAAGTCACTGCTATTCAAGAGGTGAAAGATCTAAACAACTTCCCTCTTGAAGAACTAATTGGGTCATTAATGACTTACGAGATGACTTGTAAAGCTCATGAAGAGCAAGAAGACATCCTTCCAAAGAAGAGGAAGGATATAGCACTTAGAACTTCAGAAGACCACTTGAGAGAAAACTTAAGTGATGAGGACTGTGACGATGACTTAGCACTTCTGACAAGAAAATTTAAAAAATTCATTAAAAAAAACAAGTTTAAGAATGACACAAAAAACAAACTTGAACCCAAAAAGGACCAAGTCATTTGCTATGATTGCAAAAAGTCGGGTCACTACAAGAGTGATTGTCCCCAAATAAAAAAGAGAACACCAAAGAAGAAGGCGCTCAAAGCAACATGGGATGATTCGAGCGCATCCGAAGAAGAGGAGTCCAACACCGAGCAAGTTGCTCATTACGCCCTAATGGCCATCGGAGAAGAGGTAACGGATTTAATTGATGCAGATTTACCTTATCATGAGTTATTAAATGCTTTCTATGAATTATTTGATGAATGTAAGACAATTAGTAGAAAATATAAATTGCTAAAAAAAGAGCATGATAGTCTTATTTGTAATTTTGATAAGTTAAAAGCTGAATATCATGATAGTTTAAGCTCATGCATAAAATGTCATGATCTAGAAACTCTCCAAAAGGAAAACTTGCTACTTAAGGACACCTTGAAGAAATTCGAGGTTGGTAGCAAGTCATTAAACATGATCCTTGCAAACAAGGGTCACATTCCCAAAAGAAGTGGAATTGGATTTGTAAGAAGTCCTCACCAAAATCCAACCACCTTCGTAAAAGGCACCACCTTACATGTTCGGCACCAAAACAAATGCAACTTTTGTTGCAAACTTGGACATAAAATGCATTATTGTCCATTCAAGAAGATAAGTCCGAATAAATTAATTTGGGTCCCTAAAGGAACCAAATTAAACTCTATGCAACATGATAAACAATGTAGATCTATCTTTGAGGTACCCAAAAGCAAATGGGTACCTAAAAATCATCCTTTCTTGTAGAAACCCATACCATCGCAAGCTAGGAGCAAGAGATGGTACCTTGATAGTGGATGCTCAAGGCATATGACCGGAGATCCATCTCAATTCTCTAAGCTCACTAGCATAGACGAAGGCTATGTTACCTTCGGAGACAACAACAAGGGTAAAATTATTGGCAAAGGAACCATAGGTAACAAATCCAACTTCTTTATTGAAGATGATTTGTTAGTTGATGGTTTAAAACATAACCTCTTGAGCATTAGTCAATTATGTGATAAAGGATACATTGTTAGATTCGAATCTAATGCTTGCATCATTGAAAAACCACACAAAAATATGTCTATGATTGCATTAAAACAAAATAACGTATACACTATTGACATCAATGGTTTGTGTAATGAAATGTGTTTTTCTGTTTTGAATGAGGATGCTTGGCTATGGCATAGAAGATTAGGTCATGCTAGCATGAAACTAATCACTAAAATATCATATAAAGATCTTGTAAGAGGAATTCCTCGTATCAAGTTCATCAAAGAAAATGTATGTGATGCTTGCCAATTAGGTAAACAAATTAAGGGTAGTTTCAAATCTAAGAATCAAATAAGCACCTCTAGGCCCTTACAATTGATCCATATGGACTTGTTTGGACCAATCTCTATATCAAGCCTAGGAGGTAGCAAATATGCCTTCGTCATTGTTGATGACTATAGTAGATATGCTAGTCATAGGTGCCCAGCAAGCCAATCACGTGAGTGATGGCACGTGTGACTTGATACAGAATCTTTTTGCTTATTATATTTTGGCGTATATCACTTTATAACTATTGCATAAATGCATATATATATTGTGATGTCCTTGGATTTGTGCAATGGGAATCGGATCGTGATGAGATCACGATAATGAGATCGATTCACCTTTAAACACATATCCTAAATAATCCTGGTCATAGGTTACTCGAGAGGGACATCGTGATAACCGGATAGACTGGTGTGCTGTATACCTGTCCATATGATGGATGCAGCTGGTCTCATAGCTGCTCGTGTAGGGACACTAGGGATACAGTACAGGTGCTCATTGGAGAATGAGTTCACTGATTGATCTGCTTACGGAATGCTGGATGGTTAATGATGCCTTATTGTCAGACAGTGATTCCGTAGTCCTAGTGGTGTATCTGGTCCTTAGACTTGAGACACCAAGGATGTCCTGTATGAGTGCTCCACTCTTTGATACCAGACTTATAGGTTTGGTTGTCCCAGATCTAGTACAGCTGGTCATTAGGAGTGGTAGTCGACCTTACGAGGGCTATTGAGTGTCGACAGAGGATCATCCACTCTCGGCGTCATGAGAGGAATATCCCATGTGTTCTTGCTCAGACAAATCCCTGGCCAGGGTCATTCGGGTTGAGAGAGAAAGAGTTCTCCGGGAGAATCCGATTAGAGCGAGACTTGACTAGAAACCGTATGGGTCTGACAGCACCATGCTCGATATACGGTCTCTGGGATATTAGATGGATGAGGGACTATAGGTACATGGTAACTGAGGACAGACAGGTCAAATGGATTGGATTCCCCTATATCATCTGGGGACTACGGCGTAGTGGCCTAGTACGTCGGTAGTCGATGAGTCGAGTGAATTATTATAGAGATAATAATTCACTGAGTTAGAAGGAGTTCTGATAGGTATGACTCACGGCCAGCTCTGTATTGGGCCTAGAGGGTCACACACATATGGTAGGTATTGCGATGAGTAGAGGTTCGGATATGAGATATCCGATGGAGCCCTTATCTTATTGGATGCAGATCCAATACCCAATAGGGAAGGACCCATTAGGGTTTGACACGGGATCTCTATAAATAGGAGGGATTCACAACCTCATAGGCTAGAGTCTTTGCTTGCCCTTCCTATTCTCCTCTCCCTCTCCACCTCAGAGTAGGCCTAGAGTTTTGAGGAGCGTCGTCGCAACCCTATTGTGTGGATCACCGCTAGAGAGGAGGACGCTTGACCTCCTTCACCCTCTCCTAAGGATCTGCAAGGAAATAGGGATATACGATCTCCCTAGGTAACACAATCTCTATACGTAGTTTTGTGTTTTGCGGATTTTTTGCGCACCAATCTTCGCATGACGACGAATATCTTTTTGGGAATCGGGGATTTTTGTTTTCTTGTTCTTCCGCTGCGCATATGATGTCGCCCCCCATGATTTCCCAACAAGATACACATGGACTTACTTCTTGAAACAGAAAAATAAATGCTTTAGATCTTTTACCAAGTTTTGTAAACTTGTTCAAAACGGGAAGGGTTCTATGATTTCGTCAATTAGAAGTGATCATGGTGGAGAATTTCAAAACCATGATTTCCAAGAATTCTGTGAACTCAATGGATACAACTATAATTTCTCTACTCCAAGAAATCCTCAACAAAATGGAGTAGTAGAAAGAAAAAATCAAAATTTACAAGAAATGACAAGAACCATGTTGAATGAACATAGCCTACCCAAATATTTTTGGGCCGAAGTCGTAAATACTGCATGCTATATTTTGAATAGAGTTATAGTTAGACCCTTACTCACCAAAACTCCTTATGAGTTATGGAACAACAAAAAACCCAATGTTTCATATTTTAAAGTCTTTGGGTGTAAGTGCTTTATCTTGAATGAAAAAGATAACTTAGGAAAATTTGATGCTAAATCCGATGAAGGAATCTTTCTTGGTTATTCTTCGATTTCAAAGGCTTTTCGTATCTTCAATAAAAGAACATTAATTATTGAAGTATCCATAAATGTTGTTTTCAATGAGATTTCCGAAATCAGGAAAAACGATTTTGATGATGATGTTAATTTTGATTCCTTGAATTTAAATGAAACCCCGTCTCCAACTAGCAACTTGAATACATCCACTTCCGAAACATCCTTACCCAAGGATTGGAAGTATGTAGATGCTCATCCTAAGGAGCTAATCTTATGAGACACATCAAAGGGAGTTCAAACACGATCCTCTCTTAAAAATTTTTGTGCCAACACCGCTTTTCTCTCCCAAATTGAACCCAAATGCATTGACGAAGCCATGAAAGATGATTCATGGATTATCGCAATGCAAGATGAATTAAATCAATTTGAGAGAAATGAAGTGTGGAAGCTTATTCCTAGGCCAAATGACCATTTAGTTATTGGTACTAAATGGGTCTTTAGAAACAAGTAAGATGAAAATGGTATCGTGGTTAGAAATAAGGCTAGACTAGTAGCCAAAGGTTTCAACCAAGAAGAAGGTATCGATTACGAAAAAACCTTCGCTCTTGTAGCTCGATTAGAAGCCATAAGGATGCTCCTTGCCTACGCTAGTAGTAATAATTTTAAGATGTTTCAAATGGATGTTAAAATCGCTTTTCTTAATAGCTTTATTTCTGAAGAAGTCTATGTTAAACAACCTCTTGGATTTGAAAATAATAGCCTCCCTAATCATGTGTTTAGATTAACTAAAGCTCTCTATGGTTTAAAACAAGCTCCGAGGGCTTGGTATGAGAGACTTAGTTCTTTACTTATTGAAAATAATTTTATAAAAGGCAAGGTTGATACTACATTATTCATCAAAATTTTAAAAATAATTTTCTTATTGTTCAGATTTATGTTGATGATATTATATTTGGTTCCACGAATGAATCTCTTTGTGAATCTTTTGCTAAAACTATGAGTCTTGAATTTGAAATGAGTTTAATGGGAGAGTTAACATTCTTCTTAGGTTTACAAATCAAACAACTAAGCAATGACATCTTTATTAGTCAAACTAAATATGCTATGAATTTACTAAAAAAGTTTAATATGAATAACTCAAAAGCTATTAACACTCCTATGAGCACCTCCACTAAGTTAGAAATTGATGAAAGTGGAGAAAGTTTCGATCAAAAGACTTATTGGGGTATGATAGGAAGTTTACTTTACCTCACTACAACTAGACCAGACATCATGTTTAGTGTAGGACTTTGTGCTAGATTTCAATCAAACCCTAAGATATCTCATCTCAGAGCAGTTAAAAGAATACTTAGATATCTTAATGGTATCACAAATCTAGGATTATGGTACCCAAAATCAGAAAATCTTGAGTTAATTGCTTATGCTTATGCAGACTTTGCTGGCTGTAGACTAGATAGAAAAAGCACATAAGGAACATGTCAATTTTTAGGACATGCCCTTGTTTCCTGGTCATCTAAGAAACAAAACTTGGTTGCACTATCAACAACCGAAGCTGAATATATTGTAGCAAGTGCATGCTGTGCACAAGTTGTATGGATGAAAAACACTTTAGAAGATTATAAAGTTCATCTTAAAAATATTCCCATTAAATGTGATAACACAAGTGCAATATGCTTAACAAAGAATCCTATATAACACTCAAGAACAAAACATATTGATATTAGACATCACTTTATACGAGATCATGTTACTAATCATGATGTAATCATAGAGTTCATTGACACCAAACATCAACTAGCCGATATTTTTACAAAACCTCTAAGTGAAGAACAATTTGATTTCATAAGAAGAGAATTAGGAATGTTGATGTGTCCGAACACATAAACTAGTTAAAATTCTCTTTCAGACTTTATTGAATAATCAAATCACTTGATTGTCATTACATGCCCAAATAACATGTTGGAAATTATGTGTTGAAAACAAAAATGTTTTGTCTTCATTTGAAAATATGCAGCATAGTCCGAATGCATGAAAGAGTTCATTTCATTTTCAGATTCGCTTAACAATTGGAATACTAAAAATCAGATTTTAACTTTTTCTGAAATGGATTTGTTGAAATGATTCCTGCTTATGAATTCCATGGATGATAGTATTTTTACTTGCAAAAAGCTGTTTCACACACATATCTTGACTCAAAGTAAACTCGCAAAACGCTAGTATCACAAATGGGTTTCCTCCTTCATGCAAAAAGATTATAACAAAAGAAGAAGTATTCAAAGCAATCTACGAATCATGCTTTCCTTTATATGCTTAATTTCCTATCATTTACTATCAGAAATAACATGAATCAAGTAAAGGCATGAAACAATCATCGCACTTATACTCAAAATTTACTTGTATTGTTCTCCTGATATCACAACTACCATGCTTTTTGTTGATGACAAAGGGGAAGAAATATATGAATTGATGCTATAATTATGCCATGCTTGCATCACCAAGAGATATATGAATAAATGCTATGATTTGCATTATGCCTTGTATCGTGTTAAGATATCAAACAAAAACTTGCATCGTAATTTTACGAGTTGATATCTTACCGTGTGATGAAATGCAATACTTGCTAAAATATTTGAAATGTGTACTTGAAATGTGTACATCATGTAATGATATCAAAATCATACTTCACAGTTTTACATGCTGATATCTTACAATATGATGAATTGTTACTATTACCATCATTCAAACTTGTAAAATTTGAAAATGAATGTCAAGCCTTGACATCATCTTCAGAGAGATACATCATGATAGGAATCATGATAGGAATATTGATAAGTTCAAATGATTTTAACTTATGTCTCTTGAATTCTAAAGGCTTTGAATTCAAGAATGATTTATCTCAAGTATGGCATATAGACAGGGGGAGTTAAGGTTAACTCCATTATCAATTGATTGTCATCATCAAAAAGGGGGAGATTGTTGAATCTCGGATTTTGATGATAAAGTCAATTGTCATTTGTTGCCTAATCTATGTGTTGAGATATGTGTGCATGATTAACTACGATGAAAGTTAGACATGCAGCAGGAGTTACGCCGGAGTCAAGACAATGATCACGTTAGGAGTTCGAGAGTTCAACGGAAGTTCGGACAGTCGTCGGAGGTTCTGCGGAAACAAATCCGAGAAGTCTATAAGCTTGCCAAAGAAGCTCGTCGGAACTCGCCAAGTGGATCGTCGCAAGTCCAGGAGTTTGCCGGAAGTCCGCAGGAGCATCACCGAGGGTTCATCGGATGATCGACGGAAGTTCGCCGGAAACTCGCCGGAAGAAGCGATTGACGCAACGGAGCAAGCTGTAGAAATTGTCTTAGGATTTATCGTAGTTAGCACAATGATTAAGTTGGGAATGGGAGGTGATCTCATTAGCTTAATCTTGGGGCAATTGGGCCCCTGAAAAACCCAAATTGGGCCGAATGGATCTACCCATTCGGACCCTAATTGCTGTGGGAGGTGCAACCGCACAAGCCAGGAGGTAGCACCGCCTACGCTAAGTCTCCCAAGGAGACTGGGCGGTGCAACCACCCCAGCCAAGAGGTAGCACTGCCTGGGCTCAGTCTCCGAGCGAGACTGGGCGGTGCAACCTCCCCTGACAGGAGGTAGCACCGCTTGAGCTCGGTCTTCGAGCTCTGGCAGAGAGGTGCAACCGCCCCTGACAGAGGTGGCACCGCTTAGAGGCTCAGTCTTTAAGCTCTGCCAAGCGGTGCAACTGCCCCAGTTAGGAGGTGCAACCGCTTGATCCCGGAATTTCGGGAATTGATAGTTTTGAGCTCCAAATTTGAACTGAGTTGGGGCCTATAAATACCCCACCCATTCAGCACTGAAAGGCAGCAACTTACACTCGAAATCTTGATCTCTTTCTATGATTCTTAGAGCTCAAAATTGTTGTAAAGGCCAAAAGTTCTCCTCCCTCTGTTCTTCAGAGTTTTGAGTTGTAAAGAGAGGAGAGAAAATTTCTGTGAGGGTTGTCTCCTAAGCCCGTCAAAAGGAGTGAAACTGTAAAATGGTGGTTGGCCTTCGCCTACTGAAGGAAGGCCTCTAGTTGACGTCGGTGACCTCGTCGGTGGAGGAAGCCAAAAGTGGAGTAGGTCAACATTGACCGAACCACTCTAAATCTCGGTTTGCATTTACTTTGAGCATTTTATCTTTACTACAAACCTCATAAATAGCTACTACCTTCTGCGCTTTTACGAACGAGTTTCTAAGTTTAGAGCTTTCCGAATCTCCGTTTAGACGTAAATCGACTTTTTCGTACGATCATTACATTTCAGTTTACGTTTACGTTTTGATTTCAATCATAACTGCAAACTGCCTTCTGCACATTTATAAAACATATCTCAAAGTTTAGTATCTTCAAAATTGTCATTTAGATGTAAATTGGTTTTATCGTACGAACGTCGCATTTCAATTTGCGCTTGCATTCAGATTTTCATCATAAACTGCAAACTGCCTTCGTAGATTTACTTTAACGTCATCTCGCTTAATCTTAAGTTAAAGTAATCTTAGAATCAACTTTTACATCTAAATCATTTTTATCAAACAAACACAGCTTTCGGTTTTAATCGTAGAAAGTTTTTCGCTACACTAATTCACCCCCCCCCCCCGCTTAGTGCTCTCGATCCTAACAATTATTATTTTTATCATTATCTAGTAATCCTATATGATAATGATTATTTATATATGTGATGTACGATGTGTGGATGGATGATCATGGACCGTGTGATGTGTATACTTGTGATTATTATTATTGGAGTCTGCGAGCCTCCATTATATTTATCATTTATTATTGGGCCTGCATTCCTATGATTAAGTTGTAATCATATGAGAAGGTGCAGCGGGAGTGTGGATACGATAGCGGGACCCACGAGACGGACGATTGCGATGCATGGAGATGCATCGAGATGTCGACGAAACCAATGAGAATAAGATGGACGATCATAGGGCATGAAGATGCATCGTTGCGCACATAGATCTTGATGTGAGTGATCAGGCCTACTGGCTCGGGTTTGATCACATTAGGTTGTGGTCCATGATCATCTGGTGTGATTGCTTATACACATATTATATATGTATATATATTTGCATACGATATAGATATATACTAAATATGTATATGTGAGACATGTCATATTAGGAGACCAAATCATAGAAATATCTCTCTTGATAATATTAAGTCGGTAAACGTGAGGCAATTAGATTGACCCACGTGGCCTTCTATCGTTATAGGTAGGAACCGATTCCCAGTGTAGGTTGAGTTGGTCGAATCCCTCGAGGCTCACCTATATCATGACTTGCTATCTTGCTTACGACATAAATATGTCAATGGTGACTTGAGGACATGGTATGATTAGTCGAGTCCCTCGAGGGTATATCATCAAATCAAACTCATCTTGTAACGAAGGTGTTGACTTAACCAAGCATCATGGTTGGTCGAGTCCCTCGAGACCATGGTGATTCGGAGGCCGAACATGATGGGAATCACAAGGAGTTGTGATCAGCAAGAGTTGCCTACCTTTCGGGCTTAGTGTGATTGGTCAAGTCCCTCGATGTTACACTAAGATGCTGATTGGATCCTGATCCCCACTAGAAGTCTGCCGGAGACTTCCGTTTCACGTGCTGAGGGTATCGCATGACTCGCTAGTAAAATAGTGGGAGCATATTAAGATAGAAGTCCATATCTTGATAGTTAATTTCTTGCAAAATCTGTAAGTTATTCATTTCTACTGCACCATTATTTTCAGAAAATATCGCTTTTAAATCCCTTACGTGGCATAGTTGATGTCAACCGCCTCACTAGTTCAAATTATATGGATTGGCTCCATAACTTGAGAATTATTCTCACGACGGAGAAAATCACGTACGTCCTTAATACAGCGATGCCTACGCTTGAGGAAAGGGTAAGTGAGGATGAGATCGCTCGCTACATGAAGTACATTGATGACTCCACTCTTGCTCAGTGCTATATGTTGGGCTCTATGACTCCTGAGTTACAAAGACAACATGAAAAGATGGATGTCAGATCCATTCTCCTATATGTTCGTAAATTGTTTGAAGAATAGAGAAGGACTTAGCGATATGAGATATCTAAGAGCCTCTTCCGTGCTAGGATGATTGAGGGGACACCGGTTCAGAACGATGTCTTAAAGATGATTGAGTGGATAGAGAAACTCATAGGTATAGGAATGGTCCTAGAGGATAACTTATGTGTGGACATTATGCTTCAGTCCCAACTAGATTCCTTTTCATAGTTCATAATGAATTTTAATATGAACAAGCTTGAGGTGACTCTCCCAGAGCTCCTTAATATATTGAGGGAGGCAGAGAGTACTATTAAGAAAGAAAAGCCAGATCTCTATACTAGTGAGACTATAAAGAAAAGAAAAGCAAAAAAAGTCCCTTAAGAAAGGTAAGGGCAAGGGCAGACCAAGTAAAGCAAAGGTTTCTAAGAAAGACCCAACAAAGGGCAAAGGCTAGTGCTTCCATTTTGGCAAATATGGGCACTGGAAGAGAAACTGTAAAGAGTACCTTATAGAAAGGGCGAAACAAAAGCTTGGTAAAGCTTCAGTTACATTAATGATCAGTCTCCATTTGTCAGACTCTTATGATAACACATAGGTATTGGATACCGGTACTGCTTATCATATATGTAATTCGTTGTAGGTTCTGGCAAGGCCAAGGAGACTAGAGAGAGGTGAGATGGACCTCAAGATGGGTAATGGAGTAAAAGTTGCTATAGTAGCAGTTGGCGAGGTCACCCTACATCTGCCTGGTAGAGCTTTTATTGCATTAGATGCATGTTATTTTGTTCCTTTTATTATCAAAACAATTATCTCCATTTCATGACAGTTAGTGGATATAAATTAGTTTTTAAGAACAATGGTTGTTCGATATTATTAGATGATGAGATCATCATGAAAGGAACATTGCATAATGGTTTATTTATGCTAGATACTACTCCACATATCATGAATGTAAGTGTATTTAAGAGGGAACGAGATGAGATGAACAGTGCAAAACTGTGACATTGTAGGCTAGGTCACATCCATGAAGAAAGGATTCAAAAGTTGCTAAATGATAGATATCTAGATCTATTCGACTATGAGTCATATGCAACTTGCAAGCCTTGCCTTTATGGAAAACTAATCAACTCTCCATTTTGTGGAACTGGAGAGAGAGCCACTGAGCTGTTGGAATTCATATATAGTGATGTATGTGGACCCATGTCAACTCATGCCATTGGTGGTTACTCCTACTTCATTACCTTTACTGATGATTTCTTAAGGTATGGATATGTGTACTTAATGAAGTACAAGTCTGAGGCCTTTGAGAAATTCAATGAGTATAAGAATGAGGTGGAGAACTAGACTGGAAAGAGTATCAAGACTCTTCGATCAGATTGAGGAGGTGAGTACTTAAGTACAGAGTTTACTCGGTTCCTCAAGGACTATGGGATATTATCCCAATGGACATCTCCTTATACACCTCAGCTCAATGGTGTCTCTGAAAGGAGAAATCGTATGCTATTAGACATGGTACGGTCCATGATGAGTTTCGCTGACCTACCCATCTCATTCTGAGGATATGCCCTAGAGACCGCAGCTTACCTTTTGAGCAGAGTTCCAACTAAGTCGGTAGTGTCTACACCATATGAGATATGGAAAAAGAAGAAGTCTGATCTTAAGGTTGTTAAGATTTGGGGCTACCCTGCCCATGTTAAAAGGCATAACCCCGATAAGTTAGAATTAAGGACAGAGTGATGCAAATTTATGGGATACCCCAAGGAAACTTGTGGGTATTATTTCTATCATCTCGAGGACCAAAAGATCTTTGTAGCTAAGAGAGCAGTGTTCCTTGAGAAGGAACACATTCTTGGTGGAGATAGTGGGAGCATGATAGAGTTGAGCGAGGTTGGAGAACCTAGCTCAAGCACCACTCTGCAGCCCAAGTCTATTCAAGTACCTAACACACAAGTTCAAACTTTACATTGGTCCGGTAGAATATCCCATCCTCCTGAGAGATATGTGGGACATATTATAGGAGAAGATGTTGAGGATATTGATCCTCAGACCTACGAGGAGGCTATTATCAGTTTAGATTCCGAAAAGTGGCAAGAAGCCATGAATTCTAAGATGGATTAGATATATTTGACGAACCGTACAACCTACCTCTTACCCGTCGGCATGATCATTATATAACGAATCTTTCAAGCAAACCTCCAGCAAATACTCGGCCATATCAATATCTACATCTCCAAAAGGATGAAATAGAAAGGATTGTAAAAGAGATACTCAAAACAGGAGTTATTCGGTCAAGTTGCAACCTCTATTCTTGGTGCAACCGCCTCAGTCAAGAGGTGCAACCGCCTGAACTCGGTCTTCGAGCTCTGGTAGAGAGGTGCAACCGCCCCTAACAGAGGTGGCACCGCCCAGAGGCTCAGTCTTCGAGCTCTGCTAGGCGGTGCAACCGCCCCAGTCAGGAGGTGCAACCGCCTGATCCCGGAATTCCGGGAATTGACAGTTTTGAGCTCCAAATTTGAACTGGGTTGGGGCCTATAAATACCCCACCCATTCAACACTGAAAGGAAACCAACTTGCACTTGAAATCATGATATCTTTCTGTGATTCTTAGAGCTCAAAATTGTTGTAAAGGCCAAAAGTTCTTCTCCCTCTTTTCTTCTAAGTTCTGAGTTGTAAAGAGAGGAGAGAAAATTTCTGTAAAGGTTGTCTCCTAAGCCTATCAAAAGGAGTGAAACTGTAAAAGGGTGGTTGGCCTTCGCTTATTGAAGGAAGGCCTCTAGTTGACGTCGGTGACTTCGTCGGTGGAGGAAGCCAAAAGTGGAGTAGGTCAAGATTGACCGAACCACTCTAAATCTCGGTTTGCATTTACTTTGAGCATTTTATCTTTACTGTAAATCTCCTAAATAGCTACTGCCTTCTGCGCTTTTACGAACGAGTTTCTAAGTTCCGAGCTTTCCGAATCTGCGTTTAGACGTAAATCGACTTTTTCATACGATCATTACATTTCAGTTTACGTTTACGTTTTGATTTCAATCATAACTGCAAACTACCTTCTGTGCATTTATAAAACGTATCTCAAAGTTCAGTATCTTCAAAATTGGCATTTAGACATAAACCGGTTTTATCGTACGAATGTCGCATTTCAGTTTGCGCTTTTATTCTGATTTTCATCATAAACTGCAAACTATCTTCGTAGATTTACTTTAACGTCATCTCACTTAATCTTAAGTTAAAGTAATCTTAGAATCGGCTTTTACATCGAAATCATTTTTATCAAACGAACGCAGCTTTCGATTTTAATAGTGAAAGATTTCCGCTGCACTAATTCACCCCCCCCCCCCCTTTTAGTGCTCTTGATCCTAACAATTGGTATCAGAGCCCGGTATTTCTCATTTCGGATTTACACCCGAGAGAAATGGCTCTTCATGGCTTTCAAGATGGTTTATTGGTTTTTCGTCCACCGTTGTTTAACGGATTGGACTACACTTATTGGAAAACTCGAATAAGAGTTTTCTTGACTTCTATCAATTTGGATTTATGGAATATCGTTGAAAACGATTTTCAACTTCCCTCTAAACCGATGAACGAATGGTCGGATTTGGAGAAGAAGTATTTTTCTTTAAACGCGAAGGCTATGAATGCCTTATTTTGTGCTTTAGACAAAAATGAGTTCAATCGGATTTCTACGTGCGAAACGGCTTTTTGTTAGGATCGGAGCGGCACTAAGAGGGGGGGGTGAATTAGTGCAGCGGATTAAAACTTTGGTTTCGGAAAAATCTTTCGCACGATAACAAACAATATCAATGAGAACCGATTTGGAAGCTTGAAAACTTAGAGACGTATGGAAGCGTAATGACTAAGTAAAGAAATTTGCAGTATGTTAATGACAAGATTAGGATGCAAACCAGATAACACAGTAGTTTTAAAGTGGTTCAGTCAAAATGACCTACATCCACTCGTGAAGCCTTCTTCGAGGAGGCTCCCAACTTCCACTAGCAAATCTCTTGTAGGGGAAGGACTAATACCCCTCTTACAACCTTTTACAAGTGGTTCACACTCTTACAAATTTTTGAATAGAAAGAAGGAGGTGAACAGTCAAAGCAATTGAAGACAAAAACTTGCTAAAGACTTGAGGGGTATTTATAGGCCTCAAGAGGATTCAAATTTGGGCTCCAAATTTGAATTCTCGTGGAGTTCCCGATGCTGACGGTGCCACCGCTTGTCAGTGGCGGTGCCACTGCTTGTAACTGTCAAACGTTGATAGTGTTGGGTGGTGCCACCGCCCAGCCCAAGCGGTGCTACCGCCCAGCTCTCGGGCATTGGGCGGTGCCACCGCCCTGCCCAGGCGGTGCTACCGCCCAGCTCTCGGGCACTGGGCGGTGCCACCGCCCAGCCCAGGCGGTGCTATCGCCTACAGTGTTTTCAGCACAACTACAGTGTTTTCAGCCCACTAGTTGGGCTTTAATCTTGCCCCAAACTAGTCCGAACTTGGGCCCAGTTGGCCCCTACTTGGGTTATAGGATTAACACCTAATCCTAACCCTAATTAATATGCTAACTACGAATTTAAAGACATTTTCTACGCTATTACAAAGTCCGTAAGTCAAGACTTCTTCCGGCGAGCTTCCTGCGAACTTCCGATGGTCTTCCGATAAACTCTCGGAAACCATTATGCGGACTCCCGGCAAGCTCCTAGACTTCACGATTTGATCTTAGCGAGTTCAAATGAGCTTCTTCGGTAAGCTCCGATCTTTCTCGGTGAGCTCCGCGAACTTCCAATGAACCTTCCGGCGAGCTTCCGAAAAACCCTTCGGCAAGCTCCCTACTCATTCTCGGCTAGTTCCGGCAGCATTCCCGACGAACCTTCGGACTTCTGTCGAACTCTCGAACTCCCAACGAATCCTTCGCGCTTGACTCCAGCACTTTGTTTCGCTTTATGTCTTCATCGTTATCGTAGTTAATCTTGCACACACAATCCAAAACTCTACTCCGATCTAGATAATTGTTACAACGCGTATTGACATTCTGTTGCCCGGCACGTCATTGGTTGGCGCTTCGTCCGATTCTTCGGTGCATCGTCCTCTCTTGTGGCTTGTTGCTCAATCGGTGGTTGACCTCCGCAACCCCGATATCCTTGGCGCAATTCCGCTCCTAGCCCGATGTCCGACATCCGAAGCCTTCTGTCATCCAATATCCTAACGTGATCTCCTCCGGCGCAACGTCAATTCCTCCTGCATTAACTGTCTAATCCTGATCGAGTAGACCTGCATCACTCAAAATGCAGTTAAACATCTAAACACAATCAATTAGTTTCATCATCAAAATCCGAGATTCAACAATCTCCCCCTTTTTTATGATGACAACTAATTGATGACTAACAGAGTTAACCTAAACTCCCCGGAGTTTAACCAAACTCCCCCTATCAATATGCCATTGATAGAACCTTGAATTCAAACTAAATTCAAGTCATTGCAATATTCATCATGAATACTTGCAACACATCATCATGAACAGATACATAAACTTATGCATATAATGTCATCGACATACTTCTCCCCCTTTGTCATCAACAAAAAGGAGAAGTACCACAATTAAGTGTTTGTTATATGGGTTCAACTCATTGCATGAAAAACATAATATCAAGTTTTATCATCATGCAGTTTTGAAGCTAGAAAACTTTAGCAATTATTACATCATGCTTAGAACATTCAAGCTATCAAGTTTTAGATATGCAAGTTTTACAGCATACAAGATAGCACTTTTGGTAATGTTCAAGATAGCAAGTTCTAGCAATATTATAACATTTTAGAAGATGCAAGCTAGCAGTTTTGAGATGTTCAAGAAAGCAACTCTTGCTTCTTGAAATATGCAAATTTGTCAAGTTTTGCTAGATGTGCAAGTTAGCATTTTTGCCTCTTAAGATAGGCAAGATAGCACATTTGCAATTTTTGTTTCTTAAGATAGGCCAGCTTGTGATGTTCAAAATAACAAGCTCTTTCTTCTAGAAGTGTCATTTTTGCTTTCTTTGCAAAGTGCAAGCTAGCAAAATGTTTGAAAAAGTGATCAAGTTTTGCAACATACAAGCTAGCAAAAATGCCAAACTAGCAAGAGATAATATTTTACATAAGGCAAGCAAACAATTTGGCAAATGTTACATTTGCATCTTCTCTTTTGAGAAGTGCAATTTTTGCTTTCATCTTGAATTGTGCAAGCTAGTTAGTTTACCTCTTTTCATGATGTCCACGTAGAAATTCTTGCTCCCCCTTTGTCATTGTCAAAAAGATGGGAAGACCCTTATATTAATTTTCATATTATGACAAAGGTAAGTATCATTCTTATTTGTGCATCATTATATATTCAAATTAAAATATACACAATTTGAAAAACCTTATTTTTTATGCATGATACCGAAAAACAAATCAATCATCATTAATAGGCATATCATACATGATACTCAAACATTAAAATTTTTAAGCATTTATCACCACGTGGATCATGATACCAATCATTCATCATTTAAAGCATTTATGATACACATCATGTGCAATAAATACATCATGTACATCATTATCATAAGTATTACATACATCATTTTAACTTTATGAATATTTCATCATTGCATGCATCATGCCAAAAACATTTCAAGCCAAGCAAGCCATAAATACAAAGAAATCATATCTTAAAGGAATTCAATATGAAAATTCAGCAAGAATCACATGATACAATCGCAAAGCATGATATCATTGTGTGATATATGATGAAATGATAATTTATCATATCAATGAAAGATATCAATCGTGAAACATGAAATGATAATAGTCTCAAAATTTTCAATTTGCGATACATGTGATACATTGCGATACACTAAAAAATTTAATGCGATGCTTCGAAGGATATCAACCTATTTTTGATACAAAGCATGGCTAGAGCAATTATATTGTTAGGCAAGATCTTTCTTCTCTTTTTGAGAAGTGCAAGCTTGCAAGTTTTACTTAGCATGCTAGGAAGTTTACTTTCATTTTCAATGCACAAGCTAGCAACACCTTCTCCCCCTTTATCAAAGTAAAAAAGAAAGGGAGGACTCAATGGCTAAATATTTCAACCGTTCGACAAACCAAATATACAAAGAATTCATGAAAGATATCAATGAGGATCAATTCATGAATACCAAAGATTTGATTCACGATTCATTAAAATTGTTCTTAACAAGTTCATGATTCGGTTGAAACAAAGTTTCATTCAAGTTAATTCATTAACTAAAAAAAAAATCATAATCAAATTATCATTTTTGAGATTCATAACATGAATAACGTTATTACCATTTCATCAAAATCAATTTCGAGATTCACACAATATCATGAAATCATTAATCTCGCTAAGATGGGAAAAACATTTTCTTTTTAAGTGATTCTTTAACACATCATCAAAATCTCATTCATAATTCAAGTGATTTACAAGATATCATAAATGAATTTATCACTTGTATTTCATCAAAAATCGAGAACTTTAGAGATAGAAAATGATTGAAGCATTTAACAAGATTGAAGCATGATTCATATTTAAAATGTATCTAATGTCGTAAATACGAATCAAGCATTTGTCAAATTTGAAATCATCCTCAAAATTACATTCAATAAATTTATATATGACAAGCATAGATTTATTGAAAAATCAATAACATAGCGGATTGTATTTATTTTTATAAATTTCTATTCATGTGTTTTGCTTCTTATAAGCATGCCTTTGCTTTAAAAAGAAATGTCAACATTCAAGATAGAAAGGCAAATAAAGATTTATTAAGTCGAATCGCATTAAGCATGTGGCATTTTCCAAAATATTTGATTCAAGATATTCACATAATTCATGAAATGAGTTCATTAATTTCAATAGGATAGAGAATCCATTTTCATGTCATGCAATTGATTTCATATGAGCATATTTAAAATTTTCATGTAAAAACTATGCATCATGTTGAGAGCAAAATCATCGTTATGTTTGCTTCTATCTATTAATCACATTTTGTGGTGTGTAAGCATTATCATAAAACATGCCATTATCATGATGTTTAATTTGTAGAAAACAATGCATCTTGTTTTGAAACTAAAATCAACATGAATTTATCACGATCATACATATATATTTATTTTTGTTTGTGTTTCATTTTGGATTGAGTAAAAGAAAATGTTTATGAAAGTGTTGACCATCATGTTTAGAACCGAAAGCATCATCACCATCAAGGCATCATTCCAAAACATAAGGTATCATCATTTTAAATTCTCATGCATAATATCAAAATACACAATCATAGATTAATCCTATTAAACATAATCATGCAAATTAATTTTATGTCAAAACCATACATCAAAATCCAATACGAAAATCATAAACATTCATGGAATTTTGTATTATCACAAATTAAGCAATCATCATTCATAATTTTTAATTTTTCAAAAATACTAGAAAGAAAAGCATAAAAAAAAAATCCTACTAACTAAGTTAAGCACTCATGTAATTTCAAAATAATTCAAGAGAGTTGAGTTACTTACCTTGTAGTCGAAGCTCGTCAAAGCCCAATTCGCCGTTTCACCTTTGGAAGTTCTTGATTCATCCTTGGTTTCCTTCCTCTTCTTTGGCCTCTTCCTCCGTTCAAGTTCATTGTTTATTTTATATTTTTATTTAATAAACTTGTTAAGATTTAGTGTTCGAAGTTCAAGTTCATCATTGTCCTCATCACTTGAGTCATCGCTCAAGTGGTATTCATTTGTCCGGAGTTCCAAATCCTTCCTGTTCTTTGGAAGGTGGTTCAAGTGTTCATTGTGTTCATCGTGTGCATTACGCACCATTTCATATGTCATCAATGAGCCGATAAGTTCTTCAAGTGGAAAAATATTTAAATCTTTTGTTTCTTGTATTGTGGTTATTTTAGAATCCCACCTTTTTGGAAGGGATCTTAAGATCTTGCTTACGAGATCAAAATTCGAAAAAGATTTACCAAGAACTCTTAGATTATTGACGACATCCGTGAAACGGGTGTACATGTCGCCTATAGTCTCACTTGGTTGCATTTGAAAAAGCTCAAAATCATGCAATAAAATGTTAACTATCGAGTCTTTGACTCTACTAGTTCCCTCGTGCATGATTTCAAGTGTTCGCCAAATATCAAAAGTCGTTTCGCACGTAGAAATCCGATTGAACTCATTTTTGTCTAAAGCGCAAAAGAAGGCATTCATAGCTTTTGCGTTTAAAGAAAAATACATCTTCTCCAAATCCAACCATTCGTTCATCGGTTTAGAGGGAAGTTGAAAACCATTTTCAACGATATTCCATAAATCCAAATTCATAGAAATCAAGAAAACTCTCATTCGAGTTTTCCAATAAGTGTAGTCCAATCCGTTAAACAACGGTGGACGAAAAACCGATAAGCCCTCTTGAAAGCCATAAAGAGCTATTTCTCTCAGGTGTAAATCCAAAATGAGAAATACCAGGCTCTGATACCAATTGTTAGGATTGGAGCGGCACTAAGAGGGGGGGGGTGAATTAGTGCAGCGGATTAAAACTTTGGTTTCGGAAAAATCTTTCGCACGATAACAAACAATATCAATGAGAACCGATTTGGAAGCTTGAAAACTTAGAGACGTATGGAAGCGTAATGACTAAGTAAAGAACTTTGCAGTATGTTAATGACAAGATTAGGATGCAAACCAGATAACACAGTAGTTTTAAAGTGGTTCGGTCAAAATGACCTACATCCACTTGCGAAGCCTTCTTCGAGGAGGCTCCCAACTTCCACTAGCAAATCTCTTGTAGGGGAAGGACTAATACCCCTCTTACAACCTTTTACAAGTGGTTCACACTCTTACAAATTTTTGAATAGAAAGAAGGAGGTGAACACTCAAAGCAATTGAAGACAAAAACTTGCTAAAGACTTTGCTAAGACTTTTGGCTCACTCTCTTGTTTCTCAAAGGTTGTAATCTCAGCTGAGATTTGAGGGGTATTTATAGGCCTCAAGAGGATTCAAATTTGGGCTCCAAATTTGAATTCTCGTGGAGTTCCCAATGCTGGCGGTGCCACCGCTTGTCAGTGGCGGTGCCACCGCCTGTAACTATCAAACGTTGACAGTCCTAGGCGGTGCCACCGCCCAGCCCAAGTGGTGCTATCGCCCAGCACTGGGCAGTGCCACTGCCCTGCCCAGGCGGTGCTACCGCCCAGCTCTCGGGCACTGTGCGATGCCACCGCCCAACCCAGGAGGTGCTACCGTGATAGAACCCTTGCAGATTCCAAACTTGGGGTTGATCTCTTTAGGGGATCGGCCTCCTTGGAACTCTATAGGGGTTCCTCCCTCCAAGTTGCTGCTCAAAGGCTGCAGAAAAGATTCATCTATTGCTGAACAAAAGAGAAGGAATACATGGCTATTTATAGGGCTTCTAAACCCTAACTCCTAATAGGACTCTTACTTAAGACTCTTACTTCTAACCAACTCCTAATATGACTCATACTCAAGACTTCTATTCCCTTACAACTCCTAATTCTTCTCTAAGAAAAAACCTCCTAACATAATGTCTCTCTCAATTAGGACTCTTCTAGTTAGAGTCCTAACAGAGTGTCCCTCTCAATTAGGACTCTCCTAGCTAGAGTCCTAACAGAATGTCTCTCTCAATTAGGACTCTCCTAGCTAGAGTCCTAACAGACCCGCCCTCTTCAAATCAGCCTTGTCCTCAAGGCTGAGATTCCATGAACTCAGGGAACCGGGTCTTCAGCTCCTCATATGGTTCCCATGTGGCGTCTTCAAGTGGTAGATTATTCCAATGCACTAGTACTTCAGTAGAGGGATGTCGGCGACGCATCACGATCCTGCGATCGAGGATGGCCTGTGGTTGGGCTTGAATAACTCCATCCTCAGTTGTGTTGGGCAGTTGGATCTGGGGTGACTCGTGTTCTCCCAACTTGGGCTTTAGGCATGATACGTGGAAGACAGGGTGAATTTTGGCATCCTCAGGTAATTTAAGTCTGTATGCCACGGCTCCAATACGCTCTATGATCTGATAGGGCCCATAAAAACGTGGGGATAGCTTCATGGACGCTCGAGTGTTGATAGAGAGTTGTTTGTATGGTTGTAGGCGAAGATAAACCCAATCTCCCACAGAAAATTCTCTTTCACTTCGTCGTGTGTCGGCTTGCTGCTTCATTCTGGCTTGAGCGGTAGAGAGATTATCTTTTAACAGTTGTAAGAGTTTATCCCTATCAATCAATTCTTGGTCAACCTGATCTACCTTGGCCGAGCCAATTACATACTTTGGAATCATAGGTGCCGGTCGACCATACAATGCTTCATAAGGGGCACATTTTGTAGATGAATGATATGTATTATTATACCACCATTCGGCCTAGGGAAGCCATTTCGCCCACTCTTTTGGTTGGTCGCTAGCGAAACACCGGAGGTATGTCTCTAAGCACCTATTTACCACCTCTGTTTGGCCGTCAGTTTGTGGATGATATGCTATGCTCATCTTGAGTTTGGTGCCTTGTAACTAAAATAACTCGGTCCAAAATTTACTAGTGAAGATCCTGTCACGATCACTTACGATGGACCTTGGCATCCCATGCAGTTTAACAATATTTTCTATGAAAATCTGGGCAATACTAGCAGCAGTGTAGGGATTTCTCACAGCACAAAAATGAGCATATTTCGTAAGTCGATCAACCACCACGAGAATCGTGCTTTTACCTTTGGAAGATGGCAGCCCTTCAATGAAGTCTATGGAGATGTCAGTCCACACTGAGTCTGGTATGGGTAGTGGTTGTAGCTTCCCTGGATTTGCCACAGTTTCACCCTTGTTCTGTTGACATATATCACATTGTGCCACATATTCAGCAATAATTTTTTTCATCCCTCTCCAATAAAAATTTTGCTTCACTCTTTTGTAGGTTCTTAGGAATCCAGAGTGCCCTGCTGAAGGTATAGAGTACATTTCATGCAAGATGATTGCGATGCAAGGGGAGTCAGGTATAAGCACAATGCGACCTTTGTAGCGTAAATCCCTCGAATCCCAGGTGTAGTGGGCTATTGCACTTGGATCCTCCTCCAATTTTTTTATGATCTTGTTGATCTCTGGATCCTTTTTCCATTCTTCCCTAATGTCCTCAAGGAGACTGGTGGTAGGAAGGGAGATGGCTGAAACCTTAGCTTGTTCAGGTAGCCGTGAGAGTGCATCTGCAACAACGTTTTCTTTCCCCTTTTTGTAAATAATTTCATAATCAAATCCAAGAAGTTTGGTTACCCATTTTTGCTGCTCAGGGGATGATATCTTTTGCTCCAAAAAGTACTTGAGGCTTTTATGGTCAGTTTTAATTTGAAATCGCCGGCCGATCAGGTAGGGTCTCCACCTCGTTACTGCGTGTACAATGGCAAGCATCTCCTTATCATATACTGACATGTTTTGATGGGAGGGAGATAATGTCTTGCTAGTGTATGCGAGTGGTCGACCATTTTGCATGAGAACGGCTCCAATTCCGACTCCAGATGCGTCGGCCTCAATGATGAAGGGTCTATTGAAATCTGGTAGCGCAAGCACCGGCGTCGTTGTCATGGCTGCTTTAAGTTTGTCGAAGGCAGCAGAGGCTTTGTCCGACCATTGGAAAGCATTTTTTTTCAGTAAAGAAGTGAGTGGTGCACTGATCTTCCCATAGTCCTTAACAAATTTTCGGTAGTAGCCCGTTAGTCCAAGGAACCCCCGCAGTAATTTCACGTTTGTAGGTTTCGGCCAGCCTTGCATTGCCTCAATTTTTGTTGGGTCTACCGCCACTCCTTCTTCTGATATTATATGCCCAAGGTACTCTACTTTTTGCTGGAGAAAGCTGCACTTTGGTTGCTTAACAAAAAGAGTATTCTCCCGAAGGATCGTCAAAACAATCCGTAAATGCTGAAAGTGAGTCTCAAGAGAAGGGCTATAAACGAGAATATCATCGAAAAATACCAGTACAAATTTACGAAGAAAGTTCCGAAATATATCATTCATGAGACTTTGAAACGTTGAAGGAGCATTAGTGAGTCCAAAAGGCATTACCAAGAATTCATAATGGCCATCATGTGTGCGAAATGCAGTTTTTGGAATGTCATCGTCACATACCCGAATTTGGTGGTAACCGGATCGGAGGTCTAACTTCGTGAAGACTCGAGCTCCTTTCAATTCATCAAGAAGTTCATCCACCACTGGTATTGGGTATTTGTCCTTGACGGTGATGCCATTTAAAGCTCGGTAGTCAATGCACATCCGCCAAGTTCCGTCCTTCTTGCGTACAAGTAGCACCGGTGAGGAATAGGGGCTGCAACTTGGTCGAATCACCCCTGTTTCAAGCATCTCCGTTACGATCTTTTCAATTTCATCTTTCTAGAGGTGAGGATATCGGTATGGTCGAGTGTTCGCTGGTGGCTTGCCCGGAAGGATTGGAATTCGATGGTCATGTTGCCGAGAAGGAGGAAGACCGTGCGGTTCAGCAAATATGTCAGCAAATTCAGTGAGCAATTGGGCAAGATTTTGATCTTCAAATTCTATTTTCTTCCCCTCTGGTTGCTGCTGGAGGTGCATCAAAAAGGCACCATTTACCTTGTGTAAAACTTTCTCCATTCGTTGGGTCGAAACAGTGGTAACGTTGCTTCCGCGCTTCCCGCGTAGGATGATCTGTTTGCCCTTACAGTAGAATTTCATAATTAATTTAGAAAAGTTCCAAGAGACATCACCTAGTGTAGTCAGCCATTCGATACCAAGCACTGCCTCATAGTCATCGATTGGTAGGAGGAAGAAATCGGTGATAATTTCTTGGTCTTGCAGTAATAGTTTCACCTGCGGGCATCTTTGGTCGCACTTTAGGATTCTGCCGTCGGCAACCTTTACATCGAACTTGCTACAACCTTCAATATGCAGTGCCATCCGAGCAGCAACCTTACTATTCAGGAAGTTATTAGTGCTACCCGTGTCGATGACAATAGTGATCGGCTGTTGTTTGAGAAGGCCTCCAACTTTCATCGTTTGCGGATTTGAGTAGCCGGCTAGTGCATGTACCGTAATGTCGGTCGGATGTGGCTCTTCTTCCATATCTTCTTCTTCATGTTCAAGGCTCTCTTCTAGATGTTCAATGACCTCTTCTTCTACTGGTTCAATCATAAGAAGTCTACCTTTTTTACAGCGATGCTCGTGGCTCCACGGCTCGTCGCAATGCCAACATAACCCTTTCGCAGATCGCTCTCGAAGTTCTTCTCTTGTTAACCTTTTCGGTGCAGGGACTCGGTTGATAGTAGGGAGGGCTGAGGGCTTTACTATTGTAGGTCGTGGAGTGATCCTTGTCCTCCGGGCTTCATTGTTCAATCGCTCCTCTTAAAGTCGTGCGAAAGAGATGGCTGCCATAAGCGTGTATGGTTGTCGCGCCTTAACTTCTCCCTGGATCTCCGGCTTTAAGCCCTCAATAAAAGTCCCCAATAACTGTTTTTCAGACCAATCACGAGTTTGATTAGATAACCTTTCAAACCTAGTTTGGTACTCCTGAATGGTGGAGGTTTGTCGGATCTTTGCTAGTTGTCCGTCAATGTTCTCATAATAAGTTGGTCCGAAGCGGATCTGTAGTCCTTCTTTGAATTGTCGCCATGAAAGGACTCCATAAGTGTGTTCAAACTAGTCAAACCATTGTATGGCATCCCCTTCTAGATGTATAGCTGCAATTTCCACCATGGATGCATCCGCAGTTTTATGGTACCGAAAATATCGCTCCGCGTGCGAGATCCAACCAATTGGGTCTCCTTCTTCCCATCTAGGGAAGTCCACTTTCATGCGCGAATAGTTGGGGTCGGTCATAGAACCTCCCCTCTCTTGGAAGTCATCTCTTTGGGCACGATTTGATTGATTAGAGCTCTCTCCTTGATGTGATTTCTTTGGGCTTGGTGGTCGGCCCAAACTGAATTCGGTAAGGAGAGTCCGAATCTTATCCTCCATTCGTGCCTCAAATGCTTCAAATTTAGCATTGATTGCGTCCTCAGATGCCATAGTATATGACTCCAAATCTGTGATGTTAAGATCTCTCTTTTGTTGACGGGTTAAAGGCATGTATGGGTTTGATAGAAATCAGTGAAAGTTTGCTGCAGAATTGTGTTGTCTTGTAAGAGCAGAATTAACGTCGAAGAAACAGCGGTTTCTCGACGAAATCTCCACAAAAAATTTGAGAGATTTGAGGAGGGAATTGACAGCAATATCTCAGTTTATATGACAGCAAGGATGTCCAATTTAATCAAGAAAATTTCGACAGTAACAGCAAGAAAATTGGTGTAAGTTGCGATAGCAGAATTCTCGTCGAAAAATTTCAGCAACTTACGATGAAATTTGCAGCAATATAGGAACAAATTTTTTTTTTTTTTTTTTTGGATTTTCGAATATGGATAACTAAATTGCAGCAGCAGTAAGGTAGGAAACCAGAACCTGCTGCAATTCACAGGGAGATCACAGGATGATCTGCGGTGGTGGAGATGACGGTGGAATTTGGCGACGATCTTTTAAGCAATTGTGGGAATTGCTTTGGGCGGTTGTGGAGGGTTGATGGATGGCAGTGGAAGGGCAGCGAGATGCCAAGAACGCTGCTCTGATACCAGGTGATAGAACCCTTGCAGATTCTAAGCTTGGGGTTGATCTCTTTAGGGGATCGGCCTCCTTGGAACTCTATAGGGGTTCCTCCCTCCAAGTTGCTGCTCAAAGGCTGTAGAAAAGATTCATCTATTGCTTAACAAAAGAGAAGGAATACATGGCTATTTATAGGGCTTCTAAACCCTAACTCCTAATAGGACTCTTACTTAAGACTCTTACTTCTAACCAACTCCTAATATGACTCATTCTCAAGACTTCTATTCCCTTACAACTCCTAATTCTTCTCTAAGAAAAAACCTCCTAACATAATGTCTCTCTCAATTAGGACTCTTCTAGTTAGAGTCCTAACAGAGTGTCCCTCTCAATTAGGACTCTCCCAGCTAGAGTCCTAACAGAATGTCTCTCTCAATTAAGACTCTCTTAGCTAGAGTCCTAACATACCGCCTACAGTGTTTTCAGCCCACTAGTTGGGCTTTAATCTTGCCCCAAACTAGTCCGAACTTGGGCCCAATTGGCCCCTACTTGGGTTATAGGATTAACACCTAATCCTAACCCTAATTAACATGCTAACTATGAATTTAAAGATATTTTCTAAGCTATTACAAAGTCCGTAAGTCAAGACTTCTTCCGGCGAACTTCCGACAGTCTTCCGATAAACTCTCGGAAACCATTCTGCAGACTCCCGGCAAGCTCCTAGACTTCACGATTTGATCTTGGCGAGTTCAAACGAGCTTCTTCGGTAAGCTCCGATCTTTCTCGGGGAGCTCCGCGAACTTCCAACGAACCTTCCGGCGAGCTTCCGAAAAACCCTTCGGCAAGCTCCCTACTCATTCTCAGCTAGTTCCGGCAGCATTCCCGACGAACCTTCGGACTTCGTCGAACTCTCGAACTCCCAACGAATCCTTCGCGCTTGACTCCAGCACTTTGTTTCGCTTTATGTCTTCATCGTTATCAAAGTTAATCCTGCACACACAATCCAAAACTCTACTCGGATCTAGATAATTGTTACAACGCGAATTGACATTCTGTTGCCCGGCACATCATTGGTTGGCGCTTCGTCCGATTCTTCGGTGCATCGTCCTCTCTTGCGGTTTGTTGCCCAATCGGTGGTTGACCTCCGCAACCCCGATATCCTTGGCGCAATTCCACTCTTGGCCCGATGTCCGACGTCCGAAGCCTTCTGTCATCCAATATCCTAACGTGATCTCCTCCGGCGCAACGTCAATTCCTCCTGCGTTAACTGTCACGCCCCTCAAAATATGATATATATCGACAATATTTAAAATCTTCATCACAACTAACCCAGGATCCAAACACACATTTGAGGTCACTAAGAAAACATTCAGATCAAAATTTTCACTTCTATAATCTACCAATTCATAACCCTGTGCAATTCATAAACATAGCACACATCACTCGATAATACATACAATCTGAACTCAACTCATCAAAATAAAAACCACAGTGTAAATCCACAAGTGGGGAATTCTATGCTGTCACCACAATCATCGATTTACCATAAGTTCATATCATTACACGAATTTAATTTAACATTCCAAAACCCTATACATGAGGGATCCATTAACTTACACAAAATCCACAGGTTTAGATTCATAGTCACATTTCATTAGATGCAAGGTAGCTTATACACAACTACATATATGCTAACAAAAGTTCTGCCCAACGTCTTCTAAACTTTCCACTGCCTCAGCCCATTCTTAACATTTAAGCAAGCGATACGCTATCCTGAAAAATTTATCAACAAACGGGGTGAGCATAAAGAGCTCAGCAAGTGACTAACATATCCATATCAAAATAGTACAATTTCCAAAGAGATACAGTTTCAAAACACAAAGCAGAATATACGATTTCGTAGACATAATATCATTAGGAGCATAATCACAATTTGTCCTTTCAATCATGCATATTTGGTTCCTGACAGATGGAGCATAGAGTAATTTGGAGCATATCAGAAACAAAGGAAACATATCGGAGCTTATCAATGGCATATAAAATGTTTCGAAGCATATCAATGGCATATGGAACATTTCGAAGCAAAATCATCAGTGAATGAAGCCTTTCAGAGCATATAGGTACACATATCATACAAGAGCTCAAACGTCGTCCTTGATGATGCAATCATATCAATCTTATCCAGAGTATGAACAGAAATAACTCACCAAAACTCTGGATGTCATATCAAACATATAGAGGGTGTAGTGGGATCTCAGTCAGAATGTGATTCATCCATTTCTGAATGACCACCTGACAAAAGTCTCCCACGTCTGGGAGCTCCATCCACCCACATCTAGGTGAAGTCAAAGGGGGTCGGCAGAGCATCGCAGGCTCCAATCACATACCCACATAGCGGGCAACAAGCGCATACCCTTTACCATTTCTGGCAAAGGTCCATAATATCCCACATAACGGGACCCCACATAGCGGGCAAATAGCGCATACCATTTACCATTTCTAGCAAAGGTCCAGACAATCCCACACACCAGAGTACAAAAGGGCAGTTTCAACAATAAGTAGCATATATCGGAAGCACACGCGGAACAACGAAGCTTACATGTGCCTTTTTTAAGAACAAATGACGCAAGGACACAAATCTCTCACAAATGTATTCATTTTAGAAAGGAAAATGGAAGCAAGAGTGTACAGGGAATCCAATTATAGTTAGCTCAATTCAAATAAGAAGGTTAGACGAATTCAAGTATCCAAAGGAATGGAACAGAATACGCGAAATCGACCAAAGCTCGATTTCGGACAGAATTCCAGTGGCACATCAAACAAATATTTCAGAATAACAATTATGCTCCAATACCCATAAGAAGACTATGGTCGAACCATATATCAATCTATATTCGGATGGAACAGATTTCATATGAAACAGGGCTCCCAACACAGAGTTACCTCTGATTTGGTAACACAAGGTCAAAATCATAATCACTGTTTTGCAGAATTTATAGGGTCGGACTCAACAGATAATAGGGTTGTCAATTGAATTCCAAAATTGTCAAATTATATGTCAAACGAAAGATTTTCAAGTCTATTTTCAAATAAAATCAGCATGGTGCAAATCAGAATTTTCAACAGGGAGTTATAGGCATTTTAGTATTGATACGTCAGAAATCTTGAACTCTGTTTTACAGCGTCTATAGTCTCATTTGAAAAAAATGTTTGGGTAAGTATTTGGTGTCCAAATTCTACAAAATCGGTGTCAAAAGAAAGACGTGAGAGTCTAATTACAAAAAACATAGTTTCTGCCTGAATTCACATTTTGTGCTAAAACTTATAGCCGAAACAGTGTACAGGGGTCAGTATACCGAAAATATTTCAGAATCCATGGTTTTAAGTCCAAAGAGAGACATATCAGTTTCTAAATAGAAATCTTCCAATTTATTTTGAATCAACATAAAAACAGAGTCTAATACTCTTGTAGGATGGGGTTAGAACACTTGCCTTTGAAAATTTTGACCCGAAGTGAAAAGATTAAAGCAAGAACCCCAAAAGCCCCAATTTTTGTTTCTCTTCTTCTTCTTCTTCTTCTGCTTCTTCTTCTTCTTTCTTTCTTTCTTTCCCTGATCACCCACGAGCTGCCTTCTCTGCTTCCTTAAGAACGAAGGCAGAGAAGCTTAAGCGGTGGGATTTGTCATTTGGTGTATTTTGCAGATTAGTCCTTGTTTTTATCATATTCACGATTAGGTCCTTAGGGTTTACATATAGGTCCTCAGATTCTTTTTTTTTTTTTAACAGATCTCCCAAATCTTAAAAATAAGTTACCTCTAATCCATACTCTATTTCTTTTGTCAATTAAAATAGATGCTTACATTATCCCCAAAAATTTATACGAACATTCGGAAATGAGGGGTGTTATACTCTCCCCCCCTTAAAAGAAAAATTTAGTCCTCTAAATTTATCGTACCTCTATTCGATGAAAAGACGAGGATACACCTTTTTCATTTCCTCTTCTAGCTCCCAAGTTGTCTCCGCTCCAGAATGATGTCTCCAAATTACTTAAACCAGTGGAATGACCCGATTCCTTAGGACTTTTTCTTTCTTATCAATAATCTGAATAGGCTCTTCCACATAGGATAAATCATTATCGATCTCCACCAGCTCATACTTAATGATGTGAGAAGGGTCATACATATACTTTCTAATCATCGAGACATGAAATATATCATGGAAATGGCTCAATGCTGGTGGTAAGGCAATCCTGTAAGCGATAGAACCAACCCTCTCAAGAACCTCAAAAGGTCCAATAAATATGGGGCTTAACTTTCCTTTCTTCCCAAACCTTATAATGCCTTTGGAAGAGGAGACTTTCAAGAATACAAAATCTCCGATTTCAAACTCAATATCTCATCTTCTATTGTCGGCATAACTCTTTTGACGACTCTGAGCAGTTTTTAACCTTTTCCTTATAACTTGAATTTTCTTGGATGTTTCTTGTACCTTATCCGGTGCTAACAACTTTCTGTCACCAACTTCCTCCCAACATATAGGTGTTATGCACTTTCGCCCATATAAAGCTTCATAAGGAGCCATCTGAATACTTGAATGATAACTATTATTATACGTGAACACAACAAGTGAAATATCTTTATCCCATTCACCTTTCCAATCCATAACATAGGCTCTAAGCAAATCCTCAAGTGTTTGAATTGTTCTTTCTGACTGACCATCAGTCTGAGGATGATATGCAGTACTAAACCTAACTTTAGTGCCCATCGACTCCTACAATCTTCTCCAGAATCTAGAGAGAAATCTGGAGTCTCTATCAGAGATAATCTCCTTTGGAATACCATGAAGTCTTACTATTTCATTAACATATAAATCTGTAAGTCTATCAAGCGAATAAGTCATATTAATCGGTAGGAAATGTGCAGATTTTGTTAACCTATCAATGATAACCCAAATAGCATCATGCTTTTTAGAGGTTCTGGGTAGTCCTGAAACAAAATCCATAGTAATGCATTCCCATTTCCATTCAGGAATATCTAAAGGTTGTAACAACCCTCTAGGTCTTTGGTGTTCTACTTTGATTTGCTGACAAGTCAAACATTTTGAAACATACATTGCAATTTCCTTCTTCATGCCTTCCCACCAATAATGACTTTGAAGATCTCTATACATCTTAGTGCTCCCAGGATGTATGGTGTACTTTGAAGTATGACTTTCCTTTAGGATTTGATTCTTGATATCTGGCTCATTTGGTACACATACCCTCTCCCCAAATCTCAATAGACCATCCTTTGAAACTTGAAATTGTGGCTTCAATTCCTTTTCTACTTCATTCCTCAAGTAGATTAAATGTGGATCTCGTAATTGTCCTTCCTTAATTTGTTGAATAAGATCAGATTGCACTTGAATGGAGGCCATCAATATCATCGAGTCTTGCTCTTTGCTCAAAGCTTTCAAATCAAAATTTTCTTCTAATGACTTCCATTGCTTCACGACCAAACTAGCCATAAAACTTGTAGATTTCCTACTAAGTGCATCAGCTACAACATTGGCTTTGCCCGGGTGATAACGGATGGCACAATCATAATCCTTCAGAAGTTCTATCCATCTTCGCTGCCTCATGTTTAACTCTTTCTGAGTGAAAATATATTTTAAACTCTTGTGATCAGTAAAGATTTCAAACTGTCGACCATACAAATAATGTCTCCAAATCTTTAGAGCAAAAATAATTGCTGCCAATTCCAAATCATGAGTTGGATAATTCAATTCATAACCTTTAAGTTGCCTAGAAGCATAAGCAATTACTCTCCCTTCCTGCATCAAAACACATCCTAGGCCCTTTCTTGAAGCATCAGTATAAACTACAAATCCCTCACTACCACTTGGAATAGTGCGAATAGGGGCACTAGTCAATCTTCTTTTTAACTCTTGAAAGCTTTGCTCACAGTAATCACCCCATACAAATTTCATATTCTTCTTAGTGAGTTTGGTGAGAGGTTGAGCAATTCGAGAAAATCCCTCCACAAATCTCCTATAATAACCTGCCATGCCCAAGAAACTTCTAACCTCTGTTACATTTGTTGGTACTTCCCATTCAACTACAGCTTCTATTTTCTTTGGATCAACAGATATACCCTCCCCTGAAATCACATGACCTAAGAAAGCAACTTCATTCAACCAAAATTCACATTTGTTGAACTTCGCATACAACTTCTTTTCTCTTAGTATGGACAATACATCTCTCAAGTGTTCCTCATGCTCCTGATTACTCTTTGAATACACCAATATATCATCAATAAATACAATTACACAGATATCCAAGAGCGGTTGAAATATCCTATTCATTAGTTCCATAAAAGCTGTAGGGGCATTTGTCAGACCAAAAGGCATCACTAAGAATTCATAATGACCATATCGAGTTCTGAAAGCTGTTTTTGAAATATCCTCCTCCTTGATATTCAACTGATAGTAACCTGACCTCAGGTCAATCTTAGAGAATACTTGTGCACCCTGCAGTTGATCAAACAAATCATCAATTCTAGGTATGGGATATTTGTATTTGATGGTCACCTGATTCAACTGTCTATAATCAATACAAAGCCTCAATGTTCCATCCTTCTTCTTCACTAATAGTACCGGAGCACCCCATGGAGATACACTGGGTCGTATGAAACCCTTATCTAATAATTCTTGTATTTGCTTCTTTAACTCTTCTAGCTCGAGTGGTGTCATTCTGTAGGGAGGCTTAG
This sequence comes from Musa acuminata AAA Group, assembly GCF_036884655.1. Lineage (NCBI taxonomy): Eukaryota > Viridiplantae > Streptophyta > Magnoliopsida > Zingiberales > Musaceae > Musa > Musa acuminata. The sequence continues at coordinate 27,518,339 of NC_088331.1, read as the reverse complement.
ATATTGGGGTTGTACTGGGAACTAGATCAATAGCAAATTCACCCTCTCTATCTAGAGGTAAACCAGGCAAGTCATCTGGAAATACATCAGGGAATTCTTTGACCACTGAAATTTCATCTAGGTGGGTTTCCTGATTTGAATGCTCCTTTACACACACCATATAACAAAAACAACCTTTCTGCATAAGACGATAAACTTGAAGTGCTGATATCAAGCAATGAGGCAAATCATGCTTAATGTCCTCAAAGAAAAATATAGGCTGATCTGGTATGCAGAAAGTAATTATTTTTTTGTAACTAGCGTGATGACAAGATAACCATCCATGCCAAGTATAATATCAAAACCCTGGATCTCTAGGAGAATCAAATCAGCAAGGAGTTCGTGGTCTCCAATAGAGATCAAACAAGATGGGTAGACCAAGTTTGTTGCCAATGAATCTCCAACAGCAGTTGTTACATATAACATATAATCCAGGGGTTTAGGTATAATATTCAAGTGACAAGCAAAGTATTGTGAAACAAAAGATAAGTTGGAGCCGGGATCAAACAAAACTTTTGCATTTCTTTTAGAAACATGAAGAATACCTTCCACCACTGATTTAGAAGCTTTAGAATCTTGTTTAGTGATAGCGTACACTCTAGCATGGACTGAGGGTCTAGGAGACAGTGGCTCTTTCTTCCTATTCAGTGGGCAATCTCTTATTTGATGACCTAGCTTTCCACAACCAAAACATGCTCCAGTCACCCGAAAACACCGACTTGTTTCATGATTTAATCCGCATTTTGCACATAACTGAGTCCTCCCCAATGGTTTCCTTTTCTCAAATCCAGATGTCTTAAACCTCTTGTTACTATCTTCATATTCATTCTCTCTCCTGCTTTTGCTAGTAAATTTGCCCCTTTTGTTCTTGCCAATGATTTCTTGAATTTCCTCCATGTCTCTTTCAATTTTCAAGGCTCTTTCTACCGTATCAGCATATGTTTGTAATTTTAAAGCTGACATTCGGCTTCTTATTGCCGGCCGCAATCCCCTTTCAAACCTTCTTGCATTTCTAGATTCATCATCAGTCATATGTGTGGAAAACCTGGAGAGCTTAGTGAATTTAGATTCATACTTTGTAACCGTCATACTTCCCTGGATAAGATTCAAGAACTCCAATTCTTTTTGCTCTCTCATGCAATCTGAAAAATATTTGTCGTTAAACTTTTCTTGGAATAACTTCCAAGTCATTGGCTCATGTTTGATTTCAGACATCCTCTTAATCATTCTCCACCAGTGTTCAGCTTCTCCTTCCAGCATAAAGGTGGCAAGAAAAACCTTTCGTTCATCAGAGTAACTTAAGGCATCAAATATTTTCTCTATCTGCATCATCCATCATTCCGCCACCATTGGATCAGACTCACCACTGAAACTTGGAGGACTAAGCTTCTTAAACTATCCAATTCCCAACCCCGTCTGGTTTGATGTCTTTGTCCCATCATTATTTCCTTGTTGGACAGGTTGTTGTTGTTGTTGCATCACTTGTGCCATAGTCTCCAAAGTCCGCATAATACCACTCAATTGATCAGCAGTAGATGCAACAAGAGAACCAGATGATCTCGTCATCCTCGCTTCCTAAAACATCAAAAGAACATTTTCTTTGATCAATCTCTAATGACAGTCAATAAACCTCAAATAAAGATAATATTCTTAGTGATTCTCAAATCATGCTCTGATACCACCTCTGTCACGCCCCTCAAAATATGATATATATCGACAATATTTAAAATCTTCATCACAACTAACCCAGGATCCAAACACACATTTGACGTCACTAAGAAAACATTCAGATCAAAATTTTCACTTCTATAATCTACCAATTCATAACCCTGTGCAATTCATAAATATAGCACACATCACTCGATAATACATACAATCTGAACTCAACTCATCAAAATAAAAACCATAGTGTAAATCCACAAGTGGGGAATTCTATGCTGCCACCACAATCATCGATTTACCATAAGTTCATATCATTACACGAATTTAATTTAACATTCCAAAACCCTATACATGAGGGATCCATTAACTTACACAAAATCCACAGGTTTAGATTCATAGTCACATTTCATTAGATGCAAGGTAGCTTATACACAACTACATATATGCTAACAAAAGTTCTGCCCAACGTCTTCTAAACTTTCCACTGCCTCAGCCCATTCTTAACATTTAAGCAAGCGATACGCTATCCTGAAAAATTTATCAACAAACGGGGTGAGCATAAAGAGCTCAGCAAGTGACTAACATATCCATATCAAAATAGTATAATTTCCAAAGAGATACAGTTTCAAAACACAAAGCAGAATATACGATTTCGTAGACATAATATCATTAGGAGCATAATCACAATTTGTCCTTTCAATCATGCATATTTGGTTCCTGACAGATGGAGCATAGAGTAATTTGGAGCATATCAGAAACAAAGGAAACATATCGGAGCTTATCAATGGCATATAAAATGTTTCGAAGCATATCAACGGCATATGGAACATTTCGAAGCAAAATCATCAGTGAATGAAGCCTTTCAGAGCATATAGGTACACATATCATACAAGAGCTCAAACGTCGTCCTTGACGTTGCAATCATATCAATCTTATCCAGAGTATGAACAGAAATAACTCACCAAAACTCTGGATGTCATATCAAACATATAGAGGGTGTAGTGGGATCTCAGTCAGAATGTGATTCATCCATTTCTGAATGACCACCTGACAAAAGTCTCCCACGTCTGGGAGCTCCATCCACCCACGTCTAGGTGAAGTCAAAGGGGGCCGGCAGAGCATCGCAGGCTCCAATCACATACCCACATAGCGGGCAACAAGCGCATACCCTTTACCATTTCTGGCAAAGGTCCATAATATCCCACATAACGGGACCCCACATAGCAGGCAAATAGCGCATACCCTTTACCATTTCTGGCAAAGGTCCAGACAATCCCACAAAACAGAGTACAAAAGGGCAGTTTCAACAATAAGTAGCATATATCGGAAGCACACGCGGAACAACGAAGCTTACATGTGCCTTTTTTAAGAACAAATGACGCAAGGACACAAATCTCTCACAAATGTATTCATTTTAGAAAGGAAAATGGAAGCAAGAGTGTACAGGGAATCCAATTATAGTTAGCTCAATTCAAATAAGAAGGTTAGACGAATTCAAGTATCCAAAGGAATGGAACAGAATACGCGAAATCGACCAAAGCTCGATTTCGGACAGAATTCCAGTGGCACATCAAACAAATATTTCAGAATAACAATTATGCTCCAATACCCATAAGAAGACTATGGTCGAACCATATATCAATCTATATTCGGATGGAACAGATTTCATATGAAACAGGGCTCCCAACACAGAGTTACCTCTGATTTGGTAACACAAGGTCAAAATCATAATCACTGTTTTGCAGAATTTATAGGGTCGGACTCAACAGATAATAGGGTTGGCAATTGAATTCCAAAATGTTTAAATTATATGTCAAACGAAAGATTTTCAAGTCTAGTTTCAAATAAAATCAGTTTGGTACAAACCAGAATTTTCAACAGGGAGTTATAGGCATTTTAGTATCGATAGGTCAGAAATCTTGAACTCTGTTTTACAGCGTCTATAGTCTCATTTGAAAAAAATGTTTGGGTAAGTATTCGGTGTCCAAATTCTACAAAATCAGTGTCAAAAGAAAGACGTAAGAGTCTAATTACAAACAAAATAGTTTCTGCCTAAATTCACATTTTGTGCTAAAACTTATAGCCGAAAGAGTGTACAGGGGTCAGTATACCGAAAATATTTCAGAATCCATGGTTTTAAGTCCAAAGAGAGACATATTAGTTTCTAAATAGAAATCTTCCAATTTATTTTGAATCAACATAAAAACAGAGTCTAATACAGGGGTTAGAACACTTGCCTTTGAAAATTTTGACCCGAAGTGAAAAGATTAAAGCAAGAACCCCAAAAGCCCCAATTTTTGTTTCTCTTCTTCTTCTTCTTCTTCTTCTTCTTCTTCTTCTTTCTTTCTTTCTTTCCCTGATCACCCACGAGTCATTTGGTGCATTTTGCAGATTAGTCCTTGTTTTTATCATATTCATGATTAGGTCCTTAGGGTTTACATATAGGTCCTCAGATTCTTTTTTTTTTTTGAACAGATCTCCCAAATCTTAAAAATAAGTTACCTCTAATCCATACTCTATTTCTTTTGTCAATTAAAATAGATGCTTACATTATCCCCAAAAATTTATACGAACATTCGGAAATGAGGGGTGTTACATTAACTATCTAATCCTGATCGAGTAGACCTGCATCACTCAAAATGCAATTAAACATCTAAACACAATCAATTAGTTTCATCATCAAAATCCGAGATTCAACACTTTTGACATTTGGCGAACACTTGAAATCACGCACGGGGGAACTAGTAGAGTCAAAGAATCGAAAGTTAACATTTTATTGCATGATTTTGAGCTTTTTCGAATGCAACCAAGCGAGACTATAGGCGACATGTGCACCCGTTTCACGGATGTCGTCAATAGTTTAAGAGCTCTTGGAAAATGTTTTTCGGATTTTGAACTCGTAAACAAGATTTTGTGCTCACTTTCTAAACCTTGGGATTCTAAAGTAACTGCTATTCAAGAATCGAAAAACTTGAACCAATTTCAACTTGAAGAACTAATTGGTTCCTTGATCACATATGAAATGATGTGCAATGCACGTGAAGAACTTGAGAACCACTTTCCAAAAAACAGGAAGGATTTAGGACATAGAACATTTGAGGACTACTCGAGCATAAGCTCAAGTGATGGTGAAGTTAAACTACAAATGAAACAAAAATTAAAAAGTAAGAAGAACGGAACTACTTGCTTTGAACGCAAGAATAAGAACAAAAATTGGGATGAATCGAGCTCCTCTGAAGATGAGGAGAAAATCAACAAAGGCGAGGTGGCAAACTACGCCTTTACGCCTTTCGACGCTGAGGTAATCAAAATGCCTTTAATTTACTGCGAAATTACATGATGCTTTTCATGATGCATTTTTCTTTTTCTTTAAATTTTCTTGAAAATTACATTTTTAATAATTTAATAATGAAAATGCAAAAATATGGTCATGCTTGTAATTTTGAAAATGATAATGAAAATTGCATGTCTTATGTTAATGCAAGATAGAAATCTAATGATTGTACACCTAGTGAGATTAATCTTATTTATGTGCTTGAGAAGCAAGAATGTATATTTTGATGATTTTCATATTGCTTTTCAATCATGATACATGGCTTTTGTCTAGAAGGCTTGATATTTTTTATTGTCTTTGTTTGTTAAATATGATGTATGGTTTTGACATAAGAATAAATATTTGAGCATGCTATTATAAAGTCAATCATATAAATTAAAACTAAAGAAGTTTTTGGCATTTATAAGAATCATTCAAAATTATGTTCAATGAAACCTTGCTTAATGTTGCAATGAAAATATTAAAGTTTTGTACTATGATTTGATGATTTTATGCATGAGATTGTAAAGTTATACATGATGATTTTTGTGATTGATGGTTTTATGATGAAATTCATTTTACGATCCTAAACGTTGATGCATGTTTTCATTTGACATAAATGAAAAGGCATGCTAACATGAAATCGATCACTTAAGATGAAACACTTAAAAAAGGGGAGAAATATATGAATTGATGCTATAAACACTATGCTATGATTATCCCATGCTTGCATCATCAAGAGATATATGAATTGATGCTGTGATTGCCAAATTTGCATTATGTCATGTTTGCATCATGCGTTAAGATATCAGGAATTTGTATCGTAATTTTATGCATTGATATCTTACCATGTGATGAAATGCTACAATTGATGAACACTTGAAATGTAATCCTCTATCTTATTGATTTTTCAATAAATCTATGCTTGTCATATATGAATTTATTGAATGTAATTTTAAGGATGATTTCAGATTTGACAAATGCTTGATTCGTATTTACGACATAAGATACACTTTAAATATGAATCATGCTTCAATCAAATTAAATGCTTCAATCATTTTCTATCTCTAGAGTTCTCGATTTTGATGAAATACAAGTGATAAATTCATTTATGATATCTTGTAAATCACTTGAATTATGAATGAGTTTTTTATGATGTGTTAAAAGAATCACTTAAAAAGAAAATGTTTTTCCCATCTTATCGAGATTAATGATTTCATGATTTTGTGTGAATCTCGAAATTGACTTTGATAAAATTGTAATAATGTTATTCATGTTATGAATCTTAAAAATGATAATATGCTTCATGTGATAATATGAATACATGAAACACTTATGATATTCCGTGTATTCATAAAATATTTATCTCATCATCCAATAACTCTTCTTGATATTCCTTATGAGATGAAATGAAATAATGCATGAAATACAAATGAGGAGTTAATGATTATGCATAATAGGATGTAATGAATTCTGACATTTTATACCATCGTTTGAATATATATGATCATGTTGCCAAAATGATATATCATGAATGCTTGAATATCATGTTTGATATACTCATGATGATGATTGATTTTTCGGTATCATGCATAAAAAAAAAAATGAAATGTAATGTTAATGAATTTGTGCATTGAAACTATAATGATGCACAAATAAGAATGATTACTTACCTTTGTCATGATTTAGAAATTGATGTAAAGGGTTTTTCCCTTCTTTTTGACAATGACAAAGGGGGAGATAGATTGCTAGCACAATTCAAGAAAAAGGCAAAAATTACAAAAGAGAAGAAATTGCTATCTTGAACATCACCGATAATAGCTAGCTTGAAATGTCAAGAAAATGCAAAAACTTGTTTATTTTCTTGCACATCTAAAGAGAAGATGCAAATGTAACACTTGCCAAATTGTTTGCTTGCCTCATGTAAAACATTATCTCTTGCTAGTTTGGCATTTTGCTAGCTTGCACTTTGCAAAGAAAGCAAAAATGACACTTCTTAAAAGAGAAAAAAGAGCTTGTTATCTTGAACATCACAAGCTTGCCAAACAAAAATTGCAAAAGTGCTATCTTGCCAATCTCAAGAAGCAGAACTTGCATATCGTAAAAATATGCTAGCTTGCAACTTGCATATTTCAAGAAACAAGAGTTGCCTTCTTGAACATCTCTAAATTGCTAGCTTGCAAGTTCTAAAATGTTGCAACATTGCTAGCTTGCATGTTATAAAAGTGCTATCTTGTATGCTGTAAAACTTGCATATCTAAAACTTGATAGCTTGAATGTTCTAAGCATTATGTAACATTTGCTAAATTTTTTGGCTTCAAAACTGCATGATGATAAAACTTGATATTATGTTTTTCATGCAATAAGTTAAACCGATATCACAAACACTTGATTGGGGTACTTCTCCTTTTTGTTGATGACAAAGGGGGAGAAGTATGTTGATGACATGACATGTTATGCATAAGTTCATAATGACGTGTTGCAAGTATTCATGATGAATATTGCAATGACTTGAATTCAAGATTATATCAATATGACATATTGAAAGGGGGAGTTTGTTTAAACTCCGGGAGTTAAGTTTAACTCCGTCATCAAGTGGTTGTCATCATCAAAAAAGGGGGAGATTGTTGAATCTCATATTTTGATGATGAAACTACTTGATATATGTTTATGACTTAATCTGCGTTTTGAGTGACGCAGGATGCCTCGATCAGGATGAGACAATTAAAGCAGTAAAATAATGTTGTGCCGGAGGAACATGTCTGAAGATTGGACGTCGGGTCGTTGACTCGGGCATCGGGCCAAGAAGAGCGGGTATTGTGCCAAGGATATCGGAGTTGCGGAGTCAACTGGCCGTTTGGGCAATAGGCTGCAGGAAAGGACGATGCGCCGAAGAATCGAACGAAGTGTCGAGGGACCAATGACATGCCGGACAACTTGGTTAATTGCTTAGGATTAATTGTCTCGATCAAAGTTTTTGTTTTGAGTGTGCAGGATTAACTACGATGGAAGAAAGACATGCAGCAGGAGTTATACCGGAGTAAATACAATGATCACATTGGGAGTTCGAGAGTTCTACGGAAGTTCGGACATTCGTCGGAGGTTCTACGGGAACAAATCCGAGAAGTCCAAGAGCTTGCCAAAGAAGCTCGTCGGAACTCACCAAGTGGATCGTTGCAAATCCAAGAGTTTGCCGGAAGTCCGTAGGAGCATCACCGAGAGTTCATCGAATGATCGACGGAAGTTCGCCGGAAGCTCGCCGGAAGAAGCGATTGACGTACCAGAGCAAGTTGCAGTAAATGTCTTAGGAAATAATCGTAGTTAGCACAATGATTAAGTTAGAAATGGGAGGTGATCCCATTAAATTAATCTTGGGGCAATCGGGCCCCTGAAAGACCAAAATTGGGCCGAATGAATCAACCCATTCGGACCTGAAATAGTGCTAGGAGGTAGCACCGCCAGGGTAGGAGGTAGCACCGCCCAGGAGGCAGTCTCCGAGCGAGACTGGGCGGTGCAACCGCCCCAGCCAGGAGGTAGCACCGCTTGGGCTCAATCTCCGAGTGAGACTAGGCGGTGCAACCGCCCCTGACAAGAGGTGGCACCGCCTAAGCTCAATCTTCGAGCTCTAGCAGGCGGTGCAACCGCCTCAGTCAGGAGGTGCAACCGCCTGAGCTCGGTCTTCGAGCTCTGGCAGAGAGGTGCAACTGCCCCTGACAGAGGTGGCACCGCCTAGAGGCTCAGTCTTCGAGCTATGCCAGGCGGTGCAACCGCCCTAGTCAGGAGGTGCAACCGCCTGATCCCGGAATTCCGGGAATTGACAGTTTTGAACTCCAAATTTGAACTGGGTTGGGGCCTATAAATACCCCACCCATTCAGCACTGAAAGGAAACCAACTTACACTTGAAATCTTGATATCTTTATGTGATTCTTAGAGCTCAAAATTGTTGTAAAGGCCAAAAGTTCTTCTCCCTCTTTTCTTCTAAGTTCTGAGTTGTAAAGAGAGGAGAGAAAATTTCTGTAAGGGTTGTCTCCTAAGCCCGTCAAAAGGAGTGAAACTGTAAAAGGGTGGTTGGCCTTCGCCTATTGAAGGAAGGCCTCTAGTTGACGTTGGTGACCTCGTCGGTGGAGGAAGCCAAAAGTGGAGTAGGCCAAGATTGATCGAACCACTATAAATCTCGGTTTGCATTTACTTTGAACATTTTATCTTTACTGCAAACCTCCTATAGCTACTGCCTTCTGCGCTTTTACGAACGAGTTTCTAAGTTCAGAGCTTTCCGAATCTGCGTTTAGACGTAAATCAGCTTTTTCGTACGATCATTACATTTCAGTTTACGTTTACGTTTTGATTTCAATCATAACTCCAAACTACCTTCGGCGCATTTATAAAACGTATCTCAAAGTTTAGTATCTTCAAAATTGGCATTTAGACGTAAACCAGTTTTATCGTACGAACGTCGCATTTCAGTTTGCGCTTGCATTCTGATTTTCATCATAAACCGCAAGCTGTCTTCGTTGATTTACTTTAATGTCATCTCGCTTAATCTTAAGTTAAAGTAATCTTAGAATCAGCTTTTACATCGAAATCATTTTTATCAAACGAACGCAGCTTTCGATTTTAATAGTGAAAGATTTCCGCTGCACTAATTCACCCCCCCCCCCCCCTCTTAGTGCTCTTGATCCTAACAAAGACCACTCGAGAGAAAGCTCAAGTGATGATGAACTTGAACTTCTCACAATAAAAATTAAAAAGTACTTAAAGTAAGAATAAAAAAATAAGAACAAATTGAAGAAGAAGAAAGCAATTTGGGATGAAACGAGTACCTTCGAAGATGAGGAGCAAACCAATAAAGGCAAGGTGGCAAACTATGCTGGGATGACCACCTGACAAAAGTCTCCCACGTCTGGGAGCTCCATCCACCCACGTCTAGGTGAAGTCAAAGGGGGCCGGCAGAGCATCGCAGGCTCCAATCACATACCCACATAGCGGGCAACAAGCGCATACCCTTTACCATTTCTGGCAAAGGTCCATAATATCCCACATAACGGGACCCCACATAGCAGGCAAATAGCGCATACCCTTTACCATTTCTGGCAAAGGTCCAGACAATCCCACAAAACAGAGTACAAAAGGGCAGTTTCAACAATAAGTAGCATATATCGGAAGCACACGCGGAACAACGAAGCTTACATGTGCCTTTTTTAAGAACAAATGACGCAAGGACACAAATCTCTCACAAATGTATTCATTTTAGAAAGGAAAATGGAAGCAAGAGTGTACAGGGAATCCAATTATAGTTAGCTCAATTCAAATAAGAAGGTTAGACGAATTCAAGTATCCAAAGGAATGGAACAGAATACGCGAAATCGACCAAAGCTCGATTTCGGACAGAATTCCAGTGGCACATCAAACAAATATTTCAGAATAACAATTATGCTCCAATACCCATAAGAAGACTATGGTCGAACCATATATCAATCTATATTCGGATGGAACAGATTTCATATGAAACAGGGCTCCCAACACAGAGTTACCTCTGATTTGGTAACACAAGGTCAAAATCATAATCACTGTTTTGCAGAATTTATAGGGTCGGACTCAACAGATAATAGGGTTGGCAATTGAATTCCAAAATGTTTAAATTATATGTCAAACGAAAGATTTTCAAGTCTAGTTTCAAATAAAATCAGTTTGGTACAAACCAGAATTTTCAACAGGGAGTTATAGGCATTTTAGTATCGATAGGTCAGAAATCTTGAACTCTGTTTTACAGCGTCTATAGTCTCATTTGAAAAAAATGTTTGGGTAAGTATTCGGTGTCCAAATTCTACAAAATCAGTGTCAAAAGAAAGACGTAAGAGTCTAATTACAAACAAAATAGTTTCTGCCTAAATTCACATTTTGTGCTAAAACTTATAGCCGAAAGAGTGTACAGGGGTCAGTATACCGAAAATATTTCAGAATCCATGGTTTTAAGTCCAAAGAGAGACATATTAGTTTCTAAATAGAAATCTTCCAATTTATTTTGAATCAACATAAAAACAGAGTCTAATACAGGGGTTAGAACACTTGCCTTTGAAAATTTTGACCCGAAGTGAAAAGATTAAAGCAAGAACCCCAAAAGCCCCAATTTTTGTTTCTCTTCTTCTTCTTCTTCTTCTTCTTCTTCTTCTTCTTTCTTTCTTTCTTTCCCTGATCACCCACGAGTCATTTGGTGCATTTTGCAGATTAGTCCTTGTTTTTATCATATTCATGATTAGGTCCTTAGGGTTTACATATAGGTCCTCAGATTCTTTTTTTTTTTTGAACAGATCTCCCAAATCTTAAAAATAAGTTACCTCTAATCCATACTCTATTTCTTTTGTCAATTAAAATAGATGCTTACATTATCCCCAAAAATTTATACGAACATTCGGAAATGAGGGGTGTTACATTAACTATCTAATCCTGATCGAGTAGACCTGCATCACTCAAAATGCAATTAAACATCTAAACACAATCAATTAGTTTCATCATCAAAATCCGAGATTCAACACTTTTGACATTTGGCGAACACTTGAAATCACGCACGGGGGAACTAGTAGAGTCAAAGAATCGAAAGTTAACATTTTATTGCATGATTTTGAGCTTTTTCGAATGCAACCAAGCGAGACTATAGGCGACATGTGCACCCGTTTCACGGATGTCGTCAATAGTTTAAGAGCTCTTGGAAAATGTTTTTCGGATTTTGAACTCGTAAACAAGATTTTGTGCTCACTTTCTAAACCTTGGGATTCTAAAGTAACTGCTATTCAAGAATCGAAAAACTTGAACCAATTTCAACTTGAAGAACTAATTGGTTCCTTGATCACATATGAAATGATGTGCAATGCACGTGAAGAACTTGAGAACCACTTTCCAAAAAACAGGAAGGATTTAGGACATAGAACATTTGAGGACCACTCGAGCATAAGCTCAAGTGATGGTGAAGTTAAACTACAAATGAAACAAAAATTAAAAAGTAAGAAGAACGGAACTACTTGCTTTGAACGCAAGAATAAGAACAAAAATTGGGATGAATCGAGCTCCTCTGAAGATGAGGAGAAAATCAACAAAGGCGAGGTGGCAAACTACGCCTTTACGCCTTTCGACGCTGAGGTAATCAAAATGCCTTTAATTTACTGCGAAATTACATGATGCTTTTCATGATGCATTTTTCTTTTTCTTTAAATTTTCTTGAAAATTACATTTTTAATAATTTAATAATGAAAATGCAAAAATATGGTCATGCTTGTAATTTTGAAAATGATAATGAAAATTGCATGTCTTATGTTAATGCAAGATAGAAATCTAATGATTGTACACCTAGTGAGATTAATCTTATTTATGTGCTTGAGAAGCAAGAATGTATATTTTGATGATTTTCATATTGCTTTTCAATCATGATACATGGCTTTTGTCTAGAAGGCTTGATATTTTTTATTGTCTTTGTTTGTTAAATATGATGTATGGTTTTGACATAAGAATAAATATTTGAGCATGCTATTATAAAGTCAATCATATAAATTAAAACTAAAGAAGTTTTTGGCATTTATAAGAATCATTCAAAATTATGTTCAATGAAACCTTGCTTAATGTTGCAATGAAAATATTAAAGTTTTGTACTATGATTTGATGATTTTATGCATGAGATTGTAAAGTTATACATGATGATTTTTGTGATTGATGGTTTTATGATGAAATTCATTTTACGATCCTAAACGTTGATGCATGTTTTCATTTGACATAAATGAAAAGGCATGCTAACATGAAATCGATCACTTAAGATGAAACACTTAAAAAAGGGGAGAAATATATGAATTGATGCTATAAACACTATGCTATGATTATCCCATGCTTGCATCATCAAGAGATATATGAATTGATGCTGTGATTGCCAAATTTGCATTATGTCATGTTTGCATCATGCGTTAAGATATCAGGAATTTGTATCGTAATTTTATGCATTGATATCTTACCATGTGATGAAATGCTACAATTGATGAACACTTGAAATGTAATCCTCTATCTTATTGATTTTTCAATAAATCTATGCTTGTCATATATGAATTTATTGAATGTAATTTTAAGGATGATTTCAGATTTGACAAATGCTTGATTCGTATTTACGACATAAGATACACTTTAAATATGAATCATGCTTCAATCAAATTAAATGCTTCAATCATTTTCTATCTCTAGAGTTCTCGATTTTGATGAAATACAAGTGATAAATTCATTTATGATATCTTGTAAATCACTTGAATTATGAATGAGTTTTTTATGATGTGTTAAAAGAATCACTTAAAAAGAAAATGCTTTTCCCATCTTATCGAGATTAATGATTTCATGATTTTGTGTGAATCTCGAAATTGACTTTGATAAAATTGTAATAATGTTATTCATGTTATGAATCTTAAAAATGATAATATGCTTCATGTGATAATATGAATACATGAAACACTTATGATATTCCGTGTATTCATAAAATATTTATCTCATCATCCAATAACTCTTCTTGATATTCCTTATGAGATGAAATGAAATAATGCATGAAATACAAATGAGGAGTTAATGATTATGCATAATAGGATGTAATGAATTCTGACATTTTATACCATCGTTTGAATATATATGATCATGTTGCCAAAATGATATATCATGAATGCTTGAATATCATGTTTGATATACTCATGATGATGATTGATTTTTCGGTATCATGCATAAAAAAAAAAATGAAATGTAATGTTAATGAATTTGTGCATTGAAACTATAATGATGCACAAATAAGAATGATTACTTACCTTTGTCATGATTTAGAAATTGATGTAAAGGGTTTTTCCCTTCTTTTTGACAATGACAAAGGGGGAGATAGATTGCTAGCACAATTCAAGAAAAAGGCAAAAATTACAAAAGAGAAGAAATTGCTATCTTGAACATCACCGATAATAGCTAGCTTGAAATGTCAAGAAAATGCAAAAACTTGTTTATTTTCTTGCACATCTAAAGAGAAGATGCAAATGTAACACTTGCCAAATTGTTTGCTTGCCTCATGTAAAACATTATCTCTTGCTAGTTTGGCATTTTGCTAGCTTGCACTTTGCAAAGAAAGCAAAAATGACACTTCTTAAAAGAGAAAAAAGAGCTTGTTATCTTGAACATCACAAGCTTGCCAAACAAAAATTGCAAAAGTGCTATCTTGCCAATCTCAAGAAGCAGAACTTGCATATCGTAAAAATATGCTAGCTTGCAACTTGCATATTTCAAGAAACAAGAGTTGCCTTCTTGAACATCTCTAAATTGCTAGCTTGCAAGTTCTAAAATGTTGCAACATTGCTAGCTTGCATGTTATAAAAGTGCTATCTTGTATGCTGTAAAACTTGCATATCTAAAACTTGATAGCTTGAATGTTCTAAGCATTATGTAACATTTGCTAAATTTTTTGGCTTCAAAACTGCATGATGATAAAACTTGATATTATGTTTTTCATGCAATAAGTTAAACCGATATCACAAACACTTGATTGGGGTACTTCTCCTTTTTGTTGATGACAAAGGGGGAGAAGTATGTTGATGACATGACATGTTATGCATAAGTTCATAATGACGTGTTGCAAGTATTCATGATGAATATTGCAATGACTTGAATTCAAGATTATATCAATATGACATATTGAAAGGGGGAGTTTGTTTAAACTCCGGGAGTTAAGTTTAACTCCGTCATCAAGTGGTTGTCATCATCAAAAAAGGGGGAGATTGTTGAATCTCATATTTTGATGATGAAACTACTTGATATATGTTTATGACTTAATCTGCGTTTTGAGTGACGCAGGATGCCTCGATCAGGATGAGACAATTAAAGCAGTAAAATAATGTTGTGCCGGAGGAACATGTCTGAAGATTGGACGTCGGGTCGTTGACTCGGGCATCGGGCCAAGAAGAGCGGGTATTGTGCCAAGGATATCGGAGTTGCGGAGTCAACTGGCCGTTTGGGCAATAGGCTGCAGGAAAGGACGATGCGCCGAAGAATCGAACGAAGTGTCGAGGGACCAATGACATGCCGGACAACTTGGTTAATTGCTTAGGATTAATTGTCTCGATCAAAGTTTTTGTTTTGAGTGTGTAGGATTAACTACGATGGAAGAAAGACATGCAGCAGGAGTTATACCGGAGTAAATACAATGATCACATTGGGAGTTCGAGAGTTCTACGGAAGTTCGGACATTCGTCGGAGGTTCTACGGGAACAAATCCGAGAAGTCCAAGAGCTTGCCAAAGAAGCTCGTCGGAACTCACCAAGTGGATCGTTGCAAATCCAAGAGTTTGCCGGAAGTCCGTAGGAGCATCACCGAGAGTTCATCGAATGATCGACGGAAGTTCGCCGGAAGCTCGCCGGAAGAAGCGATTGACGTACCAGAGCAAGTTGCAGTAAATGTCTTAGGAAATAATCGTAGTTAGCACAATGATTAAGTTAGAAATGGGAGGTGATCCCATTAAATTAATCTTGGGGCAATCGGGCCCCTGAAAGACCAAAATTGGGCCGAATGAATCAACCCATTCGGACCTGAAATAGTGCTAGGAGGTAGCACCGCCAGGGTAGGAGGTAGCACCGCCCAGGAGGCAGTCTCCGAGCGAGACTGGGCGGTGCAACCGCCCCAGCCAGGAGGTAGCACCGCTTGGGCTCAATCTCCGAGTGAGACTAGGCGGTGCAACCGCCCCTGACAAGAGGTGGCACCGCCTAAGCTCAATCTTCGAGCTCTAGCAGGCGGTGCAACCGCCTCAGTCAGGAGGTGCAACCGCCTGAGCTCGGTCTTCGAGCTCTGGCAGAGAGGTGCAACTGCCCCTGACAGAGGTGGCACCGCCTAGAGGCTCAGTCTTCGAGCTATGCCAGGCGGTGCAACCGCCCTAGTCAGGAGGTGCAACCGCCTGATCCCGGAATTTCGGGAATTGACAGTTTTGAGCTCCAAATTTGAACTGGGTTGGGGCCTATAAATACCCCACCCATTCAGCACTGAAAGGAAACCAACTTACACTTGAAATCTTGATATCTTTATGTGATTCTTAGAGCTCAAAATTGTTGTAAAGGCCAAAAGTTCTTCTCCCTCTTTTCTTCTAAGTTCTGAGTTGTAAAGAGAGGAGAGAAAATTTCTGTAAGGGTTGTCTCCTAAGCCCGTCAAAAGGAGTGAAACTGTAAAAGGGTGGTTGGCCTTCGCCTATTGAAGGAAGGCCTCTAGTTGACGTTGGTGACCTCGTCGGTGGAGGAAGCCAAAAGTGGAGTAGGCCAAGATTGATCGAACCACTATAAATCTCGGTTTGCATTTACTTTGAACATTTTAGCTTTACTGCAAACCTCCTATAGCTACTGCCTTCTGCGCTTTTACGAACGAGTTTCTAAGTTCAGAGCTTTCCGAATCTGCGTTTAGACGTAAATCAGCTTTTTCGTACGATCATTACATTTCAGTTTACGTTTACGTTTTGATTTCAATCATAACTCCAAACTACCTTCGGCGCATTTATAAAACGTATCTCAAAGTTTAGTATCTTCAAAATTGGCATTTAGACGTAAACCAGTTTTATCGTACGAACGTCGCATTTCAGTTTGCGCTTGCATTCTGATTTTCATCATAAACCGCAAGCTGTCTTCGTTGATTTACTTTAATGTCATCTCGCTTAATCTTAAGTTAAAGTAATCTTAGAATCAGCTTTTACATCGAAATCATTTTTATCAAACGAACGCAGCTTTCGATTTTAATAGTGAAAGATTTCCGCTGCACTAATTCACCCCCCCCCCCCCTCTTAGTGCTCTTGATCCTAACAAAGACCACTCGAGAGAAAGCTCAAGTGATGATGAACTTGAACTTCTCACAATAAAAATTAAAAAGTACTTAAAGTAAGAATAAAAAAATAAGAACAAATTGAAGAAGAAGAAAGCAATTTGGGATGAAACGAGTACCTTCGAAGATGAGGAGCAAACCAATAAAGGCAAGGTGGCAAACTATGCTGGGATGACCACCTGACAAAAGTCTCCCACGTCTGGGAGCTCCATCCACCCACGTCTAGGTGAAGTCAAAGGGGGCCGGCAGAGCATCGCAGGCTCCAATCACATACCCACATAGCGGGCAACAAGCGCATACCCTTTACCATTTCTGGCAAAGGTCCATAATATCCCACATAACGGGACCCCACATAGCAGGCAAATAGTGCATACCCTTTACCATTTCTGGCAAAGGTCCAGACAATCCCACAAAACAGAGTACAAAAGGGCAGTTTCAACAATAAGTAGCATATATCGGAAGCACACGCGGAACAACGAAGCTTACATGTGCCTTTTTTAAGAACAAATGACGCAAGGACACAAATCTCTCACAAATGTATTCATTTTAGAAAGGAAAATGGAAGCAAGAGTGTACAGGGAATCCAATTATAGTTAGCTCAATTCAAATAAGAAGGTTAGACGAATTCAAGTATCCAAAGGAATGGAACAGAATACGCGAAATCGACCAAAGCTCGATTTCGGACAGAATTCCAGTGGCACATCAAACAAATATTTCAGAATAACAATTATGCTCCAATACCCATAAGAAGACTATGGTCGAACCATATATCAATCTATATTCGGATGGAACAGATTTCATATGAAACAGGGCTCCCAACACAGAGTTACCTCTGATTTGGTAACACAAGGTCAAAATCATAATCACTGTTTTGCAGAATTTATAGGGTCGGACTCAACAGATAATAGGGTTGGCAATTGAATTCCAAAATGTTTAAATTATATGTCAAACGAAAGATTTTCAAGTCTAGTTTCAAATAAAATCAGTTTGGTACAAACCAGAATTTTCAACAGGGAGTTATAGGCATTTTAGTATCGATAGGTCAGAAATCTTGAACTCTGTTTTACAGCGTCTATAGTCTCATTTGAAAAAAATGTTTGGGTAAGTATTCGGTGTCCAAATTCTACAAAATCAGTGTCAAAAGAAAGACGTAAGAGTCTAATTACAAACAAAATAGTTTCTGCCTAAATTCACATTTTGTGCTAAAACTTATAGCCGAAAGAGTGTACAGGGGTCAGTATACCGAAAATATTTCAGAATCCATGGTTTTAAGTCCAAAGAGAGACATATTAGTTTCTAAATAGAAATCTTCCAATTTATTTTGAATCAACATAAAAACAGAGTCTAATACAGGGGTTAGAACACTTGCCTTTGAAAATTTTGACCCGAAGTGAAAAGATTAAAGCAAGAACCCCAAAAGCCCCAATTTTTGTTTCTCTTCTTCTTCTTCTTCTTCTTCTTCTTCTTCTTCTTTCTTTCTTTCTTTCCCTGATCACCCACGAGTCATTTGGTGCATTTTGCAGATTAGTCCTTGTTTTTATCATATTCATGATTAGGTCCTTAGGGTTTACATATAGGTCCTCAGATTCTTTTTTTTTTTTGAACAGATCTCCCAAATCTTAAAAATAAGTTACCTCTAATCCATACTCTATTTCTTTTGTCAATTAAAATAGATGCTTACATTATCCCCAAAAATTTATACGAACATTCGGAAATGAGGGGTGTTACATTAACTATCTAATCCTGATCGAGTAGACCTGCATCACTCAAAATGCAATTAAACATCTAAACACAATCAATTAGTTTCATCATCAAAATCCGAGATTCAACACTTTTGACATTTGGCGAACACTTGAAATCACGCACGGGGGAACTAGTAGAGTCAAAGAATCGAAAGTTAACATTTTATTGCATGATTTTGAGCTTTTTCGAATGCAACCAAGCGAGACTATAGGCGACATGTGCACCCGTTTCACGGATGTCGTCAATAGTTTAAGAGCTCTTGGAAAATGTTTTTCGGATTTTGAACTCGTAAACAAGATTTTGTGCTCACTTTCTAAACCTTGGGATTCTAAAGTAACTGCTATTCAAGAATCGAAAAACTTGAACCAATTTCAACTTGAAGAACTAATTGGTTCCTTGATCACATATGAAATGATGTGCAATGCACGTGAAGAACTTGAGAACCACTTTCCAAAAAACAGGAAGGATTTAGGACATAGAACATTTGAGGACCACTCGAGCATAAGCTCAAGTGATGGTGAAGTTAAACTACAAATGAAACAAAAATTAAAAAGTAAGAAGAACGGAACTACTTGCTTTGAACGCAAGAATAAGAACAAAAATTGGGATGAATCGAGCTCCTCTGAAGATGAGGAGAAAATCAACAAAGGCGAGGTGGCAAACTACGCCTTTACGCCTTTCGACGCTGAGGTAATCAAAATGCCTTTAATTTACTGCGAAATTACATGATGCTTTTCATGATGCATTTTTCTTTTTCTTTAAATTTTCTTGAAAATTACATTTTTAATAATTTAATAATGAAAATGCAAAAATATGGTCATGCTTGTAATTTTGAAAATGATAATGAAAATTGCATGTCTTATGTTAATGCAAGATAGAAATCTAATGATTGTACACCTAGTGAGATTAATCTTATTTATGTGCTTGAGAAGCAAGAATGTATATTTTGATGATTTTCATATTGCTTTTCAATCATGATACATGGCTTTTGTCTAGAAGGCTTGATATTTTTTATTGTCTTTGTTTGTTAAATATGATGTATGGTTTTGACATAAGAATAAATATTTGAGCATGCTATTATAAAGTCAATCATATAAATTAAAACTAAAGAAGTTTTTGGCATTTATAAGAATCATTCAAAATTATGTTCAATGAAACCTTGCTTAATGTTGCAATGAAAATATTAAAGTTTTGTACTATGATTTGATGATTTTATGCATGAGATTGTAAAGTTATACATGATGATTTTTGTGATTGATGGTTTTATGATGAAATTCATTTTACGATCCTAAACGTTGATGCATGTTTTCATTTGACATAAATGAAAAGGCATGCTAACATGAAATCGATCACTTAAGATGAAACACTTAAAAAAGGGGAGAAATATATGAATTGATGCTATAAACACTATGCTATGATTATCCCATGCTTGCATCATCAAGAGATATATGAATTGATGCTGTGATTGCCAAATTTGCATTATGTCATGTTTGCATCATGCGTTAAGATATCAGGAATTTGTATCGTAATTTTATGCATTGATATCTTACCATGTGATGAAATGCTACAATTGATGAACACTTGAAATGTAATCCTCTATCTTATTGATTTTTCAATAAATCTATGCTTGTCATATATGAATTTATTGAATGTAATTTTAAGGATGATTTCAGATTTGACAAATGCTTGATTCGTATTTACGACATAAGATACACTTTAAATATGAATCATGCTTCAATCAAATTAAATGCTTCAATCATTTTCTATCTCTAGAGTTCTCGATTTTGATGAAATACAAGTGATAAATTCATTTATGATATCTTGTAAATCACTTGAATTATGAATGAGTTTTTTATGATGTGTTAAAAGAATCACTTAAAAAGAAAATGCTTTTCCCATCTTATCGAGATTAATGATTTCATGATTTTGTGTGAATCTCGAAATTGACTTTGATAAAATTGTAATAATGTTATTCATGTTATGAATCTTAAAAATGATAATATGCTTCATGTGATAATATGAATACATGAAACACTTATGATATTCCGTGTATTCATAAAATATTTATCTCATCATCCAATAACTCTTCTTGATATTCCTTATGAGATGAAATGAAATAATGCATGAAATACAAATGAGGAGTTAATGATTATGCATAATAGGATGTAATGAATTCTGACATTTTATACCATCGTTTGAATATATATGATCATGTTGCCAAAATGATATATCATGAATGCTTGAATATCATGTTTGATATACTCATGATGATGATTGATTTTTCGGTATCATGCATAAAAAAAAAAATGAAATGTAATGTTAATGAATTTGTGCATTGAAACTATAATGATGCACAAATAAGAATGATTACTTACCTTTGTCATGATTTAGAAATTGATGTAAAGGGTTTTTCCCTTCTTTTTGACAATGACAAAGGGGGAGATAGATTGCTAGCACAATTCAAGAAAAAGGCAAAAATTACAAAAGAGAAGAAATTGCTATCTTGAACATCACCGATAATAGCTAGCTTGAAATGTCAAGAAAATGCAAAAACTTGTTTATTTTCTTGCACATCTAAAGAGAAGATGCAAATGTAACACTTGCCAAATTGTTTGCTTGCCTCATGTAAAACATTATCTCTTGCTAGTTTGGCATTTTGCTAGCTTGCACTTTGCAAAGAAAGCAAAAATGACACTTCTTAAAAGAGAAAAAAGAGCTTGTTATCTTGAACATCACAAGCTTGCCAAACAAAAATTGCAAAAGTGCTATCTTGCCAATCTCAAGAAGCAGAACTTGCATATCGTAAAAATATGCTAGCTTGCAACTTGCATATTTCAAGAAACAAGAGTTGCCTTCTTGAACATCTCTAAATTGCTAGCTTGCAAGTTCTAAAATGTTGCAACATTGCTAGCTTGCATGTTATAAAAGTGCTATCTTGTATGCTGTAAAACTTGCATATCTAAAACTTGATAGCTTGAATGTTCTAAGCATTATGTAACATTTGCTAAATTTTTTGGCTTCAAAACTGCATGATGATAAAACTTGATATTATGTTTTTCATGCAATAAGTTAAACCGATATCACAAACACTTGATTGGGGTACTTCTCCTTTTTGTTGATGACAAAGGGGGAGAAGTATGTTGATGACATGACATGTTATGCATAAGTTCATAATGACGTGTTGCAAGTATTCATGATGAATATTGCAATGACTTGAATTCAAGATTATATCAATATGACATATTGAAAGGGGGAGTTTGTTTAAACTCCGGGAGTTAAGTTTAACTCCGTCATCAAGTGGTTGTCATCATCAAAAAAGGGGGAGATTGTTGAATCTCATATTTTGATGATGAAACTACTTGATATATGTTTATGACTTAATCTGCGTTTTGAGTGACGCAGGATGCCTCGATCAGGATGAGACAATTAAAGCAGTAAAATAATGTTGTGCCGGAGGAACATGTCTGAAGATTGGACGTCGGGTCGTTGACTCGGGCATCGGGCCAAGAAGAGCGGGTATTGTGCCAAGGATATCGGAGTTGCGGAGTCAACTGGCCGTTTGGGCAATAGGCTGCAGGAAAGGACGATGCGCCGAAGAATCGAACGAAGTGTCGAGGGACCAATGACATGCCGGACAACTTGGTTAATTGCTTAGGATTAATTGTCTCGATCAAAGTTTTTGTTTTGAGTGTGTAGGATTAACTACGATGGAAGAAAGACATGCAGCAGGAGTTATACCGGAGTAAATACAATGATCACATTGGGAGTTCGAGAGTTCTACGGAAGTTCGGACATTCGTCGGAGGTTCTACGGGAACAAATCCGAGAAGTCCAAGAGCTTGCCAAAGAAGCTCGTCGGAACTCACCAAGTGGATCGTTGCAAATCCAAGAGTTTGCCGGAAGTCCGTAGGAGCATCACCGAGAGTTCATCGAATGATCGACGGAAGTTCGCCGGAAGCTCGCCGGAAGAAGCGATTGACGTACCAGAGCAAGTTGCAGTAAATGTCTTAGGAAATAATCGTAGTTAGCACAATGATTAAGTTAGAAATGGGAGGTGATCCCATTAAATTAATCTTGGGGCAATCGGGCCCCTGAAAGACCAAAATTGGGCCGAATGAATCAACCCATTCGGACCTGAAATAGTGCTAGGAGGTAGCACCGCCAGGGTAGGAGGTAGCACCGCCCAGGAGGCAGTCTCCGAGCGAGACTGGGCGGTGCAACCGCCCCAGCCAGGAGGTAGCACCGCTTGGGCTCAATCTCCGAGTGAGACTAGGCGGTGCAACCGCCCCTGACAAGAGGTGGCACCGCCTAAGCTCAATCTTCGAGCTCTAGCAGGCGGTGCAACCGCCTCAGTCAGGAGGTGCAACCGCCTGAGCTCGGTCTTCGAGCTCTGGCAGAGAGGTGCAACTGCCCCTGACAGAGGTGGCACCGCCTAGAGGCTCAGTCTTCGAGCTATGCCAGGCGGTGCAACCGCCCTAGTCAGGAGGTGCAACCGCCTGATCCCGGAATTCCGGGAATTGACAGTTTTGAGCTCCAAATTTGAACTGGGTTGGGGCCTATAAATACCCCACCCATTCAGCACTGAAAGGAAACCAACTTACACTTGAAATCTTGATATCTTTATGTGATTCTTAGAGCTCAAAATTGTTGTAAAGGCCAAAAGTTCTTCTCCCTCTTTTCTTCTAAGTTCTGAGTTGTAAAGAGAGGAGAGAAAATTTCTGTAAGGGTTGTCTCCTAAGCCCGTCAAAAGGAGTGAAACTGTAAAAGGGTGGTTGGCCTTCGCCTATTGAAGGAAGGCCTCTAGTTGACGTTGGTGACCTCGTCGGTGGAGGAAGCCAAAAGTGGAGTAGGCCAAGATTGATCGAACCACTATAAATCTCGGTTTGCATTTACTTTGAACATTTTATCTTTACTGCAAACCTCCTATAGCTACTGCCTTCTGCGCTTTTACGAACGAGTTTCTAAGTTCAGAGCTTTCCGAATCTGCGTTTAGACGTAAATCAGCTTTTTCGTATGATCATTACATTTCAGTTTACGTTTACGTTTTGATTTCAATCATAACTCCAAACTACCTTCGGCGCATTTATAAAACGTATCTCAAAGTTTAGTATCTTCAAAATTGGCATTTAGACGTAAACCAGTTTTATCGTACGAACGTCGCATTTCAGTTTGCGCTTGCATTCTGATTTTCATCATAAACCGCAAGCTGTCTTCGTTGATTTACTTTAATGTCATCTCGCTTAATCTTAAGTTAAAGTAATCTTAGAATCAGCTTTTACATCGAAATCATTTTTATCAAACGAACGCAGCTTTCGATTTTAATAGTGAAAGATTTCCGCTGCACTAATTCACCCCCCCCCCCCCTCTTAGTGCTCTTGATCCTAACAAAGACCACTCGAGAGAAAGCTCAAGTGATGATGAACTTGAACTTCTCACAATAAAAATTAAAAAGTACTTAAAGTAAGAATAAAAAAATAAGAACAAATTGAAGAAGAAGAAAGCAATTTGGGATGAAACGAGTACCTTCGAAGATGAGGAGCAAACCAATAAAGGCAAGGTGGCAAACTATGCTGGGATGACCACCTGACAAAAGTCTCCCACGTCTGGGAGCTCCATCCACCCACGTCTAGGTGAAGTCAAAGGGGGCCGGCAGAGCATCGCAGGCTCCAATCACATACCCACATAGCGGGCAACAAGCGCATACCCTTTACCATTTCTGGCAAAGGTCCATAATATCCCACATAACGGGACCCCACATAGCAGGCAAATAGCGCATACCCTTTACCATTTCTGGCAAAGGTCCAGACAATCCCACAAAACAGAGTACAAAAGGGCAGTTTCAACAATAAGTAGCATATATCGGAAGCACACGCGGAACAACGAAGCTTACATGTGCCTTTTTTAAGAACAAATGACGCAAGGACACAAATCTCTCACAAATGTATTCATTTTAGAAAGGAAAATGGAAGCAAGAGTGTACAGGGAATCCAATTATAGTTAGCTCAATTCAAATAAGAAGGTTAGACGAATTCAAGTATCCAAAGGAATGGAACAGAATACGCGAAATCGACCAAAGCTCGATTTCGGACAGAATTCCAGTGGCACATCAAACAAATATTTCAGAATAACAATTATGCTCCAATACCCATAAGAAGACTATGGTCGAACCATATATCAATCTATATTCGGATGGAACAGATTTCATATGAAACAGGGCTCCCAACACAGAGTTACCTCTGATTTGGTAACACAAGGTCAAAATCATAATCACTGTTTTGCAGAATTTATAGGGTCGGACTCAACAGATAACAGGGTTGGCAATTGAATTCCAAAATGTTTAAATTATATGTCAAACGAAAGATTTTCAAGTCTAGTTTCAAATAAAATCAGTTTGGTACAAACCAGAATTTTCAACAGGGAGTTATAGGCATTTTAGTATCGATAGGTCAGAAATCTTGAACTCTGTTTTACAGCGTCTATAGTCTCATTTGAAAAAAATGTTTGGGTAAGTATTCGGTGTCCAAATTCTACAAAATCAGTGTCAAAAGAAAGACGTAAGAGTCTAATTACAAACAAAATAGTTTCTGCCTAAATTCACATTTTGTGCTAAAACTTATAGCCGAAAGAGTGTACAGGGGTCAGTATACCGAAAATATTTCAGAATCCATGGTTTTAAGTCCAAAGAGAGACATATTAGTTTCTAAATAGAAATCTTCCAATTTATTTTGAATCAACATAAAAACAGAGTCTAATACAGGGGTTAGAACACTTGCCTTTGAAAATTTTGACCCGAAGTGAAAAGATTAAAGCAAGAACCCCAAAAGCCCCAATTTTTGTTTCTCTTCTTCTTCTTCTTCTTCTTCTTCTTCTTCTTCTTCTTTCTTTCTTTCTTTCCCTGATCACCCACGAGTCATTTGGTGCATTTTGCAGATTAGTCCTTGTTTTTATCATATTCATGATTAGGTCCTTAGGGTTTACATATAGGTCCTCAGATTCTTTTTTTTTTTTGAACAGATCTCCCAAATCTTAAAAATAAGTTACCTCTAATCCATACTCTATTTCTTTTGTCAATTAAAATAGATGCTTACATTATCCCCAAAAATTTATACGAACATTCGGAAATGAGGGGTGTTACATTAACTATCTAATCCTGATCGAGTAGACCTGCATCACTCAAAATGCAATTAAACATCTAAACACAATCAATTAGTTTCATCATCAAAATCCGAGATTCAACACTTTTGACATTTGGCGAACACTTGAAATCACGCACGGGGGAACTAGTAGAGTCAAAGAATCGAAAGTTAACATTTTATTGCATGATTTTGAGCTTTTTCGAATGCAACCAAGCGAGACTATAGGCGACATGTGCACCCGTTTCACGGATGTCGTCAATAGTTTAAGAGCTCTTGGAAAATGTTTTTCGGATTTTGAACTCGTAAACAAGATTTTGTGCTCACTTTCTAAACCTTGGGATTCTAAAGTAACTGCTATTCAAGAATCGAAAAACTTGAACCAATTTCAACTTGAAGAACTAATTGGTTCCTTGATCACATATGAAATGATGTGCAATGCACGTGAAGAACTTGAGAACCACTTTCCAAAAAACAGGAAGGATTTAGGACATAGAACATTTGAGGACCACTCGAGCATAAGCTCAAGTGATGGTGAAGTTAAACTACAAATGAAACAAAAATTAAAAAGTAAGAAGAACGGAACTACTTGCTTTGAACGCAAGAATAAGAACAAAAATTGGGATGAATCGAGCTCCTCTGAAGATGAGGAGAAAATCAACAAAGGCGAGGTGGCAAACTACGCCTTTACGCCTTTCGACGCTGAGGTAATCAAAATGCCTTTAATTTACTGCGAAATTACATGATGCTTTTCATGATGCATTTTTCTTTTTCTTTAAATTTTCTTGAAAATTACATTTTTAATAATTTAATAATGAAAATGCAAAAATATGGTCATGCTTGTAATTTTGAAAATGATAATGAAAATTGCATGTCTTATGTTAATGCAAGATAGAAATCTAATGATTGTACACCTAGTGAGATTAATCTTATTTATGTGCTTGAGAAGCAAGAATGTATATTTTGATGATTTTCATATTGCTTTTCAATCATGATACATGGCTTTTGTCTAGAAGGCTTGATATTTTTTATTGTCTTTGTTTGTTAAATATGATGTATGGTTTTGACATAAGAATAAATATTTGAGCATGCTATTATAAAGTCAATCATATAAATTAAAACTAAAGAAGTTTTTGGCATTTATAAGAATCATTCAAAATTATGTTCAATGAAACCTTGCTTAATGTTGCAATGAAAATATTAAAGTTTTGTACTATGATTTGATGATTTTATGCATGAGATTGTAAAGTTATACATGATGATTTTTGTGATTGATGGTTTTATGATGAAATTCATTTTACGATCCTAAACGTTGATGCATGTTTTCATTTGACATAAATGAAAAGGCATGCTAACATGAAATCGATCACTTAAGATGAAACACTTAAAAAAGGGGAGAAATATATGAATTGATGCTATAAACACTATGCTATGATTATCCCATGCTTGCATCATCAAGAGATATATGAATTGATGCTGTGATTGCCAAATTTGCATTATGTCATGTTTGCATCATGCGTTAAGATATCAGGAATTTGTATCGTAATTTTATGCATTGATATCTTACCATGTGATGAAATGCTACAATTGATGAACACTTGAAATGTAATCCTCTATCTTATTGATTTTTCAATAAATCTATGCTTGTCATATATGAATTTATTGAATGTAATTTTAAGGATGATTTCAGATTTGACAAATGCTTGATTCGTATTTACGACATAAGATACACTTTAAATATGAATCATGCTTCAATCAAATTAAATGCTTCAATCATTTTCTATCTCTAGAGTTCTCGATTTTGATGAAATACAAGTGATAAATTCATTTATGATATCTTGTAAATCACTTGAATTATGAATGAGTTTTTTATGATGTGTTAAAAGAATCACTTAAAAAGAAAATGCTTTTCCCATCTTATCGAGATTAATGATTTCATGATTTTGTGTGAATCTCGAAATTGACTTTGATAAAATTGTAATAATGTTATTCATGTTATGAATCTTAAAAATGATAATATGCTTCATGTGATAATATGAATACATGAAACACTTATGATATTCCGTGTATTCATAAAATATTTATCTCATCATCCAATAACTCTTCTTGATATTCCTTATGAGATGAAATGAAATAATGCATGAAATACAAATGAGGAGTTAATGATTATGCATAATAGGATGTAATGAATTCTGACATTTTATACCATCGTTTGAATATATATGATCATGTTGCCAAAATGATATATCATGAATGCTTGAATATCATGTTTGATATACTCATGATGATGATTGATTTTTCGGTATCATGCATAAAAAAAAAAATGAAATGTAATGTTAATGAATTTGTGCATTGAAACTATAATGATGCACAAATAAGAATGATTACTTACCTTTGTCATGATTTAGAAATTGATGTAAAGGGTTTTTCCCTTCTTTTTGACAATGACAAAGGGGGAGATAGATTGCTAGCACAATTCAAGAAAAAGGCAAAAATTACAAAAGAGAAGAAATTGCTATCTTGAACATCACCGATAATAGCTAGCTTGAAATGTCAAGAAAATGCAAAAACTTGTTTATTTTCTTGCACATCTAAAGAGAAGATGCAAATGTAACACTTGCCAAATTGTTTGCTTGCCTCATGTAAAACATTATCTCTTGCTAGTTTGGCATTTTGCTAGCTTGCACTTTGCAAAGAAAGCAAAAATGACACTTCTTAAAAGAGAAAAAAGAGCTTGTTATCTTGAACATCACAAGCTTGCCAAACAAAAATTGCAAAAGTGCTATCTTGCCAATCTCAAGAAGCAGAACTTGCATATCGTAAAAATATGCTAGCTTGCAACTTGCATATTTCAAGAAACAAGAGTTGCCTTCTTGAACATCTCTAAATTGCTAGCTTGCAAGTTCTAAAATGTTGCAACATTGCTAGCTTGCATGTTATAAAAGTGCTATCTTGTATGCTGTAAAACTTGCATATCTAAAACTTGATAGCTTGAATGTTCTAAGCATTATGTAACATTTGCTAAATTTTTTGGCTTCAAAACTGCATGATGATAAAACTTGATATTATGTTTTTCATGCAATAAGTTAAACCGATATCACAAACACTTGATTGGGGTACTTCTCCTTTTTGTTGATGACAAAGGGGGAGAAGTATGTTGATGACATGACATGTTATGCATAAGTTCATAATGACGTGTTGCAAGTATTCATGATGAATATTGCAATGACTTGAATTCAAGATTATATCAATATGACATATTGAAAGGGGGAGTTTGTTTAAACTCCGGGAGTTAAGTTTAACTCCGTCATCAAGTGGTTGTCATCATCAAAAAAGGGGGAGATTGTTGAATCTCATATTTTGATGATGAAACTACTTGATATATGTTTATGACTTAATCTGCGTTTTGAGTGACGCAGGATGCCTCGATCAGGATGAGACAATTAAAGCAGTAAAATAATGTTGTGCCGGAGGAACATGTCTGAAGATTGGACGTCGGGTCGTTGACTCGGGCATCGGGCCAAGAAGAGCGGGTATTGTGCCAAGGATATCGGAGTTGCGGAGTCAACTGGCCGTTTGGGCAATAGGCTGCAGGAAAGGACGATGCGCCGAAGAATCGAACGAAGTGTCGAGGGACCAATGACATGCCGGACAACTTGGTTAATTGCTTAGGATTAATTGTCTCGATCAAAGTTTTTGTTTTGAGTGTGCAGGATTAACTACGATGGAAGAAAGACATGCAGCAGGAGTTATACCGGAGTAAATACAATGATCACATTGGGAGTTCGAGAGTTCTACGGAAGTTCGGACATTCGTCGGAGGTTCTACGGGAACAAATCCGAGAAGTCCAAGAGCTTGCCAAAGAAGCTCGTCGGAACTCACCAAGTGGATCGTTGCAAATCCAAGAGTTTGCCGGAAGTCCGTAGGAGCATCACCGAGAGTTCATCGAATGATCGACGGAAGTTCGCCGGAAGCTCGCCGGAAGAAGCGATTGACGTACCAGAGCAAGTTGCAGTAAATGTCTTAGGAAATAATCGTAGTTAGCACAATGATTAAGTTAGAAATGGGAGGTGATCCCATTAAATTAATCTTGGGGCAATCGGGCCCCTGAAAGACCAAAATTGGGCCGAATGAATCAACCCATTCGGACCTGAAATAGTGCTAGGAGGTAGCACCGCCAGGGTAGGAGGTAGCACCGCCCAGGAGGCAGTCTCCGAGCGAGACTGGGCGGTGCAACCGCCCCAGCCAGGAGGTAGCACCGCTTGGGCTCAATCTCCGAGTGAGACTAGGCGGTGCAACCGCCCCTGACAAGAGGTGGCACCGCCTAAGCTCAATCTTCGAGCTCTAGCAGGCGGTGCAACCGCCTCAGTCAGGAGGTGCAACCGCCTGAGCTCGGTCTTCGAGCTCTGGCAGAGAGGTGCAACTGCCCCTGACAGAGGTGGCACCGCCTAGAGGCTCAGTCTTCGAGCTATGCCAGGCGGTGCAACCGCCCTAGTCAGGAGGTGCAACCGCCTGATCCCGGAATTCCGGGAATTGACAGTTTTGAGCTCCAAATTTGAACTGGGTTGGGGCCTATAAATACCCCACCCATTCAGCACTGAAAGGAAACCAACTTACACTTGAAATCTTGATATCTTTATGTGATTCTTAGAGCTCAAAATTGTTGTAAAGGCCAAAAGTTCTTCTCCCTCTTTTCTTCTAAGTTCTGAGTTGTAAAGAGAGGAGAGAAAATTTCTGTAAGGGTTATCTCCTAAGCCCGTCAAAAGGAGTGAAACTGTAAAAGGGTGGTTGGCCTTCGCCTATTGAAGGAAGGCCTCTAGTTGACGTTGGTGACCTCGTCGGTGGAGGAAGCCAAAAGTGGAGTAGGCCAAGATTGATCGAACCACTATAAATCTCGGTTTGCATTTACTTTGAACATTTTATCTTTACTGCAAACCTCCTATAGCTACTGCCTTCTGCGCTTTTACGAACGAGTTTCTAAGTTCAGAGCTTTCCGAATCTGCGTTTAGACGTAAATCAGCTTTTTCGTACGATCATTACATTTCAGTTTACGTTTACGTTTTGATTTCAATCATAACTCCAAACTACCTTCGGCGCATTTATAAAACGTATCTCAAAGTTTAGTATCTTCAAAATTGGCATTTAGACGTAAACCAGTTTTATCGTACGAACGTCGCATTTCAGTTTGCGCTTGCATTCTGATTTTCATCATAAACCGCAAGCTGTCTTCGTTGATTTACTTTAATGTCATCTCGCTTAATCTTAAGTTAAAGTAATCTTAGAATCAGCTTTTACATCGAAATCATTTTTATCAAACGAACGCAGCTTTCGATTTTAATAGTGAAAGATTTCCGCTGCACTAATTCACCCCCCCCCCCCCCTCTTAGTGCTCTTGATCCTAACAAAGACCACTCGAGAGAAAGCTCAAGTGATGATGAACTTGAACTTCTCACAATAAAAATTAAAAAGTACTTAAAGTAAGAATAAAAAAATAAGAACAAATTGAAGAAGAAGAAAGCAATTTGGGATGAAACGAGTACCTTCGAAGATGAGGAGCAAACCAATAAAGGCAAGGTGGCAAACTATGCTTTAACGGTATTCGACAACGAGGTAATAAAAATACCTTTAATTTATTTTGAAATTACATGATGCTTTTCATGAGTTATTTTTAATTTAGATTATAATAATTATTTTTCTTGAGAATTACATGTTTAATAAAAATGTAAAAATAAAATTGGATCATTCTTACCTTTCTAGTGATTTTAAAAATAATCATGAATATTACATGTTTTATGATAAACAAACAAAATGATTTTGATTAAAGATGCTCTATGATTAGTGAAATCATGTTTGATTTGAAGTAATGATTTTATAATAATGCTTTATGAGTTGATCTTTCGAAATGATGCATGGTGATTTTTGTGATTTATGCCTTATTGATCTTTGACGTAATAAATCTTGCACTTTCGATTTTAAATGTTGATGCATTTTTTTATTTGGCATAAATGAAAAAAGCATGATTTTATGAAATAAATCACATGAATTGAAACAACTAAAAAAAGAAAAGCATTTTTCTTGAAATTTTTTTTTCTCTATCTTATTGACTTTGATGAATCTATTTGATCATCTTTTTATGAATCTCTTGAAAATTATTTTGATTTCATGATTTGAATTTGAATGAGTTTTTATTCAAATCATGATCTTGATCTCTTGGAATTACTTGAGATTTTTTTCAAGATCTCTTCTTTGTACTCCTACGATTTTTTCTTGGTATTTTAGTAAAGAAGAGATTTTCTATGTGAATCATAATATTTTATATGCATGAATTGAGGTCTTGTTCTCCTACAAGATTAAATGAATTTTATCTATATCATGATCTCCTAAGAATTCTTTTCGTTATTTATTTAAGAGGAGATTTGTTAAAATGAATCATGGTGTTCCTTGATATTCACAATTTATTTTCATTGTTTATGTATCTCATCACCAAAATTCTCTTGATATTTTTCATGTGATGATATGAAATTATGCATGATATACTCTTGATATTATTTTGATGCATACAAATGAGAAGTTATGATCATGCATGGTATGACGTAATTTGACGTTTTGATACCATCATGATTTGAAATATTAATGATTTGGAATGATGCATGCAATACTTATGCTTTTTATTATAATGATATATTGCATATAATGTGTATCTTGAATGCTCTAAATGATGAATGTTTGGTATCATGATCAAAATGTTGATAAATGCTTAAAAATCTTAATGTTTTAGTATCATGTATGATATGCTCATAATGATGATTAATTTATTTTTAGTATCATGCATAGAGTAAGGATGATATGTAAAGTTTTAAAATTGTGCATGTTGTAAATTGAAACTATAATGATGCAAAAACATATTGAAATAATGATTGAAACATTGTTGTAATCATGAATGATGATTTGATATTATGCATGCAACACTTCAACTTATTAAAATGATGCATGCAATGATAAAATAATCACAATGAAAAATTGTTTTGACATTCATAACTTGATTTTTTATATTTGTTATTCATTCTTTGTCATGATGAGAAAATTATTGTATAGGGAAAAAGAGATACAAAATTTTATTCTTCCCTTCTTTTTGACAATGACAAAGGGAGAGATAGCTAGCTTGCTAGCTAGCTTGTACAAGTCAAGAAGATGCAAAGACATGCTAGCTTGCTCATCTCAAAAGAGAAGCAAATATTGCTAACTTGTATATTTCAAGAAGCAAAATTTTTTTCTTGAACATCTCAATATTGCTAGCTTATATTTTTTTCTAATGATGTAAAAAATTTGCTAACTTACAGGATGTAGAAATTGCTATCTTGAACATCTCAATATTGCTAGACTCCCTCCTTTGCTACATCTGATGTAGCAATGTACTCCTCCTCTATGGTCAAGTCAATAGTAGTATCTTGCTTGGAACTCTTCCAGCACATTGCTCTCCATTCAAGGTGTACACATACCCCAAATTCAACTTGCTATCATTGACATCAGACTAAAAACTCGAGTCTGAGTAGCCTTCAACCTTGAGGCTACTATCTCCATATACTAGTAAAAGATCCTTAGTCCTTCTCAAGTACTTAAGGATACACTTTACTACTTTCTAATGCTCCAAGCTTGGATCCACTTGATACTTGCTCATGACACTTAGAGCATGGGCTATATCAGGCCTAGTACATAGCATGGCATACATGATAGACCCTATCGTTGAGGCATAAGGTATCATATCCATGTTTGTCCTTTCTTCTGCAGTCTTTGGGGACATAGTCCTAGAAAGCGATATCCCATGTCTCATCGGTATGAGACCTCTCTTGGAATTTTTTGTGACAAACCTTTTGACAATGGTTTCTATGTACCTGGATTGGGATAAGCCAAGCATCCTCTTGGATCTGTCTCTATAGATCCGAATCCCCAAGATATAGGATGCTTCCCCTGAGTCCTTCATAGAGAAGTGTCTAGATAACCAAGTCTTTACTGTGGATAGCATTCCTATGTCATTCCCAATGATCAGGATGTCATCCACATATAATACCAAAAAGGTGACAGCGCTCCCACTTACCTTCCTGTATACACAAGGCTAATCTTCATTCTTAACGAAGTCTTATGATCTGATTGCCTCATCAAATCTTATGTTCCAACTTTGGAAAGCTTGCTTTAGTCCATAAATAGGTATAAGCAACCTGCACACCTTATATGGGAAGTTCTTGGATACGAATCCCTCACAGGTTGTATCATATACACCTCCTCAAGGTTCCTATTGAGAAATGTAGTTTTCACATCCATTTGCCAGATCTCATAATCATAGTGTGCTGCAATAGCCAATAGAATTCGGATGGATTTTAGCATCGTTACGGGTGAGGAGGTTTCGTCATAGTCAACACCTTGCCTTTAACGATACCCCTTAGCCACTAGCCTTGCTTTATAGGTCTCAACCTTTCCATCTACTCTGATCTTTTTCTTAAAGATCCACTTGCAACCGATGGGTACAATACCTTCGGGCGCATCAACTAGGTTCCAAACCTTGTTTGAGTATCCTCTTCTTCTTCTTAGCTGCTGCCACCTCTCGCTCCTCTCCCTCTTCCCTCTCTTTTCCCTCTTCTTCTCCTTCTCTTCTTCTCCTCTTCCCTTTTCCTCCCCAACGCCACACACCTCCTCGCTACAGCCTTGCCGCAGCTATCCTCCTCTCTTCTTCTCTTCTCTTCTCCCTCTTCTTCCTCTCTTCTTCTCCCCACGCCTCACCGCTCCTCTCTCTATTTGAGACAGAGAGCATGGGAGGTAGTGGGATAAAACCAAAATTTTTGGTTTTCTTTATTTTTTTATTTTTGCAACTTAACAGTTTAGTCCTTGAAGTTTCTATATTTACATATAGGTACTCCAATTTACATATAAATTCTTATTAATAAATTTTTAAAAGTGAGGGATATTACACATCTAGGGAAATCCACTCTCATGCATGGATAGTTGGGGTTGGTCATAGAACTTCCCCTCTCTTGGAAGTTATATCTTTGGGCTTGGTGCGATTGGGCAAAGCTCTCTCCTTGATGTGATTTCTTAGGGCTTAGTGGTCAGCCCAATCTGAGTTCGGTAAAGAGCATCCGAATCTTATCCTCCATTCGCGCCTCGAAGGCTTCGAATTTAGTATTGATTATCTCTTCAGATGCCATAGTATATTCCTCTAAATCTATGATGTTAAGATATCTCTTTTGTTGTTAGGTTAAAGGCATGTATAGGTTGAGAGAAGTGATGGTCGAAAGGGTTGGTGGATCGGTGGATGTAGGCTACGATTTAGGCTTGTTTCGTGGTTGTTTTGGGTGCAGTTTAAGGGTGTAGTTTAGTGGAGTTTTAGAGCTGTAGATGAAAGTTTTGGATCTGTGGTAGATGGTAGCAAAGGTTTGATAGAAATCAGTGGAAGTTGCAGCAAGTATGTGCTGTCTTGTAAGAGTAGAATTGTTGTCAAAGAAACAACGGTTTCTCGACGTAATTTCCACCAAAAACTTTAGAGAATTGAGGAGGGAATTGATAGCAAAATCACAGTTTATATGATAGC
Organism: Musa acuminata AAA Group; assembly: GCF_036884655.1. Taxonomy (NCBI): domain Eukaryota; kingdom Viridiplantae; phylum Streptophyta; class Magnoliopsida; order Zingiberales; family Musaceae; genus Musa; species Musa acuminata. The sequence goes on along the minus strand of NC_088331.1, from coordinate 27,483,019 downwards.
AAGGATATCTAATTTAATTAAGAAAATTTCGTCAGTAGAACAGTAAGGAAATTGGTGCAAGTTGCGATTGCAGAATTCTCATTGAAAAATTTTAGCGGGTTACGACGAAAATTTGCAGCAACACAAAATCATCTTTAGAGATGAATTTCTTAATAGATCAATCTTAGATGGAAGCCAAGATGATCTATGAAGTGTATAAGAAATTTCTTTCAAAAAAGATTGCAAATAAATTTGTTAAGGCAACAATATGCGGCTAAAATTTTCTGCAGCACAGATTTTTAAGTATAGCAGATTGGACGTAAAAGATCAGTGGTTTATATTGAGAATTTTTTAACAAAAACCAAAGGGAAATCCACTGTTAGTAAGTGTCAAAGCTATCATGAAAATTTCGTAGAGATTTGGATAGAAACAACGTAGTATCAAGATCAAACAAACAGTGCTATGCGGTTGAAATTTTATAGTGCAGATTTTCAAGTATAGCAAATTAGACATAAAATATCAATGGTTTATATTGAGAATTTTTTGACAAAACCAAAGGAAATATGCTCTTAGGAAATGTCAAAGATGTAATAAAAATTTCGTAGAGATTTGGATAGAAAAAACACAGTAGCAAGATCGAACAGACGGTGCCATATGGTTGGAATTCTGTAATGTATCTTTCGTCGTGGAGATGAAAACTTTATGACGAAAAGTTTATGCAGCAATATAGGAATAATTTTTTTAGGATTTTCAAATAAGGATAACTAAATTGCGGCAGCAATAAGGTAGAAAACCAGAACCTGTTGCAATTCACGGGGAGATCGAAGGATGATCCGTGGTGGTGGAGATGATAGTGGAATTTGACAATGATCTTTTAAGGAATTATGAGAATTGCTTTGGATGATTTTGTAGGATTGATGGATGGCTGTGGAAGGGCGGCGAGATGCCAAGAACGCTGCTATGATACCAGGTGTTAGAACCCTTGCAGATTCTAAACTTGGGGTTGATCTCTTTAGGGGATCGGCCTCCTTGGAACTCTAAAGGGGTTCCTCCCTCCAAGTTGCTGCTCAAAGACTACATAAAAGATTCATCTATTGCTCATCAAAAGAGGAGGAATACATGACTATTTATAGGATTTCTAAACCCTAACTCCTAATAGGACTCCTACTTCTAATCAACTCCTAATAGGACTTCTACTCAAGACTCCTATTCCTTTATAACTCCTAATTCATCTATAATAAACAACCTCCTAACCCTAGCCGACCTCTTCACCTCTTTAATAGGGGTCGGCTTAGGTTGGTTTTACATGAATGTCCCTCTCAATTAGGACTCTCCTAGCTAGAGTCCTAATAGTTTTACATGAATGTCCCTCTCAATTAGGACTCTCCTAGCTAGAGTCCTAATAGACCCGCTCTCTTCAAATCAGCCTTGTCCTTGAGGTTGACGATTCATGGATTCTGGGAATTTGATCTTCAAGTCATTATAGTTCTCCCAAGTGGTATCTTCAGTTGGTAGGTTCGCCCACTATATTAGCACTTCAGTAATGGGTCATCGTCATCGAGTCATGATCCGTCGATCAATAATGGCACTTGGCTGGGTCTGGAGTTCTCCTTGGGTAGTCATATTTGGTGGGTGGCTTTGGGCTATCTCCAAGCACCAATTTACAACTTCCGTCTAGCCATCGGTTTGTGGGTGATATGCCATACTCCTTTTCAATTTAGTACCCTGCATATGTAAAAACTTTATCCAAAATCTGTTCGTGAAGATGCAAGTAGAATTTGTCACAAGCACAATACGTCCCTTATAGTATAATTCTTTTGAGTCCCAATTGTAATGAGCCACGGAGCTTGGTGCTTCCTCCAATTTTTTTATGATCTTATTGGTCTCTAGATCTTCCTGTCATTCTATCTTAATATCCTTAAGGAAGTCTCTAGTTGGAAGTGAAACGGCCGAAAATTCAGCTTGCTCGAGTAGTTGCGAAAGTGTATCTACAATAACATTCTCTTTCCCATTTTTATAAGTTATTTCATAATCAAATTCAAGAAGTTTTGTTACCCAATTTTATTACTCAAGGGATGATATCTTCTACTCCAAGAAATATTTTAGGCTTTTATGGTCGGTCTTAATTTAAAAGCATGGCCTGATCAAGTACGATCTCCACCTCGTTGCTGCGTGCACAATGGTAAACATCTCCTTATCATATGTTGATAAGTTTTGATGGGAGGGAGACAATGCCTTGCTAGTGTATATGAGTGATTGACCATCTTGCATGATAACATCTATAATTCTGACTCCAGATGCATCGGCCTCAATGATGAAGGGTCGACTAAAATCTGGTAGCGTTAGCACCGGCATCGTCATCATGGCTGCCTTAAGTTTGTCGAAGGTAGTAAATGCTTTGTCCAACCATTGGAAGGTATCATTTTTCAGTAGAGAAGTGAGTGGTGCACTGATCTTTCCATAGTTTTTCATGAACTTACGGTTGTAGCCTGTTAAACCGTGAAAGCCACGTAGCAATTTTATGTTCCTCGGGGTTGGCCAGTTCTGCATTGCTTCTATTTTGGAGGGGTCCACCATCACACCTTCCTCTGATATGATATGCCCAAGATATTCCACCTTTTGCTGAAGAAAGCAAAAATTCATAATGGTCGTTATGTATTCGAAAGGCGGTTTTCGGTATGTCTTCTTGAAACACTCGTATTTGATGATACCCGGATCGAAGGTCCAGCTTTGTAAAAATTTATGCTCCCTTTCATATAGAAATTCATCTACTACTAGAATAGGGTATTTATCCTTGATGGTTATGCCATTGAGAGCTCGGTAATCAACGTATATTCGCCATGTTCCATCCTTCCTGCGTACAAGTTGCACCGCTAAAGAGTAGAGGCTGCAACTTGGCCGAATAACTTCTGTTTTGAGCATCTCTTTTATAATCCTTTGTATTTTATCCTTCTAGAGATGTAGATACTGATACGGCCGAGTATTTGCTGGAGGTTTGCCTGAAAGAATCGTTATATAATGATCATGCCGACGGGAAAGAGGTTGGTTGTGCGGTTCGTCAAATATATCTGAAAATTCAGCAAGCAAAGAAAGTAGGTTTGGATCCTCAAAATCTATTGGCTCTCCCTTAGTTTGTTGCTCAAGTTATACCAAAAAGTTGTTGCATGCTTTATGCAAAACCTTCTCCATTTGTTGTGAGCAAATCGTCATTACGTCGCCCCCACTTTTCCCATATAGTATCACTTGTTTCTCCTTACTGTAAAATTTCACAATTAGTTGCATAAAATTCCAAGAAACATTACCTAATGTCATCAACCATTTAATTCTAAGCATGGCCTTATGAGCATCAAGAGGGAGGAGGAAGAAATATGCAATTATCTCTTGGTCCTACAGCAATAGTTTCCCTCATGGGCGCCTACGATCATACTTCAAAATACATCCATCGGCGACCTTAACGTTAAACCTGCTGCAATTCTCAATAGGTAAGGCTATCTGGACAGCAACCTTATTATTTGTGAAGTTATTAGTACTGCTTGTGTCGATGAGAATAGTGATCGGTCATTGTTTGAGAAGGCTTCTAACTTTTATCATTTGTAGGTTTGAGTAGCCGGTTAGTGCATGTACCATAACTTTGATCGATTGTGGCTCTTCTTCAGCATCTTCTTCATATTCAAAGCTCTCTTCAGGATGTTCAATGACCTCTTCTTCTACTGGTTTAATCATAAGAAGTTTCCCTTTACTGTAGCGATGCTCACGGCTCCATGGCTCATCGCAATGCCAACATAATCCCTTTGCAGATCACTCCCAAAGTTTATCTCTTTTCAAACTTTTTAGTGTAGGAACTCGGTTGATAGTAGGGGGGGCTGAGGGCTTCGGTATTGCTAGTTGGGGAGCAACCCTAGTCCTTCGGGCTTCATGTTTCAATCGCTCTTCTTGAAATCGTGCGAAAGAGATGGTTGCCATAAGCGTGTACGGTTGTCGTGCTATAACTTCTCCCCGGATCTCCAACTTCAAGCCCTAAATGAAGGTCCCCAATAGCTGTTTTTAAGACCAATCATGAGTTTGATTAGATAACCATTCACACCTGGTTTGGTGCTCTTGAATGGTGGAGGTTTGTCGGATCTTTGCTAGTTGTCCATTAATGTTCTCATAATCGGTTGGTCTGAAGCGGATCAGCAGTCATTTTTTGAATTATCACCATGAGAGGGCTCCATGAGTGTGTTCAAACTAGTCAAACTACTGTATGGCATCTCCTTCAAGATGTATAGCTGTAATTTTCACCATAGATGCATCCGTGGTTTTGTGGTACTGAAAATATCGCTCTGCGTGCGAGATCCAACCAATCGGATCTCCTTCTTCCCCTCTAGGAAAGTACACCCTCATGTGTGGATAGTTGGGGTCGGTCATAGAGCCTCCCCTTCCTTAGAAGTCATTTCTTTGGGCTTGGTGCGATTGGTTAGAGTTTGGTAGAGTTTTAGGGTTGTGATGAAAGTTTTAGATCTGTGGTAGATGACAGCAAAGGTCTGATAGAAATTAGTGGAAGTTTGCTACAGAATTATGTTGTCTTGTAAGAGCAGAATTATCGTCGAAGAAACAGTGGTTTCTCGACGAAATTTCCACCAAAAATTTGAGAGATTTAAGGAGGAAATTGACAGTAATATCTCAGTTTATATGACAGCAAGGATGTCCAATTTAATCAAGAAAATTTCAGCAGTAACAGCAAGAAAATTGGTGCAAGTTACGATAGCAGAATTCTCGTCGAAAATTTTCAACAATTTACGACAAAAATTTACAGCAACACAAAATTGTTTTTAGAGATGAATTCCTTAATAGATCAACCTTAGATGGAAGCCAAGATAATCTATGAAGTGTATAAGAAATTTCATTCAAAAGAGATTGCAATAGATGGGTTAAGGCAACAATATGTGGCTATAATTTTCTATAGCACAGATTTTCAAGTGTAGCAGATTAGACGTAAAAGATCAGTAGTTTATATTGAGAATTTTTTGATGAAAATAATGAGAAATCAACTATCAGGAAGTGTCAAAGTTATCATAAAAATTTCATAGAGATTTGGATAGAAAAAACATTGTATCAAGATCAAACAAACAGTGCTATGCGGTTGAAATTTAACGATGCAGATTTTCAAGTATAGCAGATTAGATGTAAAAGATCAATGGTTTATATTGAGAATTTTTTTATAAAACTAAAGGGAAATCTGATGTTAGGAAGTGTCAAAGATGTCAACAAAATTTCATAGAAATTTGGATAGAAAAAACACAATAGTAAGATCAAACAAACGGTGCTATGCGGTTGGAATTCTGCAATTTATCTTTAATCGTAGAGATGAAAACTTTGTGACGAAAAGTTTCTGCAGCAATATAGGAACAATTTTTTTTTTGGATTTTAGAATAAGGAGAACTAAATTGCAGTAGTAGTAAGGTAGAAACTAGAACCTGTTGCAATTCACGGGGAGATCAAAGGATGATCCGCAGTGGTGGAGATGATGGCAGAATTTGGCGACAATCTATTAAGCAATTGTGGGAATTGCTTTGGGCGGCTGTTGTAATATCCCTCGCTTTTAAAAATTATTAATAAAGATTTATATGTAAATTGGAGGACCTATATGTAAATATAGAAATTACAAGGACTAAACTGCTAAGTTGCAAAAAAAGAAAAAAAAAGGGAAAACCGAAAATTCGGTATTATCCCACCGCCTCCCACGCACTCTGTTTCTTCCAGAAACAGAGAGAGCGGTGGGGCGTGAGGAGAAGAAGGAGAGTGGTAGAAGAAGAGAGGAAGAAGAGGGAGAAGAAGAAGAAGAAGAAGAAGAGGGAAAAGAAGAGAGGAGGAAGAAGAGGGAGTAGAGAAGAAGAAGAAGGAGAAGAAGAAGAAGAAGAAGAGGTGGCTGCAGCGAGGGCTGCAGCGAGGAGCTGTGGGGCGTGGGGAGAAGAAGAGAGGAAGAAGAGGGAGAAGAGAAGAAGAAGAAGAAGAAGAAGAAGAAGAAGAGAGGAGGATAGCTGCGGCAAGGCTGCAGCGAGGAGGTGTGTGGCTTTGGGGAGGAAAAGGGTAGAGGAGAAGAAGAGAAGGAGAAGAAGAGGGAAAAGAGAGGCAGCTGCAGCAGCCAGGGCTGCAGCACCTCTGTTTCCCGCAGGTGGAAACAGAGGAGAGGATGTGTGGGGCGTTGAGGATGAAAAGGGAAGAAGAAGAAGAAGAAGAAGAAGAAGAAGAAGAAGAAGAAGATAGCTGCGGCAAGGCTGCAGCGAGGAGATGTGTGGCCTTGGGGAGGAAAAGGGAAGAGGGGAAGAGGAGAAGAAGAAGAAGAGGAAGAGAAAGAGGTGTGATACCTCTGTTTCCTGCAGAGGAAACAGAGGAGAGGGTGTGTGTGACGCCGGGGAAGAAGGGGCTGCAGCTGCGGCGATGGCAGCTGCAGCTGGAAGAGAAGAAGAAGAGGAAGATGAGCAGGGGAGGAGGGAGAGGTTGCGGCCGTGGCTGCGGCCGCGACTGCAGCAGTTGCAGCGGGGAGAGAAGAAGAAGAAAGGAAGGTGAAGGAAGAGGAGAAGGGAAAGAAGTAGCTGCGGCTGCGGTTGTGGCAGCTGCAGCTATGGCAGGGAAAGAGGAAGAGAAAAAGGAAAGGAAGAAGAGAGAAAGGGAAGGAGAGGAAGAAGAGAGGAAGAGGAGAAGGGCTGCGGCTGCGGCGATGGCAGCTGCAGCTGTGGCAGGGAAAGAGAAAAAGGAAAGGAAGAAGAAGAGAAAGGGAAGGAGAGTAAGAAGAGAGGAAGAGGAGAAGGGGCTGCGGCTGCGGTGATGGCAGCTGCAGCTGTGGCTGGGAAAGAAGAGAAGGAAAGGAAGAAGAAGAGAAAGGGAAGGAGAGGAAGAAGAGAGGAAGAGGAGAAGGGGTGGCAGCTGCGGCAGTGGCAGCTGCAGTTGGAAGAGAAGTAGGAGAGGAAATAGAGCAGGGGAGGAAGAAGAGGCTGCGAGTGTGGTGGCTGTGGCCGTGGCTGCGACTCCGGCTGCGGCTGCAACGTTGGCTGCGGTAGCTGCGGCAGCGGTGGTGGCTGCAGTAGCTGCTTTTGGGAAAGAGAAAGAGTAGGAACGAGAGAAGGGAAGAAGGGAAGAAGGAAATAGTGCAGTGGAAGGGGGCTGCGGTTGTGACCGCAGTTGCGGTCGTGGCTGCGATTGTGGCAGCGGCAACGGCGGCGACTGTGGCAGCTGCGTTTGGGAAAGAAAAAGAAGGAATGAGAGTAAGAGAGAGCAGGTGACTGTGCCTCGATGTTCGACACGTGATGTAGTTGCGAAGAAAGGAAGAAAACGAGAGCACAAAACGAAACAGAGAGAGGACACGGAGGAAAAGTAGAAGGATTTGGGCTGGCACCTTCCTTGGATCTTCGGATCGAAATCTTTGAAAGGCAAGTTTCCCGCTTGTTTCAATCCTTTATATTGCAAGTTCCCTGATCGTTTCTCCTATAATTGCTTTGATATTTCTTATTGCAAGTTTCCCACTTGTTTCGATCCTTTCTATTGCAAGTATCCTGATCTTCCTCACTGCCATTTTTATCTCTACATTTGCTTTGAATATGAGGAACTTTGAATTGTTCTAGCCTTGCATTTGTTATATCTCCTGTTTAAACGTAACGATTCGAATCTGTGCAACTTTTGAGATTCTGACCTTTTGATACTGAGCTGCCTATAAGTCTTTGTTGGAAACTCTGATTTGTTCAAAACTGATTTCATTGGAAACTAGACTCGTAGACCTTTCTTTGATATATGGATTGAAAGATTTGGAATCCAAACACCTGCCCAGTTATCTGTTGAATCTGACATTATGAATTCTGCCAACAGAGATTTTGTTCTACGACACTTGCTTACCAAATTATTTGTAACTCTCTCTGTTGGACAGTTCAATTCCTATGAAGCCTGTCTTATCTGAAAGTATTATCCAATGATTATTTCTGAGTAAATTGGAGCACGATTGATAGTTTGAATCATTTGTTCAATGTGCCTCTTGTATTCTGCCAGAAATCGAGCTTTGGTCGATTTCTCATATTCTGGTTTCATTCCTTTGGAAGTTGATATCCTTTAGCTTTCTTATTCAATTGAGCTTTATATTACTGCTTTGAGTTCTTGTATACTCTTGTCCTTAAAATTATTGCATTCTTGAAAACTGTTGTGTAACGTTTATGCTATATCGTATTGACTCATATAGGCACATGTATATCCTATTGTTCCGCATTTGCTTTCGATATGTGCCTATTCCAGTTTCATTCCTTTGGACATTGAATTCATCAAATCTTCTTATTGAATTGAGTTATTTGTGATTGCTTGGATTCCATATGTGCCCTTGCTTTCAATTCCCTTCAAATCTGAATATACTTGTGAAAGATTATTGCTTACTTCGGATTGACTCGTAAAGGCACATGTACGTTTGTTGTTCCGCGTGTGCTTCCGATATATGCTACTTATTGTTGAAACTGTCCTTTTGTACTCTGGTGTGTGGGATTGTCTGGACCTTTGCCAGAAATGGTAAAGGGTATGCGCTGATTTGCCCGCTATGTGGGGTCCCGCTATGTGGGATATTCTGGTATGCGCTTATTTGCCCGCTATGTGGGGTCCCGCTATGTGGGATATTGCTTAGAGCCTGCGATGCTCTGCCGGCCCCCTTTGACTTCACCTAGACGTGGGTGGATGGAGCTCCCAGACGTGGGAGACTTTTGTCAGGTGGTCATTCAGAAATGGATGAATCACATTCTGACTGAGATCCCACTACACCTTCTGTATGTTTGATATGATATCCAGAGCTTTGGTTATGTGTTTCTGTACATGCTTTGGATAAGATTGATATGTTTGCAACGTCAAAGACGACGTTTGAGCTTCTGTACGATATTTGTTTTCGATATGCTCTGAAATGCTTCATTCACTGATGATATGCTTCGAAATGTTCCATATGCCGTTGATATGCTCCGGAACATTTCATATGCCATTGATATGCTCCAATTACTCTGTGCTCCATTTGCTATGAACTGATATGTTCTGAAATATCCTATTTGCCATTGATATGTTCCAATTACTCTGTGCTCCATTTGCTATGAACTGATATGTTCTGAAATGTCCTATCTGCCATTGATATGTTCCAATTACTCTGTGCTCCATTTGCTATGAACTGATATGTTCTGAAATGTCCTATCTGCCATTGATATGTTCCAATTACTCTATGCCCCATTCGTTATGGATCAAATATGTTTTGAATGACATGATACGTATGATTTGGTATCTATTGAGATGGTATCCTTGAGAATTCTTGTATTCTGCCTTGCATTATGATACCTTACTCGTTTGAAACCGTTCCTTTTGTTCTGAATATGCTTTGTCACTTGCTGAGCCGTTTTTTGGCTCACTCCGTTGTTATATAAATCTTTCAGGTCAGCTTGTCACTCTTCGAGATGTTTGATTTGGGCTGAGGCAGTGGATAGCTATTCAGAATAATGGGCAAGTCTGGTTGGTTATTACGATATTGTTGTATAAGTATGTCTTGTATGTAATGAAATGTTGTCGATGAACCGAAATGGATATACCGTGTCAAAGTGTTAGGAGATCTCTCTTATTTGGAATTTCAGAATGTTAAGTCTAATTTATGGTGATATGAACTTGTGGTGAATAGTTGGAGTTCTGATTGTATAATTTATTTAGCTTGTGGATTTATAAATGTTGTTCATGTTTGTCAAGTTGGCTTGGGTTGCCATAAATGTGAATTATCGAGTGATGTGATATATGATTATAAACTGCACAGGTTTTATGGATGTGAATATGAATAGAATGTTTTCAGTGTCCTCAAACGTTAGTTTGGATCCTGGATTGGTCTGCGGTGAAGATTTTAAAAATCATGGATATTTTGAGGGGCGTGACAGAGGTGGTATCAGAGCATTGTTTGAGCATTACTGAAATATTTGATATGTTGACGTTCAAAATATATTGAGGTCTAATGAAACTATAGTGATTGGTGGAAATTTTCTTTGATGTATTTTTGGAATCTGGGATGATGAGGACATTTGGTCCTCCTATTTCATTGTTTCTGATTAATTAAGGGGAATGAAAGGATTGATTGGGGATATTGAATCAGAGTGGCGCAGCGAAAGCATGGTGGACCTAATTTCATTGGTGGTAAAAAAATGAATGATGCAAACAGAGAAGATATTTGATGTACAAAATTGTTTTGATGATCAAAAGATTTCTTTTGCCACCTTATATTGGAAGTAGAGGCTGATTATTATTGGCAACAATGAAAAGAATTTTTGGAGATCAGTGACAAGAATGATAAGGACAAGTTTACCAATAAGAATATGATTGGAAATGAATCAGAAAGTAATGACAAGAGGGTCAAGACATTTGGATTTGAAAAGGAAAGTCACCACCAAAGACTTAATCATGTGTGAATTACAAGTTAAATTATGAAACAAGTTTGTGTTTTCGGGTGATTGGAGTCTATTTTGCTTGTAGAAAGTTGGATCATAAAATAAAAGTTTGCCCTTTGAACAAGAAGAAAGAGTCACTGCCTCCTAAATCATCAGCCCATGTAAGAGTGTATGCTATCACTAATATGATTCTGAAACTTCTGAATTAGTGGTCAAAGGTATTATGCATGTTTATGAAAGAATGCAAATATTTGTTCGACCATGGGTCCAATCTACGATTTGATTCGTAATACTTTGCTTATCACTTGGGTATTCAACCTAGACCACTACATTATGTGCTATAAGTAAATACGATCATTGGAGATTCTTTGATAACGAAGTTGAATTTCGTCCTCTTGTCTGATTCTTATTGGAGAACTTGAACTTTTGCTGATTTAGTTCTCCTAGAGATTTGGAGTTTTGATATTATACTTGGTATGGATTGGCTATCTTCCTAACATACCAGTATGGATTGGTATATAACAAATGATCACTTTTTGCATATTTGATCAGCCGATCTTTTATTTTGAGAGTATTGGACATTATTTATCTCCTTGCCTAATGTATCCCAGGATGACTTGTTTGGATTACCTCCAAATGTGATTTTGCTTTTGATTTGGTCCTTGGGACAATCCTAAAATCTAAGCCTCTCTATAGAAAGATATCATTTGAGTAAGTGGAATTAGAAAAGCAACTACAAGGATTATTAAATGAGGATTTTATTTGGCTTAATATTTCATCATGGGGTGCTCCGGTGTTAGTTAAAAGATGGATGGAACATTGAGGCTTTGTATTGATTATAGATAGTTGAATTAGGTGACCATCAAAAAACGAGTATTTTCTAAAGTAACTACTTGTTTGATTAATTACAGGGTACGCAAGTATTTTTAGAAATTGATTGAAGGTCGGGTTACCGTCTATTGAGGATCAAGGAGGAGAATATTTCGGTCACTCGTGGATAATTATGTAATTGTATTGTATTGATGAAACTATTTAAGAGTAGGAGGAGGAAATAAAGATATCATAATCCTCATCTTTTCATCGATTGAGCTATGATCAATTTAGAGGACTAAATTTTCTTTTAAGGGGGGGAGAGTGTAATATCCCTCGCTTTTAAAAATTATTAATAAAGATTTATATGTAAATTGGAGGACCTATATGTAAATATAGAAATTACAAGGACTAAACTGCTAAGTTGCAAAAAAAGAAAAAAAAAGGGAAAACCGAAAATTCGGTATTATCCCACCGCCTCCCACGCACTCTGTTTCTTCCAGAAACAGAGAGAGCGGTGGGGCGTGAGGAGAAGAAGGAGAGTGGTAGAAGAAGAGAGGAAGAAGAGGGAGAAGAAGAAGAAGAAGAAGAAGAAGAGGGAAAAGAAGAGAGGAGGAAGAAGAGGGAGTAGAGAAGAAGAAGAAGGACAAGAAGAAGAAGAAGAGGTGGCTGCAGCGAGGGCTGCAGCGAGGAGCTGTGGGGCGTGGGGAGAAGAAGAGAGGAAGAAGAGGGAGAAGAGAAGAAGAAGAAGAAGAAGAAGAAGAAGAAGAAGAGAGGAGGATAGCTGCGGCAAGGCTGCAGCGAGGAGGTGTGTGGCTTTGGGGAGGAAAAGGGTAGAGGAGAAGAAGAGAAGGAGAAGAAGAGGGAAAAGAGAGGCAGCTGCAGCAGCCAGGGCTGCAGCACCTCTGTTTCCCGCAGGTGGAAACAGAGGAGAGGATGTGTGGGGCGTTGAGGATGAAAAGGGAAGAAGAAGAAGAAGAAGAAGAAGAAGAAGAAGAAGAAGAAGATAGCTGCGGCAAGGCTGCAGCGAGGAGATGTGTGGCCTTGGGGAGGAAAAGGGAAGAGGGGAAGAGGAGAAGAAGAAGAAGAGGAAGAGAAAGAGGTGTGATACCTCTGTTTCCTGCAGAGGAAACAGAGGAGAGGGTGTGTGTGACGCCGGGGAAGAAGGGGCTGCAGCTGCGGCGATGGCAGCTGCAGCTGGAAGAGAAGAAGAAGAGGAAGATGAGCAGGGGAGGAGGGAGAGGTTGCGGCCGTGGCTGCGGCCGCGACTGCAGCAGTTGCAGCGGGGAGAGAAGAAGAAGAAAGGAAGGAGAAGGAAGAGGAGAAGGGAAAGAAGTAGCTGCGGCTGCGGTTGTGGCAGCTGCAGCTATGGCAGGGAAAGAGGAAGAGAAAAAGGAAAGGAAGAAGAGAGAAAGGGAAGGAGAGGAAGAAGAGAGGAAGAGGAGAAGGGGCTGCGGCTGCGGCGATGGCAGCTGCAGCTGTGGCAGGGAAAGAGAAAAAGGAAAGGAAGAAGAAGAGAAAGGGAAGGAGAGGAAGAAGAGAGGAAGAGGAGAAGGGGCTGCGGCTGCGGTGATGGCAGCTGCAGCTGTGGCTGGGAAAGAAGAGAAGGAAAGGAAGAAGAAGAGAAAGGGAAGGAGAGGAAGAAGAGAGGAAGAGGAGAAGGGGTGGCAGCTGCAGTTGGAAGAGAAGTAGGAGAGGAAATAGAGCAGGGGAGGAAGAAGAGGCTGCGAGTGTGGTGGCTGTGGCCGTGGCTGCGACTCCGGCTGCGGCTGCAACGTTGGCTGCGGTAGCTGCGGCAGCGGTGGTGGCTGCAGTAGCTGCTTTTGGGAAAGAGAAAGAGTAGGAACGAGAGAAGGGAAGAAGGGAAGAAGGAAATAGTGCAGTGGAAGGGGGCTGCGGTTGTGACCGCAGTTGCGGTCGTGGCTGCGATTGTGGCAGCGGCAACGGCGGCGACTGTGGCAGCTGCGTTTGGGAAAGAAAAAGAAGGAATGAGAGTAAGAGAGAGCAGGTGACTGTGCCTCGATGTTCGACACGTGATGTAGTTGCGAAGAAAGGAAGAAAACGGGAGCACAAAACGAAACAGAGAGAGGACACGGAGGAAAAGTAGAAGGATTTGGGCTGGCACCTTCCTTGGATCTTCGGATCGAAATCTTTGAAAGGCAAGTTTCCCGCTTGTTTCAATCCTTTATATTGCAAGTTCCCTGATCGTTTCTCCTATAATTGCTTTGATATTTCTTATTGCAAGTTTCCCACTTGTTTCGATCCTTTCTATTGCAAGTATCCTGATCTTCCTCACTGCCATTTTTATCTCTACATTTGCTTTGAATATGAGGAACTTTGAATTGTTCTAGCCTTGCATTTGTTATATCTCCTGTTTAAACGTAACGATTCGAATCTGTGCAACTTTTGAGATTCTGACCTTTTGATACCGAGCTGCCTATAAGTC